>NW_028227271.1:0-600000 GCF_978045245.1 Mus caroli
CTAACCCTAACCCTAACCCTAACCCTAACCCTAACCCTAACCCTAACCCTAACCCTAACCCTAACCCTAACCCTAACCCTAACCCTAACCCTAACCCTAACCCTAACCCTAACCCTAACCCTAACCCTAACCCTAACCCTAACCCTAACCCTAACCCTAACCCTAACCCTAACCCTCAACCCTAACCCTAACCCTAACCCTAACCCTAACCCTAACCCTAACCCTAACCCTAACCCTAACCCTAACCCTAACCCTAACCCTAACCCTAACCCTAACCCTAACCCTAACCCTAACCCTAACCCTAACCCTAACCCTAACCCTAACCCTAACCCTAACCCTAACCCTAACCCTAACCCTAACCCTAACCCTAACCCTAACCCTAACCCTAACCCTAACCCTAACCCTAACCCTAACCCTAACCCTAACCCTAACCCTAACCCTAACCCTAACCCTAACCCTAACCCTAACCCTAACCCTAACCCTAACCCTAACCCTAACCCTAACCCTAACCCTAACCCTAACCCTAACCCTAACCCTAACCCTAACCCTAACCCTAACCCTAACCCTAACCCTAACCCTAACCCTAACCCTAACCCTAACCCTAACCCTAACCCTAACCCTAACCCTAACCCTAACCCTAACCCTAACCCTAACCCTAACCCTAACCCTAACCCTAACCCTAACCCTAACCCTAACCCTAACCCTAACCCTAACCCTAACCCTAACCCTAACCCTAACCCTAACCCTAACCCTAACCCTAACCCTAACCCTAACCCTAACCCTAACCCTAACCCTAACCCTAACCCTAACCCTAACCCTAACCCTAACCCTAACCCTAACCCTAACCCTAACCCTAACCCTAACCCTAACCCTAACCCTAACCCTAACCCTAACCCTAACCCTAACCCTAACCCTAACCCTAACCCTAACCCTAACCCTAACCCTAACCCTAACCCTAACCCTAACCCTAACCCTAACCCTAACCCTAACCCTAACCCTAACCCTAACCCTAACCCTAACCCTAACCCTAACCCTAACCCTAACCCTAACCCTAACCCTAACCCTAACCCTAACCCTAACCCTAACCCTAACCCTAACCCTAACCCTAACCCTAACCCTAACCCTAACCCTAACCCTAACCCTAACCCTAACCCTAACCCTAACCCTAACCCTAACCCTAACCCTAACCCTAACCCTAACCCTAACCCTAACCCTAACCCTAACCCTAACCCTAACCCTAACCCTAACCCTAACCCTAACCCTAACCCTAACCCTAACCCTAACCCTAACCCTAACCCTAACCCTAACCCTAACCCTAACCCTAACCCTAACCCTAACCCTAACCCTAACCCTAACCCTAACCCTAACCCTAACCCTAACCCTAACCCTAACCCTAACCCTAACCCTAACCCTAACCCTAACCCTAACCCTAACCCTAACCCTAACCCTAACCCTAACCCTAACCCTAACCCTAACCCTAACCCTAACCCTAACCCTAACCCTAACCCTAACCCTAACCCTAACCCTAACCCTAACCCTAACCCTAACCCTAACCCTAACCCTAACCCTAACCCTAACCCTAACCCTAACCCTAACCCTAACCCTAACCCTAACCCTAACCCTAACCCTAACCCTAACCCTAACCCTAACCCTAACCCTAACCCTAACCCTAACCCTAACCCTAACCCTAACCCTAACCCTAACCCTAACCCTAACCCTAACCCTAACCCTAACCCTAACCCTAACCCTAACCCTAACCCTAACCCTAACCCTAACCCTAACCCTAACCCTAACCCTAACCCTAACCCTAACCCTAACCCTAACCCTAACCCTAACCCTAACCCTAACCCTAACCCTAACCCTAACCCTAACCCTAACCCTAACCCTAACCCTAACCCTAACCCTAACCCTAACCCTAACCCTAACCCTAACCCTAACCCTAACCCTAACCCTAACCCTAACCCTAACCCTAACCCTAACCCTAACCCTAACCCTAACCCTAACCCTAACCCTAACCCTAACCCTAACCCTAACCCTAACCCTAACCCTAACCCTAACCCTAACCCTAACCCTAACCCTAACCCTAACCCTAACCCTAACCCTAACCCTAACCCTAACCCTAACCCTAACCCTAACCCTAACCCTAACCCTAACCCTAACCCTAACCCTAACCCTAACCCTAACCCTAACCCTAACCCTAACCCTAACCCTAACCCTAACCCTAACCCTAACCCTAACCCTAACCCTAACCCTAACCCTAACCCTAACCCTAACCCTAACCCTAACCCTAACCCTAACCCTAACCCTAACCCTAACCCTAACCCTAACCCTAACCCTAACCCTAACCCTAACCCTAACCCTAACCCTAACCCTAACCCTAACCCTAACCCTAACCCTAACCCTAACCCTAACCCTAACCCTAACCCTAACCCTAACCCTAACCCTAACCCTAACCCTAACCCTAACCCTAACCCTAACCCTAACCCTAACCCTAACCCTAACCCTAACCCTAACCCTAACCCTAACCCTAACCCTAACCCTAACCCTAACCCTAACCCTAACCCTAACCCTAACCCTAACCCTAACCCTAACCCTAACCCTAACCCTAACCCTAACCCTAACCCTAACCCTAACCCTAACCCTAACCCTAACCCTAACCCTAACCCTAACCCTAACCCTAACCCTAACCCTAACCCTAACCCTAACCCTAACCCTAACCCTAACCCTAACCCTAACCCTAACCCTAACCCTAACCCTAACCCTAACCCTAACCCTAACCCTAACCCTAACCCTAACCCTAACCCTAACCCTAACCCTAACCCTAACCCTAACCCTAACCCTAACCCTAACCCTAACCCTAACCCTAACCCTAACCCTAACCCTAACCCTAACCCTAACCCTAACCCTAACCCTAACCCTAACCCTAACCCTAACCCTAACCCTAACCCTAACCCTAACCCTAACCCTAACCCTAACCCTAACCCTAACCCTAACCCTAACCCTAACCCTAACCCTAACCCTAACCCTAACCCTAACCCTAACCCTAACCCTAACCCTAACCCTAACCCTAACCCTAACCCTAACCCTAACCCTAACCCTAACCCTAACCCTAACCCTAACCCTAACCCTAACCCTAACCCTAACCCTAACCCTAACCCTAACCCTAACCCTAACCCTAACCCTAACCCTAACCCTAACCCTAACCCTAACCCTAACCCTAACCCTAACCCTAACCCTAACCCTAACCCTAACCCTAACCCTAACCCTAACCCTAACCCTAACCCTAACCCTAACCCTAACCCTAACCCTAACCCTAACCCTAACCCTAACCCTAACCCTAACCCTAACCCTAACCCTAACCCTAACCCTAACCCTAACCCTAACCCTAACCCTAACCCTAACCCTAACCCTAACCCTAACCCTAACCCTAACCCTAACCCTAACCCTAACCCTAACCCTAACCCTAACCCTAACCCTAACCCTAACCCTAACCCTAACCCTAACCCTAACCCTAACCCTAACCCTAACCCTAACCCTAACCCTAACCCTAACCCTAACCCTAACCCTAACCCTAACCCTAACCCTAACCCTAACCCTAACCCTAACCCTAACCCTAACCCTAACCCTAACCCTAACCCTAACCCTAACCCTAACCCTAACCCTAACCCTAACCCTAACCCTAACCCTAACCCTAACCCTAACCCTAACCCTAACCCTAACCCTAACCCTAACCCTAACCCTAACCCTAACCCTAACCCTAACCCTAACCCTAACCCTAACCCTAACCCTAACCCTAACCCTAACCCTAACCCTAACCCTAACCCTAACCCTAACCCTAACCCTAACCCTAACCCTAACCCTAACCCTAACCCTAACCCTAACCCTAACCCTAACCCTAACCCTAACCCTAACCCTAACCCTAACCCTAACCCTAACCCTAACCCTAACCCTAACCCTAACCCTAACCCTAACCCTAACCCTAACCCTAACCCTAACCCTAACCCTAACCCTAACCCTAACCCTAACCCTAACCCTAACCCTAACCCTAACCCTAACCCTAACCCTAACCCTAACCCTAACCCTAACCCTAACCCTAACCCTAACCCTAACCCTAACCCTAACCCTAACCCTAACCCTAACCCTAACCCTAACCCTAACCCTAACCCTAACCCTAACCCTAACCCTAACCCTAACCCTAACCCTAACCCTAACCCTAACCCTAACCCTAACCCTAACCCTAACCCTAACCCTAACCCTAACCCTAACCCTAACCCTAACCCTAACCCTAACCCTAACCCTAACCCTAACCCTAACCCTAACCCTAACCCTAACCCTAACCCTAACCCTAACCCTAACCCTAACCCTAACCCTAACCCTAACCCTAACCCTAACCCTAACCCTAACCCTAACCCTAACCCTAACCCTAACCCTAACCCTAACCCTAACCCTAACCCTAACCCTAACCCTAACCCTAACCCTAACCCTAACCCTAACCCTAACCCTAACCCTAACCCTAACCCTAACCCTAACCCTAACCCTAACCCTAACCCTAACCCTAACCCTAACCCTAACCCTAACCCTAACCCTAACCCTAACCCTAACCCTAACCCTAACCCTAACCCTAACCCTAACCCTAACCCTAACCCTAACCCTAACCCTAACCCTAACCCTAACCCTAACCCTAACCCTAACCCTAACCCTAACCCTAACCCTAACCCTAACCCTAACCCTAACCCTAACCCTAACCCTAACCCTAACCCTAACCCTAACCCTAACCCTAACCCTAACCCTAACCCTAACCCTAACCCTAACCCTAACCCTAACCCTAACCCTAACCCTAACCCTAACCCTAACCCTAACCCTAACCCTAACCCTAACCCTAACCCTAACCCTAACCCTAACCCTAACCCTAACCCTAACCCTAACCCTAACCCTAACCCTAACCCTAACCCTAACCCTAACCCTAACCCTAACCCTAACCCTAACCCTAACCCTAACCCTAACCCTAACCCTAACCCTAACCCTAACCCTAACCCTAACCCTAACCCTAACCCTAACCCTAACCCTAACCCTAACCCTAACCCTAACCCTAACCCTAACCCTAACCCTAACCCTAACCCTAACCCTAACCCTAACCCTAACCCTAACCCTAACCCTAACCCTAACCCTAACCCTAACCCTAACCCTAACCCTAACCCTAACCCTAACCCTAACCCTAACCCTAACCCTAACCCTAACCCTAACCCTAACCCTAACCCTAACCCTAACCCTAACCCTAACCCTAACCCTAACCCTAACCCTAACCCTAACCCTAACCCTAACCCTAACCCTAACCCTAACCCTAACCCTAACCCTAACCCTAACCCTAACCCTAACCCTAACCCTAACCCTAACCCTAACCCTAACCCTAACCCTAACCCTAACCCTAACCCTAACCCTAACCCTAACCCTAACCCTAACCCTAACCCTAACCCTAACCCTAACCCTAACCCTAACCCTAACCCTAACCCTAACCCTAACCCTAACCCTAACCCTAACCCTAACCCTAACCCTAACCCTAACCCTAACCCTAACCCTAACCCTAACCCTAACCCTAACCCTAACCCTAACCCTAACCCTAACCCTAACCCTAACCCTAACCCTAACCCTAACCCTAACCCTAACCCTAACCCTAACCCTAACCCTAACCCTAACCCTAACCCTAACCCTAACCCTAACCCTAACCCTAACCCTAACCCTAACCCTAACCCTAACCCTAACCCTAACCCTAACCCTAACCCTAACCCTAACCCTAACCCTAACCCTAACCCTAACCCTAACCCTAACCCTAACCCTAACCCTAACCCTAACCCTAACCCTAACCCTAACCCTAACCCTAACCCTAACCCTAACCCTAACCCTAACCCTAACCCTAACCCTAACCCTAACCCTAACCCTAACCCTAACCCTAACCCTAACCCTAACCCTAACCCTAACCCTAACCCTAACCCTAACCCTAACCCTAACCCTAACCCTAACCCTAACCCTAACCCTAACCCTAACCCTAACCCTAACCCTAACCCTAACCCTAACCCTAACCCTAACCCTAACCCTAACCCTAACCCTAACCCTAACCCTAACCCTAACCCTAACCCTAACCCTAACCCTAACCCTAACCCTAACCCTAACCCTAACCCTAACCCTAACCCTAACCCTAACCCTAACCCTAACCCTAACCCTAACCCTAACCCTAACCCTAACCCTAACCCTAACCCTAACCCTAACCCTAACCCTAACCCTAACCCTAACCCTAACCCTAACCCTAACCCTAACCCTAACCCTAACCCTAACCCTAACCCTAACCCTAACCCTAACCCTAACCCTAACCCTAACCCTAACCCTAACCCTAACCCTAACCCTAACCCTAACCCTAACCCTAACCCTAACCCTAACCCTAACCCTAACCCTAACCCTAACCCTAACCCTAACCCTAACCCTAACCCTAACCCTAACCCTAACCCTAACCCTAACCCTAACCCTAACCCTAACCCTAACCCTAACCCTAACCCTAACCCTAACCCTAACCCTAACCCTAACCCTAACCCTAACCCTAACCCTAACCCTAACCCTAACCCTAACCCTAACCCTAACCCTAACCCTAACCCTAACCCTAACCCTAACCCTAACCCTAACCCTAACCCTAACCCTAACCCTAACCCTAACCCTAACCCTAACCCTAACCCTAACCCTAACCCTAACCCTAACCCTAACCCTAACCCTAACCCTAACCCTAACCCTAACCCTAACCCTAACCCTAACCCTAACCCTAACCCTAACCCTAACCCTAACCCTAACCCTAACCCTAACCCTAACCCTAACCCTAACCCTAACCCTAACCCTAACCCTAACCCTAACCCTAACCCTAACCCTAACCCTAACCCTAACCCTAACCCTAACCCTAACCCTAACCCTAACCCTAACCCTAACCCTAACCCTAACCCTAACCCTAACCCTAACCCTAACCCTAACCCTAACCCTAACCCTAACCCTAACCCTAACCCTAACCCTAACCCTAACCCTAACCCTAACCCTAACCCTAACCCTAACCCTAACCCTAACCCTAACCCTAACCCTAACCCTAACCCTAACCCTAACCCTAACCCTAACCCTAACCCTAACCCTAACCCTAACCCTAACCCTAACCCTAACCCTAACCCTAACCCTAACCCTAACCCTAACCCTAACCCTAACCCTAACCCTAACCCTAACCCTAACCCTAACCCTAACCCTAACCCTAACCCTAACCCTAACCCTAACCCTAACCCTAACCCTAACCCTAACCCTAACCCTAACCCTAACCCTAACCCTAACCCTAACCCTAACCCTAACCCTAACCCTAACCCTAACCCTAACCCTAACCCTAACCCTAACCCTAACCCTAACCCTAACCCTAACCCTAACCCTAACCCTAACCCTAACCCTAACCCTAACCCTAACCCTAACCCTAACCCTAACCCTAACCCTAACCCTAACCCTAACCCTAACCCTAACCCTAACCCTAACCCTAACCCTAACCCTAACCCTAACCCTAACCCTAACCCTAACCCTAACCCTAACCCTAACCCTAACCCTAACCCTAACCCTAACCCTAACCCTAACCCTAACCCTAACCCTAACCCTAACCCTAACCCTAACCCTAACCCTAACCCTAACCCTAACCCTAACCCTAACCCTAACCCTAACCCTAACCCTAACCCTAACCCTAACCCTAACCCTAACCCTAACCCTAACCCTAACCCTAACCCTAACCCTAACCCTAACCCTAACCCTAACCCTAACCCTAACCCTAACCCTAACCCTAACCCTAACCCTAACCCTAACCCTAACCCTAACCCTAACCCTAACCCTAACCCTAACCCTAACCCTAACCCTAACCCTAACCCTAACCCTAACCCTAACCCTAACCCTAACCCTAACCCTAACCCTAACCCTAACCCTAACCCTAACCCTAACCCTAACCCTAACCCTAACCCTAACCCTAACCCTAACCCTAACCCTAACCCTAACCCTAACCCTAACCCTAACCCTAACCCTAACCCTAACCCTAACCCTAACCCTAACCCTAACCCTAACCCTAACCCTAACCCTAACCCTAACCCTAACCCTAACCCTAACCCTAACCCTAACCCTAACCCTAACCCTAACCCTAACCCTAACCCTAACCCTAACCCTAACCCTAACCCTAACCCTAACCCTAACCCTAACCCTAACCCTAACCCTAACCCTAACCCTAACCCTAACCCTAACCCTAACCCTAACCCTAACCCTAACCCTAACCCTAACCCTAACCCTAACCCTAACCCTAACCCTAACCCTAACCCTAACCCTAACCCTAACCCTAACCCTAACCCTAACCCTAACCCTAACCCTAACCCTAACCCTAACCCTAACCCTAACCCTAACCCTAACCCTAACCCTAACCCTAACCCTAACCCTAACCCTAACCCTAACCCTAACCCTAACCCTAACCCTAACCCTAACCCTAACCCTAACCCTAACCCTAACCCTAACCCTAACCCTAACCCTAACCCTAACCCTAACCCTAACCCTAACCCTAACCCTAACCCTAACCCTAACCCTAACCCTAACCCTAACCCTAACCCTAACCCTAACCCTAACCCTAACCCTAACCCTAACCCTAACCCTAACCCTAACCCTAACCCTAACCCTAACCCTAACCCTAACCCTAACCCTAACCCTAACCCTAACCCTAACCCTAACCCTAACCCTAACCCTAACCCTAACCCTAACCCTAACCCTAACCCTAACCCTAACCCTAACCCTAACCCTAACCCTAACCCTAACCCTAACCCTAACCCTAACCCTAACCCTAACCCTAACCCTAACCCTAACCCTAACCCTAACCCTAACCCTAACCCTAACCCTAACCCTAACCCTAACCCTAACCCTAACCCTAACCCTAACCCTAACCCTAACCCTAACCCTAACCCTAACCCTAACCCTAACCCTAACCCTAACCCTAACCCTAACCCTAACCCTAACCCTAACCCTAACCCTAACCCTAACCCTAACCCTAACCCTAACCCTAACCCTAACCCTAACCCTAACCCTAACCCTAACCCTAACCCTAACCCTAACCCTAACCCTAACCCTAACCCTAACCCTAACCCTAACCCTAACCCTAACCCTAACCCTAACCCTAACCCTAACCCTAACCCTAACCCTAACCCTAACCCTAACCCTAACCCTAACCCTAACCCTAACCCTAACCCTAACCCTAACCCTAACCCTAACCCTAACCCTAACCCTAACCCTAACCCTAACCCTAACCCTAACCCTAACCCTAACCCTAACCCTAACCCTAACCCTAACCCTAACCCTAACCCTAACCCTAACCCTAACCCTAACCCTAACCCTAACCCTAACCCTAACCCTAACCCTAACCCTAACCCTAACCCTAACCCTAACCCTAACCCTAACCCTAACCCTAACCCTAACCCTAACCCTAACCCTAACCCTAACCCTAACCCTAACCCTAACCCTAACCCTAACCCTAACCCTAACCCTAACCCTAACCCTAACCCTAACCCTAACCCTAACCCTAACCCTAACCCTAACCCTAACCCTAACCCTAACCCTAACCCTAACCCTAACCCTAACCCTAACCCTAACCCTAACCCTAACCCTAACCCTAACCCTAACCCTAACCCTAACCCTAACCCTAACCCTAACCCTAACCCTAACCCTAACCCTAACCCTAACCCTAACCCTAACCCTAACCCTAACCCTAACCCTAACCCTAACCCTAACCCTAACCCTAACCCTAACCCTAACCCTAACCCTAACCCTAACCCTAACCCTAACCCTAACCCTAACCCTAACCCTAACCCTAACCCTAACCCTAACCCTAACCCTAACCCTAACCCTAACCCTAACCCTAACCCTAACCCTAACCCTAACCCTAACCCTAACCCTAACCCTAACCCTAACCCTAACCCTAACCCTAACCCTAACCCTAACCCTAACCCTAACCCTAACCCTAACCCTAACCCTAACCCTAACCCTAACCCTAACCCTAACCCTAACCCTAACCCTAACCCTAACCCTAACCCTAACCCTAACCCTAACCCTAACCCTAACCCTAACCCTAACCCTAACCCTAACCCTAACCCTAACCCTAACCCTAACCCTAACCCTAACCCTAACCCTAACCCTAACCCTAACCCTAACCCTAACCCTAACCCTAACCCTAACCCTAACCCTAACCCTAACCCTAACCCTAACCCTAACCCTAACCCTAACCCTAACCCTAACCCTAACCCTAACCCTAACCCTAACCCTAACCCTAACCCTAACCCTAACCCTAACCCTAACCCTAACCCTAACCCTAACCCTAACCCTAACCCTAACCCTAACCCTAACCCTAACCCTAACCCTAACCCTAACCCTAACCCTAACCCTAACCCTAACCCTAACCCTAACCCTAACCCTAACCCTAACCCTAACCCTAACCCTAACCCTAACCCTAACCCTAACCCTAACCCTAACCCTAACCCTAACCCTAACCCTAACCCTAACCCTAACCCTAACCCTAACCCTAACCCTAACCCTAACCCTAACCCTAACCCTAACCCTAACCCTAACCCTAACCCTAACCCTAACCCTAACCCTAACCCTAACCCTAACCCTAACCCTAACCCTAACCCTAACCCTAACCCTAACCCTAACCCTAACCCTAACCCTAACCCTAACCCTAACCCTAACCCTAACCCTAACCCTAACCCTAACCCTAACCCTAACCCTAACCCTAACCCTAACCCTAACCCTAACCCTAACCCTAACCCTAACCCTAACCCTAACCCTAACCCTAACCCTAACCCTAACCCTAACCCTAACCCTAACCCTAACCCTAACCCTAACCCTAACCCTAACCCTAACCCTAACCCTAACCCTAACCCTAACCCTAACCCTAACCCTAACCCTAACCCTAACCCTAACCCTAACCCTAACCCTAACCCTAACCCTAACCCTAACCCTAACCCTAACCCTAACCCTAACCCTAACCCTAACCCTAACCCTAACCCTAACCCTAACCCTAACCCTAACCCTAACCCTAACCCTAACCCTAACCCTAACCCTAACCCTAACCCTAACCCTAACCCTAACCCTAACCCTAACCCTAACCCTAACCCTAACCCTAACCCTAACCCTAACCCTAACCCTAACCCTAACCCTAACCCTAACCCTAACCCTAACCCTAACCCTAACCCTAACCCTAACCCTAACCCTAACCCTAACCCTAACCCTAACCCTAACCCTAACCCTAACCCTAACCCTAACCCTAACCCTAACCCTAACCCTAACCCTAACCCTAACCCTAACCCTAACCCTAACCCTAACCCTAACCCTAACCCTAACCCTAACCCTAACCCTAACCCTAACCCTAACCCTAACCCTAACCCTAACCCTAACCCTAACCCTAACCCTAACCCTAACCCTAACCCTAACCCTAACCCTAACCCTAACCCTAACCCTAACCCTAACCCTAACCCTAACCCTAACCCTAACCCTAACCCTAACCCTAACCCTAACCCTAACCCTAACCCTAACCCTAACCCTAACCCTAACCCTAACCCTAACCCTAACCCTAACCCTAACCCTAACCCTAACCCTAACCCTAACCCTAACCCTAACCCTAACCCTAACCCTAACCCTAACCCTAACCCTAACCCTAACCCTAACCCTAACCCTAACCCTAACCCTAACCCTAACCCTAACCCTAACCCTAACCCTAACCCTAACCCTAACCCTAACCCTAACCCTAACCCTAACCCTAACCCTAACCCTAACCCTAACCCTAACCCTAACCCTAACCCTAACCCTAACCCTAACCCTAACCCTAACCCTAACCCTAACCCTAACCCTAACCCTAACCCTAACCCTAACCCTAACCCTAACCCTAACCCTAACCCTAACCCTAACCCTAACCCTAACCCTAACCCTAACCCTAACCCTAACCCTAACCCTAACCCTAACCCTAACCCTAACCCTAACCCTAACCCTAACCCTAACCCTAACCCTAACCCTAACCCTAACCCTAACCCTAACCCTAACCCTAACCCTAACCCTAACCCTAACCCTAACCCTAACCCTAACCCTAACCCTAACCCTAACCCTAACCCTAACCCTAACCCTAACCCTAACCCTAACCCTAACCCTAACCCTAACCCTAACCCTAACCCTAACCCTAACCCTAACCCTAACCCTAACCCTAACCCTAACCCTAACCCTAACCCTAACCCTAACCCTAACCCTAACCCTAACCCTAACCCTAACCCTAACCCTAACCCTAACCCTAACCCTAACCCTAACCCTAACCCTAACCCTAACCCTAACCCTAACCCTAACCCTAACCCTAACCCTAACCCTAACCCTAACCCTAACCCTAACCCTAACCCTAACCCTAACCCTAACCCTAACCCTAACCCTAACCCTAACCCTAACCCTAACCCTAACCCTAACCCTAACCCTAACCCTAACCCTAACCCTAACCCTAACCCTAACCCTAACCCTAACCCTAACCCTAACCCTAACCCTAACCCTAACCCTAACCCTAACCCTAACCCTAACCCTAACCCTAACCCTAACCCTAACCCTAACCCTAACCCTAACCCTAACCCTAACCCTAACCCTAACCCTAACCCTAACCCTAACCCTAACCCTAACCCTAACCCTAACCCTAACCCTAACCCTAACCCTAACCCTAACCCTAACCCTAACCCTAACCCTAACCCTAACCCTAACCCTAACCCTAACCCTAACCCTAACCCTAACCCTAACCCTAACCCTAACCCTAACCCTAACCCTAACCCTAACCCTAACCCTAACCCTAACCCTAACCCTAACCCTAACCCTAACCCTAACCCTAACCCTAACCCTAACCCTAACCCTAACCCTAACCCTAACCCTAACCCTAACCCTAACCCTAACCCTAACCCTAACCCTAACCCTAACCCTAACCCTAACCCTAACCCTAACCCTAACCCTAACCCTAACCCTAACCCTAACCCTAACCCTAACCCTAACCCTAACCCTAACCCTGCAACCCATGTTCTTGATCCCTAAGATTATAAATAAAGCTCAGTTAACCAGCCATCCAGTATTGTCACCAACTGTGTGAGCAGCTTATGCTAACTCATGACATCATAGTTGCTGTCATTACAGCGTTACATTCCCTATGAAAGATATAAAGGAAGCACTATGAGAGCAACTGATACCCTGCCTGTGCAAGTGAGAATTTGATAACCCATTGGTTAAAAACTACCATAACAACAAACCGAGTTACAACTGAGGTTAATACACATACTACTGAATATGTATTATTCAATATGTATTATTATATGTGTTGTTCAGAACTCATAAAGACATTACCTACACGATCGAACATTCTTTAATACTAAAATAGTCCTTGCAATGAAGCCAGTGTGTCTGTCGCATGAATACTTCTATCTGAACATCTTAGGATGCTTAGAATTCTGGTGTGAAGACCAGTCTTGAGGGTACAAAGAACATGGAGAGGACAAAGAAATGGGAAGAGCCCCTAGCTAATCTCAGGCTCCTGCTGGTCTTGCTCTCTCACCCTCGAAAATCCCTCCCACTACATCCCTGGTTTGTCTTTGAGAAAATACACACAGGAAAGAAGGAAGGGAGAAGAAATAAAGGGACAGGAGAAGAAATAAAGAAGACAAACACAGGTTTTTTTTTTTTTTTAAAGATAAGGGGGCAGAGAATGGCTAAGAGCACTTTCTGCTCTTCTAGAGGACCTGAGCTCAACCTCCAGCCCCCAATATTTGCAGCTCACAACCACCCATAACTCCAGCTCCAGAGGATCTGCTGCCCTCTGCAGGGACACACACACACACACCATAAACTCACACAGACACATAAATACTAATATGTTCTTTAAAAATATCTGGGGGCTGGTGAGATGGCTCAGTGGGTAAGAGCACCCGACTGCTCTTCCGAAGGTCCAGAGTTCAAATCCCAGCAACCACATGGTGGCTCACAACCATCCGTAATGAGATATGATGCCCTCTTCTGGAGTGTCTGAAGACAGCTACAGTGTACTTACATATAATAAATAAATAAATCTTTAAAAATATATATATATATCTTTAAAAGGAGGCTAGGAAGATGATTCTATGATAAAGAGCACTTGCTGCCCATGCAGAAGACCCAAGTTCAATTTCCAGCGCCTATGTCAGGCAGCTTACAACTCTCTGTGACTCCAGTTCCAGGGCTTCTGGTGCCCTCCTCTGGTCTCTATGGGCATAATGCATGTAGATGGTACATAGACATATGTGCAGGCAAAACTCTCAAATCCATTTAAAAAAAAAAAACAGAATTGAGAAGAATTGAGGCTTCCCTTCCTTCTCAGCAACATCAATAAATGTCTATTGTATTTTATCGCTTGAAGACAGAAACCAGGCAGAAGGAAAGGAGCAGCAACTTCAAGGAGGATTGCACAAACTCCTAATATAACAGGGTTTGTGCTTCTGATGACGTGACTATCTGTGATGTTGCCTCATTTCGTCTCTCATTCTTCCAGAGAGGGGTTCTCAGAACAGGACCTGTGTCTCTAAGAGGATCCATAAACATACAAACCTTGGAACGTGTGAAATGTGATGTTTCTTTTTTGGTGATTTTTCTGGGGAATGACTCTGAAGTTCCCACCAGCATCTCCCGAGATTCCCCCAAAACCCACAGTGGTGGTTTGAATATGCTTGGCCCAGGGAGTGGCACTATTAGGAGGTGCGGCCTTGTTGAAGTTGGTGTGGCCTTGCTGTAAGAAGTGTGTCGCTGTGGGGGCAGGCTTTGAGACCCTCTTCCTAGCAGCCTGGAAGTTAAAGTCTTTTCTCCTTTTTGCCTTCAGAACAAGCTCCTGGCTTCCTTTGAATGAAGATGTAGATCTCTCATCTCCTCCAGCACTATGCCTGCCTGGGCCTTTCCATGCTTCCCACCATGATAACGAACTGAAACTCAGAGCCTATGAGCCAGCCCCAATTAAATGCTGTCCTTGTAAGAGCTGCCTTGGTCCTGGTGTCTGCTCACAGCAATGGAAACCCTCCCTGAGACAGCCACAGAGACCAAGGACCAGAGCCCAGGCAGATGTGGCTGAGAAGAAGCACGTGCCTTCAAGTTCTCATCAAGTAGCATCTTGCAAATCTTTCTCCAAGGACTTTCCTTTCCCCCAAAGGACAGAGCAGTGACTTCATCAGGCTTTGAAGAGTCATTTCCAGGCAGACATCCATATGCTTTATCCTTTCATCATTTCTCTTATGATAAGGTTTGTAGTTTCTCACCATACACCAGCTGCTGCTAAGCGTGATCACAGTGCTCCATCCAGGGTAAGTGCGGCCTAGGACTCCATGTCTTCTTTTGCAAACAGTGTTTTTGTCAGTATGGCCCAACATCTCACAGGTGCGTAACTCTTTGTTTTGTACTCAGTGCTTTTGGTAGGCAATATTTCAGATCTTTCTCTGTGAATTATTGTCTCACACATCTACAATTGCTTTGGGGAACATTAAAGGGAAAAATATGTTATTTATCTCATTTAAATTTTACCATGCTGGATTAGTAATTGGATAGTTTATGAAAATACAGAGGGATCCTGATTTCTCCCAGCTTCATGCCACTCACGGTAGCATTTATCTCTATTTAAAGGCCTGTCTACGTTTCTGGCTTCGATACTGGCCAGAACTTGGAGGTTCCTCCTGTTGGTTGCCAATATAGATTGATCACAAATTGGTGCTTGTCTTATACAAAGTAATCAGCTCGCTGTTTGTCTAGATGACTAGAGGAGACTCTGACCTGCATTTCTCCATCTTGGCAGTTTAAGCAGCATAAGATTATAGTGCTGGACCCCGAGGTCCTGAGAACAGGAGCTGGCCTCATCCCTCACCGGCTGCACAATTCAGGCAAGAACAGGACCTGTACCTCTGCTGGGTAGGACAGCAGAGCTGACCCTGATGGCAAGAATGCAGGTGATCTGGTCCTCAAGGACAGGATATCAGGAGAGCTAGTCCTGCCCCTTGACAAGGGAAGCACTGGGTGAGCTAGCTGGGGAAGTGCTAGAGAACTCATCCTGATGATACAGGCACAGGAAAGCTGTCAGGGTAATCAACTCAGCTCCCTCCCAGACCCAGGTCCAGGGCTTTGAGTTGGCCCACCCCATTTATGACCTGCTGGAGCCCTTGAAGGGGCCAGTCCTAGAGACCAAAGCTGCAGGATCTCCATGATACAGGGCAACAAGAACAGGATAGATAACCAAGAGGACTCCCAGTGAGGATCCAGCATTGATAGCGTGGCAGAAGCCAGAGACCTCGAATCAGACCAGTGACCCATTAAAATGAACGTTTACAGGTGAAGATATGAGGACAGAGGAATATACTATGGGACTCACTGTGGGACAGTGAGACACACTGTGGGAAACACTGTGGGACACACTGTGGGACACACTATTAGACAGTGCAGCTCCCACCACAAGATATCTTTTGTTGTTGTTATTGTCGTTAATTTTCTCATTTTTAAAATTTTTATCTTATTTCATTCTCTTTGGCAGGGGGCATTACAAGGGTGAGGGCTGGGTACAAAGGGACTGGGAGATGAGTGGAGACTGCGGTACATGATGTGCTATTCACAAAGAATCAATAAAAAATTTAAAAAGATTAAAATTCTGTTGCTGCAATATAACATCATGACCAAGACAACTTATAAAGAAGACATTTAATCTGGGGTCATTGTTCCATGGAATCCATAACCATCATGGCAGGAATCATGGCAGTAGACAGGTGGGCGTGGCACTAGAGCTGTAACTGAGTGCTTACATTTTGATCCACAACCAAGAGTCAGAGAGAGCTAGCTGGGAATGGCATGAGCTCTTTGAAACCTCAAAGTCTACTCCCAGTGACACACCTCCTTCAACAAGGCCATAGCTCCTAATCCTCCCCAAACGATTCCACCGACTGAGGATAGATTATTTAAACAACCACATCGGGTGTTCTGGTTAGCCTTAATTGTCAATTTGACAGAGCCAAGAGTCATACGAGAGGAGAAGGATCAACTGAGAAATTGTCTAGATCAGATTGGCCTGTGGACATGTTGAGATAAGTGTTGCCTTGGTTGTTAACTGATGTAGGAGAGCCCACTGTAGGAAGCACTATTCCTTGGGCAAGAAGTCCTGGGTTGTATAAGAAATCTAGGTAGGAATGAGTTAGTGAAAGAGAGGCAGCAGGTAGTGTTCCGCTGTGGTTTCTGCTTCAAGTTCTCTCTTGACTTTCTGCCAAGATTACCCTCAATGATGCCTTCAATGTGGCCTGGAAGCATAAATCAAATAAACTCTTTCCTCCTCTAAGCTGTTTTTTGTTGTAGTATTTTTTTTATTAAAGATTTATTTATTGATTATATGTAAGTACACTGTAGCTGTCTTCAGACACTCCAGAAGAGGGAGTCAGATCTCGTTACGGATGGTTGTGAGCCACCATGTGGTTGCTGGGATTTGAACTCCGGACCTTTGGAAGAGCAGTCGGGTGCTCTTACCCACTGAGCCATCTCACCAGCCCCTTGTTGTAGTATTTGTCACCACAACAAAAAAGTTAACAAAGCAATAAGTTGGTATCAGAAGTGGGGTTGCTTCTATATTAGACCTAATCAAATGGCTTTTATGCCTCTAACTTTTTAGTTGGAAGAGGGTAGGGGTATTTGGGACTTTGGGCTAGAAAAGCTGTTGGGTTCTTGGAGTGTAAAGAGCAGTTGTTTGTTGTGGGGACTTAGAAGATACAAATTCTTAGAGAAACGTGGACTATGAAGGCCTGTTCATGAAGTTTCAAAGGAGAAAATGGGGTGAGGGCATGATCTTAGTCCATTCCATATGTATATGGAAGTCTCAATAATTGAGAAAATTTATTTTAAACTACATACAAAAATTTAAGATCTTTTCTTAAGACATTTAGATACTGCACCATGACAGCAGAGAGAGAGAGAAAGAGAGACAGAGAGACAGAGAGAGAGCACAGTTTACATATGGAAGAAACCAGTTGATGGAAGGACCTGGAACTCCTCCACACTGAGGATGCATGTAAGGGACAGAGCATGAGCAGAAAAGCACACAATATACAAAGGAGGAAGAGGGGAGAGGACAAGGACAAGTGCTTTGTAAATGAACTATAAAGGGTCACAACTCTCAACCTGGGACTGTTTGAGCCTCAGTCCTACCCCAGCTCTCTATACCATCTCCATTCTTGGGAGTGCCTTTCTTCTTCCTAATAAACTGTTTCAGAACTGTGTGTGATGGCACACAACTCTAATCCCAGGACTTGGGGGTCACAGGCAAGAGGATCTCAGTGAGTTTGAAGCCAGCCTTGTCTACATAACAAGTGCCAGGACAGCCAAACCTCCCCCACTTCCAAAAAAAAACAAAAAAACAAAAAAACAAACAAACAAACAAAAAAAAAAAACCTGCTTCCATCCCTATCACTCTCTATGTGTCTCTGATTCAATTCTTTGTTATGGGCACAAGAAATACCAATGGGTGCCCTCTGCACTCAAACTCATGCCTATAATAACCAGGGTACAAATCAAGCCATCCATGGGATACCAGCATCACTACTTCTCCCTGTTACTTCTAAGTTCCCACTTCCTCCATTTCTCCCCAGACAGTGTAGCTGTCTCCATGGTAACCATCTAGCATCATTTTTGCTTCTTACCAGCAGCAAGCCAGTAGGAGGACCACAGTGACTGCAAATGGAGAAAGGCTCAGCCCCGAGGTCCCCTTCCTTCCACCCCACCTATCCATTTAAGGCAGGTCAGTCATTGTTGCTTCCAAAATATCATTACTGTCCATGCCAAGTTTGACCCTGTGACAATGGCAATATATGACCCTCCCATTTTACAGGTGACAAAAATGAGGCTTGGTGAAGTTAAACGATTTTTCCCAAGACAACCAGCTGGGAAATGTCAGAAATGGGCATCAACTTCGGAAATTGATTCATACGGCCTGCCTTCCATTACAATAGAGCTGTTCTAAGAAGTAAGTGGTGCATAGGTGTTTATCTGAATTATAAGGGCTACCTTTGCTTCTCAGGAAGGTGGGCAGAGTTTAGAGTTCACACTCTGTAGCTTCAGATCAATGTCAAAGATGAGAGAAACATTACTTAGGCAGAATACAAAGAAGTGGAACATAGACCATCTCTATTATGACCTGTGCTGGGAAATTAGACAGTGAGCTTCTTCATCCATCCATCTGTCTGTCCATCCATCAGTCCATCCATCAACAAACAAGTTTTACCTTTTTTTTTCCAGTACCATTCTACAGTCCTAGGAAAAGGGATTAGCCAGGTAGCTCAGAGGATAGACTGTGGACAGACAAGATAGAACTAGGAGAGGGTCACTTAATGAACTGGATTCTATTCTCTCCACAGCCTTTCTCTGGCTTTTTCATCCTTTGATTTAATTAATCACCCCAATTAATTAAACTTGTATAATTAAACAGGGTTGGCTAACACGGAAAATTACCCTTCATGAGCAATTCAGGTACTTCTCCTTCAGCCCCCTCAATTTAGAAGAACAGGATTGAATGTATTAGAAGGCTATAGGCTTTTTTTTTTTTTTTTTTTTTTTTTTTTTTTTTTTTTTTTTTAGTGATGGTTTCTATATGACAAGGCTTTGTCCTAAGATGGCTGGATGTTCCCAAGATTGTGAAGATAGAAAGCCTAGACAGGTCACCAAGTTCTGAGTAAGTTCTATAAAGAATGTCAAAAATTTAAGCTTATGGGGTGGGTGGGTGTGCACGCGTGCACATCTGTGCATCTGGTAGAATTCCTCAGGTCAAAGTTCAACCAATTCTCTACTTTAGTCAATGGAGTTCTCTTAACTTATTGATCTGCTCTTAGTAACACATGTTAAGTACTGGCACAAAGGAATAAAATGTATGTCTAAGCAGGAGGCCTTTATTTGAAAGTGTTTGCTGGGTTGTTTGTTTGTTTGTTTTTTAATCAAGCTTTATCTAAATGTTACAGAGCATTTAAAAGGACCAAATAGGTATAACTTACCTTCTGGGTGTTCAGTAAACATATTTGGAGGCCTATACTACTATGGTCAGAGATATTAAGGGAGACAGTACTTTGACCTTGGTCCTCCAAAGTCAGCAAGGTCAAAGGGAACCATGGGTCCTCTCTCAATATGGCCTGTCACTCTTGTTCAGAGAGGCCATGGAGATCTCACAAGGTGACTCTGACCAATGTCCATTTTACAAAGGGTCAACACGATGAGAATTTCCTCAATGCTTCCGGACAAAGCCACAGTTCAAGTCAGGCTTTTGGCTCATTATAGAGTAGGCCAAACAACTGGTAAACAGGAGGCTAAAGGAATGATCCCAAGTGTGACCAAGCCTTCAGTGGGTTCTGATAGTAAATGGAGGAGGGAAAGGAGAAGGAAGAGGAGAAAAGGGAAGAGGAAGGAAGCTGTAGCTGTTAAATTTGGCCCCCTGCATGGTCTTAAACACCCAATAGGAAGCATAACCAATAGCTAAAATGTTAGTGTGTTTACTTACTAGTCCAAGGGATCCCACATACTTGGCTTAAGTTTATAAGATGCCAGTTGGGCAACTTTTTTGAACTAATGATTTTCTTCTTAGTAAAGAAATATTGCCTAGATATAGACCACCATGACCTTGACTAAATTCAAGAGTGCTAGAGAAGGCTCTGGGTGTAGAAGACCAGAGGCCAACTCACTTAGGTGTGTAACCTAAGGTCTTCCTTGTTTCATGCCTTGTTTAATTTGAGGACAGAGTTGTGGGCTCATATGGACCATAGAGGAAAGTTCTTTGCCAGAACATTCTCCTTTGTTTTCTTGGTTTCTTTTTCCTTAACTCTGGCCAGAAGTGAAATTAAAAGAAAAAAAAAATTCTTGGCAAGAAATGAATGACTTTGCATTGCCAATCATTCCCTTAGAAAGACAAGTGACTCCCCCTGCTGAGAGGTGTCTGGGTCTCAACTTCAAAGACAGAAGTGGCTGAGGAGCCCCTGGTACTCCACTGGGGTCACAGGGACCCAGGGCCCATGGCAGGACTTAAAAGAACAGCTGACTTTGGGGACTAGGTGAAAGATTATTTCAGCCCAAGAAACATGTGCGGTGTTGGGTCCAGAAAATGGAGCAAGCAATGAGAAGTGAGGCTGAAAGTTTGCACTGGCCCAAGAAGCAATGAAAGCAGCCATCTATCCAGTCCCTGGAGAGGCTGTTCTCTGAGAGGTGTGGGTTCATGGCTTATTTCAACATTCCGATGGTCTTAGGGGTGTTGACTGCTACTACCTCAACTTTACACAAGAGAAACCCAAGAGCAAGAAGGGGAAAGAAGGCTGCCTCAGTAGTCAAAGGCCTTCAGTAAACAGCTGAGAAGTTTCTCTGGATGGGAGAAGAAGGGTTTATGTAAATGAGAAACCACAATTTATTGCTCTCTGCTCACTTCCTCTAGGTACTTAGTGGATGTTAGGAAAATATTATCAAAGGATTATGATCGCTGCTTTTCCAGAGGTTGAAAAGTCTCACTTTGGAGCCAACCTACAAAGCATGCCAGTTGAGCCTGCAAAATCCGGAAAATTCCCATTCTGGCAATCCATTCAGAAAACACCCAGGAATCAGGACTCCGTGCACACGGGTGTTGGTCTCTCTGCATTCTCAGGGGGCACCTGGGGATATGTGTTCAGAGGCACGACTGACTATGGCTCCTACTCCACCGCCTGGGGGTGGACTCACCCTGCTCCCGGAAGGTATGAATGAATGAATTTCTCAGTCATGCCAGGTCATGAAAAATAAAGAAGGGTTGTTTTGTTTGTTTGTTTCTTTGTTTGTTTTTCTTTTTTGGTGACTCTAGACATGGGGGCAATGTTAATCAAATCTAATGACAAAGAAAACACATTTTTTTTTTTTTTTTGGTTTTTCGAAACAGGGTTTCTCTGTGTAGCCCTGGCTGTCCTGGCACTCACTTTGTAGACCAGGCTGGCCTCGAACTCAGAAATCCGCCTGCCTCTGCCTCCCGAGTGCTGGGATTAAAGGCGTGCGCCACCACGCCCGGCTGAAAACACATATTTTTAAGAATTATTTCTGTATATGTGTATTTATGTTATGTAAGCATGCGCATGTCATGGCTGGTACTCAGGCGGAGGTCAGAGAACAACCTTTGGGAGTTGGTTCTGTCCAGGGTTGGATTCTGGGTCAGATAACAGAATGTCCCAGAGAGCCAGGCAGGGCTATGCAGTCCCTCAGCTCAATGACCTCTGAGCCAGGATTTGTGTGCACATCAGTGAAGGCATGCTCAGTCTCCTCTTAGGAGTTGGAACTTTCTAAGGTAGAAAACACAAGGCTGCCAACTCACCTAAATCTGTTTATTTCCCCAGGCAATCTATCAACTGGGATGACTGAGATCTTAGAAATCTTCAATTCAGTGGTTATTAAATGCATAATCCTGTAAAATGTAATTTTCAACAGAAAAACACCCTCTCTGCTTCCTAAGCTAGAAACTCATCCAGAAACAGAGGTGTGGGGGAGCCAGTCCCATGGCTCAATTCTCCTTATAATGGCAGATGCCAAAGCCCCAACACAAGAAAACCCAAGTGTACTGGCTAAGTTGTGTCAACCTAACACAAGCTGGAGTTATCACAGAGAAAGGAGCTTCAGTTGGGGAAATACCTCCAAAAGATCCAGCTGTAAGGCATTTTCTTAATCAGTGATCAAGGGGGGAGGTCCCCTTGTGGGTGGTGCCATCTCTGGGCTGGTAGTCTTAGTTCTATAAGAGAGCAGGCTGAGCAAGCCAGGGGAAGCAAGCCAGTAAAGAACATCCTTCCATGGCCTCTGCATCAGCTCCTGCTCCCTGACCTGCTTGAGTTCCAGTCCTGACTTCTTCAGTGATGAACAGCAATGTGGAAATGTAAGCTGAATAAACCCTTTCCTCCCCAACTGCTTCTTAGTCATGATGTTTGTGCAGGAATAGAAACCCTGACTAAGACACCCAAGATAATCTACTGTCTTGACCTTGCACCTTAATCCCAATCACTGAGGACACCCACACAGCCTGGATGCTCAGCCATCACAGTAAGGCAGACCTCACTGTGGTCCTCTGTCTCTATATATCTGGTTATTGTACAACAGGGGAATGGATCTTTCCCTATCCCTCATATTCAAGAGTTACTCCGCTGGGCTAAAGAGATGGCTCAGTGGGTTAAAGCACTGGCTGCTCTTCCAGAGGATCTGGGTTCAATTCCCAACATCCATAATGATCTGCAAGTCCAGCAACAGGGGAATCTATGCTGTCTTCCAGCCTCTATGGGGAAAAAACATGCATGTGATACACACACATACATGCAGGCAGAACGCCCATACACACAAAATAACAGATGTATGGATGGATGGATGGATGGATGGATGGATGGATAGATAGATAGATAGATAGATAGATAGATAGATAGATAGATAGATAGGTGGGTGTGTGATAGATAGATGCTAAATAGATAAATAGATATCTCAAAAGAGAAAGAGAAAGAGTGGCCCTGATATCGCCAAACATAGCCCTTTCATGCTGTTGACGGTGCACCCATGAACACCTTGTAGCTTTCCATGATCCACCCACTACCATGTGAATAGGTGCAGCTGTTGCCTGCTATTCCATGGCATGCATCATGGTGGTCTGCCCACAAGCCAAGCACGGGAGTGTTCAGAGACGTGAGCAGCTGTTTCAGTCCAGCAGTGAGGACTGAAAAATGAATCTTTCTTTGGAAACTGAAGACTGTGTAGAAGATCGCCAGTTTCTAGTTGCTTTTAAGACTTGAGGGCCTTATTATTTTTCTACTTTTGTTTGTGACTGTCAGGGCTTATTTTCTTATCAGTATATGTGTTAACCATGTTCACTCTTCCACCTCCACCATCCTTTCTTACCCAACTTCTCTCATTAATTCCTTTAATCTCCCTGGACAATCTCACTTCTATTTTTATAAAAATCCACACATATGTGACTATGTAAATTTTAAGGACCAAAGCTGAGAGAAAACACACACGAGTTGTCTTTCTAAGCCCAGCTTGATTCACTGAATGTGATCGCCTTCAGTGCATCTAGTTCTGGAGGGCTTTGTAAGCCGTAATTCCTATGAGATGGGTCTATAACTGTGCTACTGTCACAGTGTCTGAAGAACTAATCTGCTATAGCGGGTGTAGTTGTAGCTTTCACCAAAAAAAAAAAAAAAAAAAAAAAAGGCTTTAATGGTATAGGGCTGGGGTGCTTCCTATTAGCAGGTTGGCTTTGCCAGAGGCTGACAGGTCTATTGTCAATGTTGGGTGTGCTTTGAGGAGTGCCTTGGAATTCAACTAGTCAGGGTGAATTGTTAGAGCTCAGAGTAGGTTGCCACAAGCTCTGCCTAGATTTGTTCCCTTCCCCCTCACAGATCTGAGCAGAGCTGATGGCCTGCATTGGATCAAGGGATGAGCCAGCTTTTCCCTGAGCTATGCCTCTGACATAGCACAGCACATATCCCCAGTGTGCCTTCTGTTCCTTCTTATCCTTTTTCTCCTTCTTCTTCCTGCTTCCCTCCCCCTTTTTCTCTCTCCCTCAGTGTGTCTGTCTGTCTGTCTTCCCTCTCTTCCTCTCTGTCTTTCTTTTATATCCCTTCATTCACCCTCCATCTTTCATTCTGCCTTTAAAAAAAAAATCTTGGATTAGCCTCAAAAAAGTCTTAGACTACGTGTGTTAGTGTGTGCCTATAATCCTAGCACTCAGGAAATGGAGGCACAGGGATTCCTAGAAATTTGGTGCCAGCCTGGTCTATATGATGAGTTCTCAACCATCCTGAGCTAGGTAATGAGCTAGCCTAGTCTATATGATGAATTCCCAGACACTCTGAGCTAGGTAGTGAGATCTTGTTTCAAAATCAAACAAACACTTAAGGGGTATCATTCAGAGAGATGTCTTCCCACAGCTTCTGACCTGTGACTACTTGGTATCTTGCTCCAGGTTCTGGGTGCTGGTAAAGCCTTTCTCAGTGCAGAGAGCAGCTGAGGCCTTGGACTGCTCTCCCTAGGATGCTTTCCAGCACCAAAATCAACAGCCTCTCCTGAGAGACTAAAGTTGCAGGGATGAGTCACAGGCAAAGATTCCATCGCAGTTACGACGCTCCCACTGAGGACATTCCTGGACCCAGCCTACCTTCTAATGGGAAAAATGCTTTTCCAGTGGCAAGCGGGTCTGACCAGATGGCCAGACAGAGCTAGTAAATCTTAAGGAATCAAAGATTATTTGCATTTAAAACAACAGAGAAAAAATGAGACTAAAACAGCCTTGGCAGTTTCTTCTCTAGCTCCTTAGCCATAGTGGCTGTCACGGATGCTTGGATGATAAAGTTGACCTCTGAAGCATCTGAAGTAATGTGCAAAGGGAGAAATTGGTTTACCAAGCACTTCACAGACACATGTTGGGAGCCCTATCAGAAATGGAAAATCCCCACTCATTCAGATAAAAACTGAAAGCTTCCACTAAAGCCAGATCCCATCTCCAGCCCTCAATCTTATGGAAGAGAACCATGCATCTTCACTCCCCACCTCACCAAGTCTGCAGTGATGCAAAGTCCCTCTACGCCTTGATGTAAGGGAAGCTCCCCGAGGGTCTTCCTCCAGAGTCAGAAGCAGTCCTAGGAACCAGACCGAGTTTATCAAAGGAAATTTCTAACCAAAGTTTCTCTTGTTGAGCCTAGGATGGAGGACTTATCAGTGTGCACATGTCCCCAGGATCCAGAGCAGCCTGTACCACTGACTGACTCTCAAGTCCTTGGAGGTGGTGAACCATGAAGCTTTTGGGACTCAAGGACTTAGTATTAATAATACCTACCCTTCTATGGCCATGGGTCGTCTTTTCTCACTCATTATGTCTTCTGTCTGTCTATATCTCTTTTTCTCTCTCTCTGCACCTCCCTACCTTCCTCTTCTCTTTTCCTTCTCCTCTTCCCTCTTCCTCTTCCCCTCCTCCCGCCTCTGACTTCCCTTTTCTTTTTTTTTAAATATTTATTTTATGTATGTGAGTACACTGTAGCTGTACAGATGGTTGTGAGCTACCATGCGGTTGCTGCCCTTTTCTTTTTCCCCAGAGAAATCAAGCATTCAGCTTGGCCCTATAATGAGCTTGAAGCAGAAGCTCATGTGTTCCCTTTCCACTGAAAGTGAAATCCTTTGGCTCCCAAGGGATCTGCAGCTGCTCTGACCTGTTACAACCATGGTAGTGTCTAAAGAGTCAATCACTGAACTGTGGGGAGAAGACAAAAGGGATCACACATTACATCCAGACCATCAAACCCCACTGGGAAGTTGTATTCAAACCCACATAGAGTAGACCTGTGTGTAGGCCCTGCAGTTGTGGCCTTGCTACCAGCAAGTGCCACAGAGATCAAAGTCTCCCAATAAACTCTTCAAGAGATTATTTTAGTCACAGTGGAAGCACACAGCCCATTCCAGGATGGCCAAGATTGTGAGGAGGAAGAAAAATAAGTTAAAAGGGACAGTAGGTATTGTAGACAACACATGCAACAGATAAAGGTCATGTTTATAAAGTATGACAGCCTACAGGGAAGTCTGGAAGAGGCTCCATCACATCCCCAGATCTATCCAGAATTCAGTCTCCCATACCTGCCTGCTCAGAAGTGAACCCTGGGCCCCAAGGACTCAAGGAATCTAGACAGCTAGTGATCACACAGGAGTTAAGAGAGCAAATGCCAAAAGTTCCCTGGCCAACGATGACTTCACATTCTTGAGAATAAACTATTGACCAGATGCATGAAAAGATCCACGTGCAAAAATGATGAATCACAGAGACAAAGGGGAGTCTAAAACCCAAAGGTTTTCCACAGCAAACGTACCTGGTGGGACTCTCAAGCTCCCAAGCCCCAGGTCCCTCAAAATACAGTTGTACCTACCTAATTGATGAGTCTCTAGGTTCCGTCCCAAAGATAGTGCACCCTCAGCAGATGACAGCCAACAAGGTAAGGCCCCCAGGCTACACTGACTTGGCATCCAATTCCTCCAATATGATCCCTGTCTGGAAAAGCACTTCTCTGTTTTGGCAAACAAGTTCTGTCTGTTTTAAATTTAAAAGAAGCAAATGTCACAGAGTGTTGGGAAGTATAATTCTGCATTGAGTATGTGCTTCCCAGCACCTGAGGACATTGATTCTGTATCTGGCACCTATAGAGATTGAAACAGAGGCAGTGATGAGGGGGACATGCATGAGGAATTGGGAACTTGCAGCTGACAATTCCTGGTGACAGAAATGAGCCATGAATTAACAATGCATTGGTTACTCCTCTCATCTCTTTGAGCAGCTTAAGAAAGGAAGAGTTGGTTTTGGCTCATGGTTTGAAGGGATACAGTCCATCATGGCGGAGAAAATATGGCAGTGGAAACAGGAGGCTGTTTGTCATGACACATCCACAATCAGAAAGTAGAGAGAAATGAATGCAAGTCTCAGCTTGCTCCCTCCTCTTTCTCCTTGTTGTTATTCATTCAGGACCCCAGGCCATGGAATGGAGCTGCCTGCATTCATGGTGGGTCTCTCTTCTCAGTTAAACCTCTGTGAAAATGCCATCAGAGACACATGCAGAGGTGGATCTCCTGGGTAATTTCAAGTCCAGTCAAGTTAACAATAAAGATTAATTACCACAAATGGAATTACAATACCTAGCACTGGTCAGGGATTCCAATAAGGAGTTAGTGAATGGATGGATGGATGGATGGATGGATGGATGGATGGATGGATGGATGGATACATGAATGGATGAATGCAACATTGAGACAACCCTTGCAAGTACCTTTTCCCCTTAGAGATCTAAAAAGTATAGTCCACTTTTTCCGGTGTTTGTTTACAATTAGCACTAAAACTAGCTGCTTTGATGCTTCAGCATCTAATCGAGCTCCTCAGTCCCCAATGCAACTGTTTTCTGTTGGATAACTCCACTTCTAAACATAACTGCCCAAGCCCAGCATGAGTAAACAGACCTGTAGCACCAACATTGGGGCAGTCACAGGCAGACCCCAAAAGCTCTCTGTCCAGCTAGCCTAACAGAATCATAAGTTTCCAGTTCACTGAGAGTCCACGTCTAACGGGAGTAAAGATGGGATCACTAGAGGGAATCCGACTTCCTGCCTGGCCTCCTTATGCACATGTATGGGTGACACAGTCATCCAGTGAACAAAACAATCCAGTCAAGCCTCAGATACCTCTTCCTCCCCAGCAGTCATGAGCATCCTTTTGAAATGTCTTCTGCTCTGTCCCTCTTTTCTTTTGTTCTCTGTCCCCAAGCCTTTTCTGACCATCAGTACACAGAGGTAGGTCACCAGTGGCCACAGAGCTTTGTGATTGCAATACCTCCCTCCAGCCTTCAGCCCATACCTGTTCCTTATCCTAGGGATAAAAGCAAGACACTCTGGAATTCTGAACAGATATCCAGTTCCTTCCAGAGCCCTGTGCCAGCTCACATTGCAGACCTATATACCTAACCTTATCCTTTCCTATGCCCCTGCCCATTCCACTCCCCTCATCTATAAGGGGCAGGATTCCCCTTTCCTGGAGCTCTTCAGGACCAGAACATGTATGAAATTTAACACCAATATCTTCCCCTCAAGGTGGGTCACGATGCTGTCACTGGGAGTTTTAGGTCTGCTTCATCTCTGAGCCATCAGTCCTTTGTGTTCATGGTAACCCATTGACTGGTCCTCACGTGGGTCTTATCCCTCCTGAGACCTAGCACAAGGAGATCCCATGCTCCTTGGAATCTTGTCATTAATTGATTGTTGCCCCATGACTGACTGCCGATGGCCACGACTCACACTGCTCGTTTCTTCCTTCCTTCCTTACTTCCTCCTCTGTCTTCACTAGTGGACAAGAAGCTTCTAGGAAGTAATTCCTCTGCCCTGGTCCCCTTTTCATCAGCAGCATCAGTACATTGTCTAATGCCTAGAACGTGCTCAGAAAATGTCTGCTGAACTAGACAAATAGTACTTGTGAAAGAATAACCATAATAATAATTACACTTATCGTGCCCACTGTGAACATGCAGTGAACAACATGAGCACTCATTATCCCAGCAGCCTTGGGAATTGAGTGTCATCCATTTCGTGTTACATGAACTGAAGGAAGTGGCAAAGGAAACGTTCTACAGATTTGTGCACTTGTACTTACTTTTATTTATTTTGCACTTAAATGACTATGGTATGGGTGTGTATGATGCCTGTTTGCATGTATGGAGGCGCATGTAGGGGTGTACTTCATTTATGTGCACACGTGTATGGAGGCCAGAAGTTGACAGCAGGAGTCTTCCTAAATTGCTCTCCACTGTATTCACTTAAGCAGGGTCTCTCAGTTAAACTCAAAGATCACCCATTTGACCAGCCTATCCATCCAGCATGCTCCTCCATCCTCTACCTCCTGAGGGCCAGAATTCTCTACTGGTTTCCCCCCAGCACCTGACATTTACATGAATGCTAGCAATTTGAAGTCCAGTCCACACACTTGGGTAGCAACTCTGTTAGCATCTATCCACATCTGCAGCCTACTGGCACACTTTTAGTTGACAGATGTTCTTGCTATGGTATTATTGTTTAACTAGCACAGTGCTGGAGATCTATGTTGCTGTCTCTGTGACATTTGTGGCCATCTATAGATAATCAGGAGATAGACGATGCAAGATAAATGCCAACCCTTCGAAGCTGTCCTAAAGATGGAACCTATAACCCAACAGATAAATGAGCAGATCGGTTTCTTAATTCAGATATTTGCATTGTAATATCAGCTACCTTGTTCACATATGAATCTTTAGAGTAAATACTCAACTGGTTGCAATTCTATCTATCCTTAAACATCTACTACCAGAGACTGCCTGAGAAAAAAGGCCAAGGAATAAATATAAAGAGAATTTCACATTAAAATAAATCTAAAGAAGGGCTTTGGTTTAAGTGGCCATGTGAATACACTTTTACAGAAAAATGGCTGTTTTAAGATAGCAGACTTGTGTCTTTAGCCAGCATCCAAAAGGAACAGGAAACGATTATTTAGTTCTTACAAGTATTGTTGCCTTCTTGAGATTCTAGAGGTGACCCAAGAACAAAGAGGTTTTATTGGATTAGTTTATCAGATAAGAAATTTAACTGTGCTTAGAAAACATATGCTTAAAAGTCACTGTTTCCTCCAAGTTTTAGGGACATTGTATTGTTATTGCTAGAAAATTTGTAAAAGTTTCAAACGCAACCAGCAGAGAACAAACCACTGCTTTCTATGTATCCCACGGACAGACCTTCAAGACCATGGCCACTAAGAAATAATGAAGAAAATACCATGAGGCAGGAGCCAGGGTTCCAGGAGACATGAGAGAACTCCTTCCCTAACCCTAACCCTAACCCTAACCCTAACCCTAACCCTAACCCTAACCCTAACCCTAACCCTAACCCTAACCCTAACCCTAACCCTAACCCTAACCCTAACCCTAACCCTAACCCTAACCCTAAACCCTAACCCTAACCCTAACCCTAACCCTAACCCTAACCCTAACCCTAACCCTAACCCTAACCCTAACCCCTAACCCCTAACCCTAACCCTAACCCTAACCCTAACCCTAACCCTAACCCTAACCCTAACCCTAACCCTAACCCTAACCCTAACCCTAAAACCCTAACCCTAACCCTAACCCTAACCCTAACCCTAACCCTAACCCTAACCCTAACCCTAACCCGAACCCGAACCCGAACCCTAACCCGAACCCGAACCCGAACCCGAACCCGAACCCTAACCCTAACCCTAACCCTAACCCGAACCCGAACCCGAACCCTAACCCGAACCCTGAACCCTAACCCTAACCCTAACCCGAACCCTAACCCGAACCCTAACCCGAACCCTGAACCCTGAACCCTGAACCCTGAACCCTGAACCCTAACCCCCTAACCCTAACCCCCTAACCCTAACCCTAACCCTAACCCTAACCCTTACCCTAACCTGTACCCGACCCCGACCTTGACCCCGACCCTCACTTTTACTCTCACCCTCAACCCTCACCCTCACCCTCACCCTCACCCTCACCCTCACCCTCACCCTCATCCTCACCCTCATCCTCACCCTCCAATTTCAAAGAACATTACTCACTTGGTTGTAGGTTTGGTGAAAGTTTTATATGTAATCGCAAGGCAAAATCAACATTTCTTAGAAAAAACTTTCAGTTTCTTTTTAATCTAGTAACCTGGATTTGCAGAGCTCTTGGTTTACCCTGATGTGTGTCAATATGCCTAAGTTTCAAACTGGAAAAACATGTATGTCTTTCAAAATAATCTGAACAACCATATGAAGATAATCTGCATTCAGCCAGTGTTCATGAATATAGGAGGAATAGCAGGCCTTATTGACAAGGCTGTGATCACTTCAACATAAACAGTGGTGTGGGGTTGCTTGAGAGCCTAGAGATTGTTGACATAGCCAATGACAGCCAATTGGGAACTGCTACTTAGAGGACACACTTGATTGGGACCAATGAAACACAGGTGGAGAGCATAAAGGGCGCTCCCAGAGACTAAACTCCCAGAAAAATAAAGCTTTCTGCTCCATTCTCACCTGCTCCAGGAGTCTGAGCTTCATGCCTTCTCATCAACTGCATCCAAGGGGGATGCAGGGCAAGACAGAACTCTCAGGGAACACCTGAAGAGGTTTCTCTGTCTCATATACTGTGCTAAGAGTCAGGATAGAGACAAGAATCTATGTCATTCATTAGCAATCTAAAAGTAAGAGAAAATACAACAAACATGGACTGTGGGAAGGTTTAGCTAGAGGGGCAGGTAACAGTGTTGCTGTAAGGGAACTGGGGCATGGAGAGTATTGCAAGTTAGTTCAGAAAAAAATACTTTTCTCAATTCAGATCATCAACTTACTGGGAATATTATAAGACTGTGTGTGTGTGTGTGTGTGTGTGTGTGTGTGTGTATGTGTGTGTTTATAACTGGATTGAATACTACTTGAGCACAAATTTAATAGATAGCAACAAGTTACACTGCCAAAGATCAGACAAGCTTGCAGGCTAATATTTCAGAAACGTAAGGATGAGATTATGTGACAGACCATTTCTGTACACATAGGACATGGTTTATGTGCTGTTCTGCTGGGAATATGGAAGGCATTCAGTGCCTGAACCAGAAGCTTGGGTTTTTCCAGAACAGACCTAGACCATCTGTTGCATCTTCTTCTTGGCTTCCAGAACACTAGGGTCTATGCTCACAAAGCAGCTCCTGAGTCAGACATAGCCTCAACAGGGATGGATAAGCTTAAACACACTGGGCACTTTAATTATGAGAGGCTGTCTATAGTTAGTGGTAGATAGATGTCTTAGTGTCAATCCTCTTTCTCCTTAAAATTTATTGAAAATTCCGAAGATCTTTGTAAGTGGAATATATCTTCCAGCATCTACCTTATTATAAATTAAAATATAGCCATTTAAAAGCATGTACTATTATGTTTAAGGGCAATAAGCACACAACATTGATACATAATTATACAGTCCCAAATTCTATACATCTCAATGAGCTTCTATACAAGTTTTCCTGTGAGGGCTACCTTGATCTAGCTGTGTGATGTCTTTGTGAGTTCATTAGAATAAAAAAATTAAAGAAAATAAATGTTTATTTGCATAAACTTTTTAACTTTGAAAAATAAAATTCTTATATACAAACATAACTTTTTTCAAAAATAAATAATGTAGGAAGAGGAACATAATGGTCTTATGCTTTCTGAATCTATTCAATGACTGGATTCCCATATCTGCTATGATGTATATTTTTTCAATTTTGTTTTCTAGAACTCCATACATGAGTGCTCCTTCTACATCACTCCTGCCTTGCCCATTTCATCCTAAATTCATGACTTCTTTATTCTCTCTGTCTCTGTCTCTGTCTCTGTCTCTGTCTCTGTCTCTGTCTCTCTCTCTCTCTCTCTCATACATACACACACACCACATGCACACACCCATACACCAAACCTACTTAGTTCATTAAGCACTGCTCACATTGCTTGTATCTACATGTGTCCAGGGCTGATCACTTGAGGTAGGATAACCTGTGTTGGAGCTCATCCCTGGAGAAACTGATTCTCCTGCTCCCAATGGTCATTGACCACCTGTAGCCCTTTATTGAGGAATGAGACCTTGTGATATTTCCACCATCCATGTTGGCATGTTAACCGCTGTTATTATGGCAGTCTCGTTTGGGTATCCATGGGTACATTTCTCTGTCATGTCTATGGGGCACCATCTAGAAGCAGGAACTCTGGTCCTCTGGATCCTAAAATACTTTTTCCCTCTCTATGATCTTTCTTGAGCCATAGGCAAAGGGTTTGCGTTGTAGATGTATCATGTGGGATTGGCACCCACAGAAACGTATTCTTTGTACTTTGACCATTTTGGGATTTCTATACTTGCCTCCATCTGTTGTCAAAGAAATTGCTTAGGTGAGGGGTAAGAAATACAGTTCCTGGTGGATATAAGGGTATTTAAAATACGGTTATAAATTACATTAGTTAAGTTTTCTTCTAGGGCCTATAGCCTCTCCACCCATGGGGAGTTGGCTACATTTACAGTATTTTGATTGAAGCTGATGAACTCAGTCCAAACCTGCCAGCTTATAACATGTTATTAGACACTGGAGTGATATTTTCATACCTTATTAAAGTATATGTGGATATTGATAGTGCAATGAACTCCTGTGAGCAATGACTTTTATATTGTGGCATAATTCCTCCATCTGTCTTAAGAATTATCAGACTCTTCATCCACACAAGAGTTTGTGACATTAGGTGTTGGTTGTATGGAAAATCCACTTCACCAAGTTACTCAGGTCTCCAAAGTCAACACTGATCTCATCAGAAAAATCTGTAAGCAATGGAGAGCCGTTCAAGTTTTCTGAGTTTCCTATTATTAGATACAACTTTGGATATTGTTGGTAACAATTATAACTACTTGTTTTCCTTGAAATGACATACTCTGTTTATTTTTGAGAAAATATCTGCCAGACAGTCAATTTTAAGTAGCCATTGTTTGCCATTTCTAATAAAAGTGTTAAATACAGAAAATCAGAGTTTGAGAAATCAGTCATGTAGGGGTTCTTCCCAAGGACATGTGAATATCGAGTGCTGATGCTGTGATTTGTACTAAAGTGTCAGTAGCTTTGCCTACCAGTGCTGATTAAATGTTGTGTGTCCTTGCTGAAATTGATGTTGAAGCTTGGTACCCAATCTAGAGGAGGTGGTATCTGTATGATCATGGGTCATGATCATATAACATAGGCTGTTATTACAAAGAAATGAGTACTCTTAAAACCAAGCTAAAATGGCAACAATAGGTTGTTTTTTTTTTTTTTTTAAAGTTAAGCTTCCTTAACTTCTGGCTTCCTCTATCACCCTGTGACCTTATCCACACATTGCCCTTCTTCTCTACTCCTCAAAGAACATTCATGACTCTCACCAAAGGTAGAGTACAGGCTGGCTCCATGCTTTGGGATTTCAAAACCCACAGGGAAAAGAAAGCTCTTTACTTTATAAACTATGCATTCTCAGGTACTATCTTAATGCATTGTAAAATGATCAAGAAGAGGCACTGTTACTTTTGTAAAAATGACAAAATGACATTACCATAAAATTAGTTTTTGTCCTTCAGACTAGCTGAAAGACATACTTAGATCCACTTAATAAATGACCAGCCCACAATGCAGGGGAAAGAGCTAGAGACCAGAACAGTAGAATTTGATTTTACAGCTCCTTCTGACTTTGCTTTTTGGGAGAATCTTTCTGCACAGCAGCTGCTATAAAAACAAAATTCTGTTTATCAATTAGGTCTAAGGGTCTGTTCCTAGCTGGGCATGATGGTGCACATCTTTAATCCCAGCACTTGGGAGACATAGACAAATATATTTCTGTGGCTGAGGCTAACCTGGTCTGGAAAGTGAATTCCAGGACAGCTAGGGATAGACAGAGAAACCCTCTCTCAGGAAAAAAAACTAAACAACAACAACAACAAAAAAAAAACCAGACCCACCACCAAGAAGAAGAAGATGTTCCTTTGGCACATATTTGACTTGTATTGAATAAAATTTCCTTTGGTACACTTAAGAAAGCCTGTTCCTATGTCACCCACTTTTAAGGTTTCCTGTTGCAGCACAAGTGTAAGATCATAACATAGGATAAAGCCCAGTCCCATTCTGCACTGCCTACTGCTAAGAATAAGGGGAATGCCAGGGCCAGGAAGCAGGAGTGGGTGGGTTGGGGAGCATGGGGATCGGGGGAGGATAGGGGATTTTCAAAGGGGAAACTAGGAAAGGGGATAACATTTGAAATGTAAATAAAGAAAATATCTAATAAAAAAGGGAGAGAGAGAAAAAACAAACGAGGGAAGAAAGTAACGAAACACGGTGCTTCCTATCAAATGCTACTCTTTTAGGGAAAGGAGTTACTTGAATTTCCAAAATGTGCTGGACACAGACACTTGTCTTAGGTAAGGGGAATTTGAGAAAATGAGATAAGAGCCTTACATCATGGATTTTTGCCTCTGGGGAAGGATACTGAAAAGAAGCAAATGTGTAGATGTATCTTGGTGGTAGTGATTTGAATGAGAATGGCCCACATAGGCTCTTAGGCTCTTATGTTTGAAATCTGGAGAAGGAATAGGAGGTATAGCTTTGTTGGAGGAGGTATGTATATGTCAGTTAGGTGGGCTTTGAGGTTTCCAAAGACTCCTGACATTCTCAGTGTGCTTTCTGCCTCCTGCTTTTGATCCATGTGAGCCCCCAGCTGTTCCTGTCACCACACCTTCACTCTGTTAACATGGACTCTAATCCTCAAGAACCATAAGCCCAATTAAACTTTTTCTTTTATAAGTTGCCATACCAAGATGTAGTATCAGAGCAACAGAAAAGTACCACTACATGGTGCATACAGTAAAGAAAACTGAGACAGGATATAAGGACAGATGGAGCTGGGTTGCAGGAAGGTGATGTTTCAGGCACTGAAGTCACATGTTAAAAGTGGAGTCAAGGACACCTTAAAAAGAGATAAAATTTGAATGTATTAAAAAAGAAATGACATTCAGGTTCTATGATAATTGAGACAGCAAGTTTCCAAAAAGAAAAATAAAACAGAGAAATGTGAGTTACTGGGCAGTGTATGTCCTGTCCAGAACAACAGAACTTCGGGAGAGATTTGCCAGATAGATAATGAGGGAAGTGTGGTTAAGTGAGAGGTTCCAGTTCCTTGAAGAGCTTAACTTAAAAAGGGATTTAGACAAACTCAGCTTTGTGAATATACCTGAAGGACAGTAGAGAGTTGGCATACACAGCTGCTTCCTACAGCTCATGAGCTTCATTACATGTCCTGAGACCCAGACTCACCCAGTGCCAAGTCACAGAACCATGTACCACTTGTAATTCTCAGAGAAAATGCTGATGTCTCTGTCCTGTGGAATTCTATCTTCACTCTGCATACTTTCTGCAGAACCAGGTAGACATTTTTAATGTATTCATGTATACTGACATTTACTCTTTACACCATCTTGGTTCTAAGTATTGTTCAAAGGGAGCTTCACAGCTTTTAGTGTTCTGTAAACATTACCCCATGCTTACAGTTATTTCACAGTTAAGTTCTAAGTTGGAGACATGAGAGATGACTCCAGAAGAGGACACAGGTCCACTTCCTAGCACCAAAATGCCTGCTCACAATCACCTGTAGTTCCGGTTTTAGGGGAACTACGCATTCTTATGACCTAAAAGGGCTCCTGTTCATACATGCGGAGTACGTACATACACCCAGGCACACACATACACATGACTTTTTTAAAGTTCTAATATATTTGTGGTAAATTTAGTGTGGAGAGAGTTCTGATTTTTTCATTTGTCTTCATCATTTTTAAGTAGCCCACTCCTCTCCAACAGTTTTGACATTATTGCAATATAAATTCCCTTGAGCATTTGGTGCGTTTAGAATAGCTTTCTATGCTATTCTAATAATGCATTTTTCTTTTGCCAGCATCAAACTATTTTAATAATTTGAAACTAAAATTTAAGCTTTATGACCTAATGTCAGGATTTACACTGGTCATTTAATCAATAGCACACATAAACACTTTCCAGCTTTTTTGAAGAGACACAAAACAGCTTGACCACTTTCCCTAGTCTGAAGAAAACAAAGGCAGGAAGTGTTGTTCTGGTATGCACTACTAATTTCCTCAAGTCCTCATCTCCAGAATGTCCTCACTGCTGCTTAGTGGTCCTAACACCTTCTGAAGAGATGGAGTAAAGTTGGAAGAGGAGGGGCTAAGGGCCTCAGGCAAATCCAGAGCACCCACAGACTTTTTTCTTGCCAGTAAGGATTACCTCTCTACACAGAATCTAGTACATTTATTCTTCTGCTCTGGGGGAAAAATATGTTTTTGAAACACAGCCATAGCCTGACATTTCCTGCTCTGGGTCTGGCAACAATGCTACCCTCATCTGCACTTCTTTTCCCAAGGCCTGATCCCGAGATGTGAGCAATGTGCCAGCTGTATTAGTTGAGTAGCTGAGTCACCAAATAACCTGATTGCATCATTTGTTTAAATATAGAGGGGAATTAAACATTTTTTTCTGTCCTTTAAATAGGAGTTTAGTATCATTCTTGCTTTGCATCATGCCTTAAAGAGACAGTAAGATTAATATCTTTAGCTGCTGTTCCCCTCTGAGGAAACCTAGGTGGGGAAATCACAGGAATTGCACAGGATTTAATTAGCTTTTATTTTTCCCCTAGACCCAGCTTTTAACTTACTCTAAGCATAAGGTGAGAAAAAAGTAGAAAGAAAGCACCCTCAGTGGTAGTCAGGTGGAGGCTCTGAGTGAGGGTCAGAGAGGAGCCTACCTCTGAAATCTTTCAGAAAACAAAACAAAACAAAACAGTAAGTAGCAAATACCAGCATGAGCTTTGTATAGGGAGATAAGAATGGATCAATTTCCATTCTCCTACACGTTGACCACCAATTGAACCAACACCACTTGTTGAAAATGCTGTCCTTTTTACACTGGATGGTTTTAGCTCCTTTATCAAAGATCAAGTGACCATAGATGTGTGTGTTCATTTCTGGGTCTTCAATTCTATTCCATTGATCTTCTTGACTGTCTCTGTATCAATACCATACAGTTTAAAATTTTTATTTATTTATTATATGTAATTACACTGTAGCTGTCTTTAGATACTCCAGAATAGGAAGTCGGATCTCATTACGGATAGTTGTGAGCCACCATGTGGTTGCTGGGATTTGAACTCAGGGTCTTTGGAAGAGCAGTCAGTCCCTACCATGCAGTTTTTATCACCATTGGTCTGTAGTACAGCTTGAGGTCAAGGATGGTGATTCCCCCAGAATTTCTTCTATTATTGAGAATAGTTTTTGCTATCCTAGGTTTTTTGTTATTCCAAATGAATTTGAGAATTGCTCTTTATAACTCTATGAGGAATTGAGTTGGAACTCTTATGGGGATTGCATTGAATCTGTAGATTGCTTTTGACAAGATGGTCATTTTTTTTACTATATTAATCCTGCAAATCCATGAGCATGGGAGATCTTTCCATCTTCTGAGGTCTTCTTTGATTTCTTTGGTCAGAGACTTGAAGTTCTTGTCATACAGATCTTTCACTTGTTTGGTTAGAGCACACCGAGAAACTTTATTGTTTTTGACTATTTTGAAGGGTGTTGTTTCCCTAATTTCTTTCTCAGCCTGTTTGTCCTTTGAGTATAGTAAGGCTACATTGCTGAAGTTGCTTATCAGCTGTAGAAGTTCTTTGGCAGAGTTTTTGGGGTCATGTAGGTATACTATCATATCATTTGCAAATAGTGATATTTTGACTTCTTTGTATCCCTCTGACCTCCTTTTGTTGTCTAATTGCTCTAGCTAGAACTTCAAGTACTATATTGAATAGATAGAGAAAGGGCAGTCTTGTCTAGTCCCTGATTTTAGTGGGATTGCTTCGAGTTTTTCACCATTTAGTTTGATGTTGGCTACTGGTTTGCTGTATATTGCTTTTACTGTGTTTAGGTATGGGCCTTGAATTCCTGATTTTTCCAAGATTTTTTAAGATGAAGGAATGTTGAATTTTGTCAAATGCTCTTTCAGCATCTAAGGAAATGATCATATGGCTTTTTTTCTTTGGGTATGTTTATGTAGTGGATTACATTGATGGATTTTCATATATTGAACCATCCCTGCATCCCTGGGATGAAGCCTACTTGATCATAATGGATGATCGTTTTGATATGTTCTTGGATTCAGTTTGCGAGAATTTTATTAAGTATTTTTGCATCAATATTCATAAAGGGAAGTTGGTCTGAAGTTGTCTTTCTTTGTTGGGTCTTTGTGTGGTTTACATATCAGAGTAATTGTGGCTTCATAGAATTAATTGGTTAGAGTACCTTCTGTTTCTATTTTGTGGAATAGTTTGAAGAGTATTGGAATTAGGTCTTCTTTAAAGATCTGATAGAATGCTGCTTTTTTAGATTGGGAGACTTTTAATGACTGCTTCTATTTTAGGGGTTATGGGACTGTTCAGATGGTTTACCTGCTCCTGATTTAACTTTGGTACCTAGTATCTGTTTAGAAAATTGTCCATTTCATCCAGGTTTCCCATTTTTGTTGAGTATAGGCTTTTGTTGTATGATCTGACAATTTTTTATTTTTATTTTTTCCATTTTTATTAGATATTTTCTTTATTTACATTTCAAATGTTATCCCCTTTCCCAGTTTCCCCTCCCAAAATCCCCTATCCTCTCCCCCCTCCCCCTGCTCCCCAACCCATTGACTCCTGCTTCCTGGCCCAGGCATTCCCCTATACTGGGGCATAGAACCTTCACAGGACCAAGAGCCTCTCCTCCCATTGATGACCGACTAGGCCATCCTCTGCTACATATGCAGCTAGAGCCACATGTCCTCCATGTGTTTTCTTCGATTGATAGTTTAGTCCCAGGGAGCTCTGGGGTTACTGGTTAGTTCATATTGCTGTTCCTCCTAGGGGGCTGCAAAACCCTTCAGCTCCTTGGATACAGGCAATGAGACAGCTATATCAGGCTCCTGTCAGCAAGCTCTTGTTGGCATTTTCCATAGTGTCTGGGTTTGGTGGTTGTTTATAGGATGGATCCCCAGTTGGGGCAGTTTCTGGATGGTCATTCCTTCAGTCTCTGCTCTGAATTTTGTCTCTGTAACTCCTTCCATGGGTATTTTGTTCCCCCTTCTAAGAAGGATAGAAGTATACATACTTTGATCTTCCTTCTTCTTGAGTTTCATGTGTTTTACAGATTGTATCTTTGGTATTCTGAGCTTCTGGGCTAATATCCACTTTTCAGTGAGTGCATATCATGTGTGTTCTTTTGTGATTGGGTTACCTTACTCAGGATGATAGTCTCCAGATCCATCCATTTGTCTAAGAATTTCATGAATTTATTTTTTTTAATAGCTGAGTAGTACTCCGTTGTCTACATGTACCATATTTTCTATATCCATTCCTCAGTTTCTGTTGTTATGTCTCTCTTTTCATTTCTGATTTTGTTAACTTGCATGCACACTATCTCTATGCTCTCTGGTTAGTCTGGCTAAGGGTTCATCTATCTTGTTGATTTCCTCAAATAACCAGCTCCTGGATTTGTTGGTTCTTTGTAGAGTTCTTTATCTTTCTACTTGGTTGATTTCAGCTCTGAGTTTGATTATTTCCTGCTGTCTACTCCTCTTGGGTATATTTGCTTCTTTTTTGTCTAGAGCTTTCAGGTGTGCTGTCAAGCTGCTTATGTATGCTCTCTCCAGTTTCTTTTTGGAGGCACTCAGAGCTATGAGTTTTACTCTTAGCACTGCTTTCATTGTGTCCCATAAGTTTGCGTATGTTGTGCCTTAATTTTCATTGAATTCTAAAAAGTCTTTAATTTCTTTATTTCCTCCTTCACCAAGTTATCATTGATTAGATCATTGTTCAGCTTCCGTGTGTATGTGTGCTTTCCATTGTTTTTATTGCTATTGAAGACCAGCCTTAGTCTGTGGTATTCTGATGGGATGCATGGGATTATTTCAATCTTCTTATATCTGTTGAGGTCTATTTTGTGACCGATTATATGGTCAATTTTGGAGAAGGTACCATGATGTTCTGAGAAGAAGGTATATTCTTTTGTTTTAGGATGAAATGCTCTATAGATATCTGTTAAATCCATTTGGTCAATAACTTCTGTAAGTTTCACTGTGCCTCTGTTTAGTTTGGGTTTCCATGATCTGTCCATTGATGAGAGTGGGGAGTTGAAGTCTCCCACCATTATTGTGTGAGTTGTAATGTGTGTTTTGAGCTTTAGTAAAGTTTTTTTTTTTTTTTTTTTTTTTTTAATGTGGGCACCCTTGCATTTGGAGCATAGATCTTCAGAATTGACAGTTCTTCTTGGTAGATTTTTTTTCCTTTGATGAGTATGAAGTGTCCTTCCTTATCATTTTTGATAAGTTTTGGTTGAACGTTGATTTTATTTGATAATAGAATAGCTACTCCAGCTTGTTTCTTGGGACCATTTGCTTGGAGAATTGTTTTCCATCCTTTTACTCTGAGGTAGTGTCTATCTTTAACAGTGAAGTGCATTTTCTATCTGCAGCAAATGCTAGTTCCTGTTTACATATTCAGTCTGTTAGTCTATGTCTTTTTATTGGGGAATTGAGTCCATTGATTTTAAGAGATATTAAGGAATAGTCATTGTTGCTTCCTGTTTTTTTTTTTTTTTTGTGTGTGTATGTTATTTTTATGTTTGTGTGGCTATCTTCTCTTGGGTTTGTTGAAAGAAGATTACTTTCTTGCTTTTTCTAGGGTGTAGTTTCCCTCCTTGTATTGGCGTTTTCTGTCTATTATCCTTTTTAGAGCTGGATTCGTGGAAAGATATTGTGTAAATTTGGCTTTGTCATGGAATACTTTGATTTCTCTATCTATGGTAATTGAGAGTTTTGCTGGGTATAGTGGCCTGGCATTTGTGTTCTCGTAGGATCTGTGTGAGATCTGCCCAGGATCTTCTAGCTCTCAGTCTCTGGTGAGAAGTCTGCTGTAATTCAGATAGGTCTGTCTTTATATGTTACTTGCCCCTTTTTCCTTACTGCTTTTTAATATTCTTTCTTTGTGTAGTGCATTTGGTGATCTGACTATTATGTGACAGGAGGAATTTCTTTTTTGGTCCAGTCTATTTGGAGTTCTGTGGGCTTCTTGTATGTTTATGGGAATCTCTTTCTTTAGGTTAGGGAAGTTTTCTTCTGTAATTTTGTTGAAGATATTTACTGGCTCTTTAAGTTGGGAATCTTCACTCTCTTCTATACCTATTATCCTTAGGTCTGGTCCTCTCATTGTGTCCTGCATTTCCTGAATTTTTGGGTTAGGAGCTGTTTGCATTTGCATTTTCTTTGACTTTGTGTCAATGCTTTCCATGGTATCTTCTGCACCTGAGATTCTCGCTTCTATCTCTTGTATCCTATTGGTGATGCTTCCATCTATGACTTCTGATCTCTTTACGAGGCTTTCTGATTTCTTTCTGAAGGTTGTCTCCTTTTTGATTTCCTTATTGTTTCTATTTCCATTTTTAGATCCTGGATAGTTTTGTTCACTTCTGTCACCTGTTTGGTTGTGTTTTCCTGTAATTCGTTAAGAGATTTTTATGTTTCCTCTTTAAGGGCCTCTATCTGTTTACCTGTGTTCTCCTGCATTTTTTTTAAAGGGAGTTATTTATGTCCTTCTTAAAGCCCTCTATAATCATCATGAGATGTGATTTTAAATCAGAGTCTTGCTTTTCTAATGTGTTGGAGTATCCAGGGTTTGTTGTGGTGGGAGTACTGGGTTCTGATGATGCCAAGTAGCCTTAGTTTCTGTTGCTTATGTTTTTACCCTTGCCTCTTGACATCTGGTTATCTCTGGTGTTAGCTGGTTTTGCTGTCATTGTCTGTGGCTTGTCCCTCCTGTAAGTCTGTGTGTCAGTACTCCTGGGAGACCAGTCCTCTCTGAGAGGAATTAGGGTATGGACATCAATATTACCTACTAGGTAAATAATAATCAAGCTACACTCCACAGACTGAAAGAGATTACAAGAGGGGGGCTATAGGGAGGAAGCATGGATCTCCCTCTAGAGGAGAAATAGAATAGTCTCTGTGACTGGGGTTTGATGGGAATAGGGGCAGAAGGAATCAGCTGGGGTGGGGAGTGGGATGAAGAAAAAGTGCAGTGCAGGAAGAAACAGCTGGAATTAGGGAACATTTGGGGGTTGGTTTAGAAACCCAGTGTGATGACAAATTCCTGGAATCTATGAAGGTTACTGTCTTAGTTATGGTTTCATTACTGTGAAGAGACACCATGACCAAAGTAACTCATTTAATTGGGACTGGATTACAGGTTCAGAGGTCCATTATCATCATGGCAAGAAGCACAACAGTGTCTAGGCAGACATGGTGCTGGAGGAACTGAGAGTTCTACATCTTCCTTCAAAGGAAGCCAGGAGCAGACTGTTTCCAGGCAGGAAGGAAGAAAGTCTCAAAGCCCACCCCCACATTGATACACAAACTTGAACAAGGTCATACCTCCTAATTGTGCCACTCACTGGGCCAGCTATATTTAAACCACCACAGTGACCCTAATGAAGACTCCTAGTAATGAAAGATATGGAGTCTTACCATACTTTGTAGCCAGGTAGGGCTTCAGTGTTAGGAATGGGTTACATTTTATTGAGTTGTTGGCCAAGGAAGTCCCCTGGAGATCTTTAAACAACCTATGCTGATGCTAGGACAAAACTTTGCTCTCTGAAAACTGACAGCAGGGCCCTATCACTGAGGACAAATTCCACACAGCTCACTGAATGTAGAGGTCAAGCTGGTGCAGGCTTGGAGCCTCCACCCATATGTTCTAGCCTCTTTGAGGAGAGAAGGTACTCTATAGGCTACAGAAAGGCAAACCAGGACAACAATACGAATATAAAAACTCTTCACCTACAATTGGCACTTCCTTCAAGATGCCCTGGGGCATGATGGTAACAAGCCTGTTTGAGTGGCCAATCAATGTTTGGTTTAACTTGAGGCCCAGACATGAAAACCCATGCCTAGCACTGCCTGTATTTTCCAGGAACCTTGCAGAGACTTAAGTGGAAAGCATGGGGTCAGCATTGGTCTGTGCCAGGTCCTCTGCTGATATGTTATGGCTATCAGTTTGGTGGGAGCAGGTGTAGCTCTGATTCTTTTGCTGACTCTTTTCCTCATATTGGTTTGCCTTGTCCAGCTTCAATATGAAGGCTTTCATCTTGTCTTTTTCTATCTTGTTTTATCCTATTTGGCTGTCCTCTCTTGGAGGTCTGCTCCTTTCTGAAAAGGAAGCAGAAGAGGGGGTGTGTATCTTGGGGAGAGGAGGATAGGAGAGGTGGGGTAGCTGGGAGGAGTGGAGGGAGAGAAGCAGTGGTCAGAATATATTGTATGAGAGAAGAATCTATCTTCTATTAAAACATTAATTCAATATTTTAAAATGAAAATGCAAAGAAGAAGGAAAGCAATAATGAAGAAAGAAAAGCGAAATAGTAAAGACAGGGACAGCATGAATTTGACAGATACAGTTCTCATTCTGTTTGTGTGGAGGGTGACCGACAGAAATGTAAAAGTATCTTTTATTTGCCTGATATCACTGTCAGCTTACTTACTTCATCTGCTAGTCTAGGTCTAGCCCTGGAAGCATCTAGCCTCTGTACAATCTGATCTAGGCCTAGAATGTTTTTGGCATCTGAGACTTACTGCTAAATAAACTCATCCTTTCTTTTTCTTTCTGAACTATGGCTGGATGGTCAACTCAGCTGTTCTAGCTCAAAACTTCTCTCCACACCAATTGATTCAAACTGGCTTCTTTCACTTCTGACTGAATTGCTCTGCTTGTCAGTCTGACCAATCCCACTCAGTCAGTCAACAGGTTCTCCAGTGCTGGAGTGAGGATTAAAAAGAAAAAAGACAGTTAGACAACATTGTAGTGTGACCCCAGTCAATTCTGAAACTGAAGGCAAATTTTTATTTTCCAATCCACTTTTTATACCATTATAATTACATGCAAGTATTTTGGGCAAGCAATACAATAAGGAACAAAGCAGCAGTATGATAAGGAACTACTAACAAAGTCCGAGATTACTCCCAGACAGTTGTTAAAAAGGGCTTTTCATGGGGCTGGTGAGATGGCTCAGTGGGTAAGAGCACCCGACTGCTCTTCCAAAGGTCTGGAGTTCAAATCCCAGCAACCACATGGTGGCTCACAACCATCCGTAATGAGATCTGACTCCCTCTTCTGGAGTGTCTGAAGACAGCTACAGTATACTTACATATAATAAGTAAATAAATAAATCTTTTAAAAAAAGGGCTTTTCATAATGACGGAAATAATTGAGCCCACTTCCTTGTCCAAGCCCAAAAATCTTGTCTGAGGCCTAGTTATACTCTAAGACTAAAATTCTTGCCATATCCTACTTCCCTAACATAGTCTTGCCCTAATGTTAAATTCCTGCCTGAGCTTACTTCCTTGTCCTAGGCCAATGTCAGATTCCTGTCTGAAGCCCACTTCTTTGTCCTTAGACAATGTCAGACTCCTGCCAAGCAATACCCCAAAAGGCTTTCCATAGCAATCAAACTTGGGCAATCTGTCCTAGTCTTCTGGTTCCCTCTCATTCTCTGGTTCATTCTATCTCCACCTATGTCTAGCTTGTTCTCTCTTCAACCTGTCTCTGTAAAACTCTCAGTAAAACTGCCTCCTCCTCTCTCCCTCTGTGCTGCTCCCTCTTATGTTGCCTCTCTTTCCTCTCTGTTCTTGTGAGAGTTGGGCATATCCTATTCTGTCAGCTCTTTCTCTGATTTATCAATTTGTCTACCACTCAATTAGATGTCACTTTCAAAATGGGTACTTTCTTCTAAAACTAATTTTATCTTCATTGTTTGGTATTAAAGGTGTGTGAAGGGCTGAGCCACACCACTACTAGAAACAGTTTTTCTTTTTCAGTAAGACTATCTCAGGGTTCATGATGTGATCAAATACCCTGTAACACGAGAGTTCATGACAAGCTCATCTTGGGCCCAGTCTATATCTGTGAAAGCAGAAGTTTTGCCCTCAAAAATGTGAAATATATATCACGCAGGAAACAAAAGCAGGTCATTTTCTTGTGTTAGCTTTCATTAGTTTGGGATGTAGAATTACAAAGCTTTCTTCTAAGGTAAAAAGTAGATTTGAACAACCTGATGTGCTTCAAATTTGTGCTAGCCCTTCTGCAAAAGCAGTGAATGCTTTCAACCACAGAACTACCCCTCTAGGATGATCCACACAGTGTTTTAAAGAATAAATTTCTTTGTGATTTATTATCAGGAAATGTTTGATTTATATACTTACCTTATATACCTACATTTCTGGGGTTATGAAAGAATTTCTCAGGCATTCATGAGTCAGAATGTTTTTTAAAATCTCTGGTCTAGAATATACCAGGTAAAGAAGACCATAAACTATAAGTGTGACTTCTTAGTGATTTTTATGTACCCAAAACTGTAAAGATTTTAGGACCTGTGACAGGTCTATGGGGACCCATGTACTTTAGGAAACTTAGTTAATACCTTTTGTGGAACTATTTTTGAGTTTACCTAGATAAAATAGGAATACTAGCCAAAGCAGAACACAGTGCACACTGACATAGCTAGCAGAGTAAGTGGCTGAGATTTTAGCATAACTCCACAAGCAAGTGAGACAGCTGTTGAAGCTGATGTTTATTTTTAATAGACATCATCATTATTTTATATGATATGATATAATATAAATTATATTTATATGTGAATGTCAGTGTATGTGCTCATGTGTGTAGGTAGCCATGGTGTCCAGAAGATCATGACAGATTCCTTGAATCTGGAGTTACATACAGTTGTTTCTCCACATGGGTGCTGAAAACTGAACTCCAGTTCTCTAGACGAGAACTACATGTTCTTAAACCACTGAGCTATTTCTCCAGCCCAATACTGTCCTAATGATGTCCAGTCAACAGTGTTTCAACTTTGAACAGAGTAGCCATAGCTTCAAAATGTCTTTTGAAAAAGTAATTCAGAAATAAGACTAAGAATAATGATTTACTATGTTAAAACATGTTAGAGCAACTGAACACATTTGTTCTGTGGTACAAATTTGAAGGTCACAACCTTGGCCTACAAAAGTGTGCAGGAAGGCCAACTGGCACACTCCATCTTTGAATCTGAAAGAAAGACGGAAATTTGGAAAGTCAAATCAACAAGTTTTAAATGAAGTTGAAAGAACACTCATAATGATGGTATAACAATAGAACCCTGCCATGGATCATGAGGAAATATTCAAGTCATTGATTTGGCAAGCAGAGGAAGTTCAGTTTGGTCAAGGTCAAGCAGACTCTGTGCTGATATCAAGATGCATAATTCTGATATTCTCTGCATGATGAAGAGAAATTTATTTCCGAGAAAGACTTTGTACCAAGATTTGCACCACCACTTGTTTCCAATGTAGAAAAACAATGATAATTACAGTCTTTCTGCCTTTGCCAAGGTGGGAGGGTAGAGGCTTAGTAACATCAGCCAGTAACAGACAGCTCAGGAGACCCATCTCCTGCTAGGCCAAGTAAACACAGCAGACAGCTCAGGCTGATGAAGCACTGAATAGCTCAGGCTGAAACACAACAAATTAGACTAACACACTCTATCCACCCATTTCTCTTAGTCATTTAAAAAAGTATACATATTTACTATTATTAATTTGTAGATAAATATTCAACACTTGTCAAACAGTCAATTTAATACTTTGTGAAGTCTTACCCAGATACTAGCACTGTGGACAAAGAATCTAAGAAATTGCATTTCAGTTTAAGGAAAGAAATAAAATAGAATTTTTTCTCTTTGAACTTCATATTGCAGCAGTTTTTCTTTTTCTTTTTTTTTTAATAGGGTGATAGTATTTTATTGAACTATATTCAAATGTAAATCTATGTCTAGTTAATATATTTTATTTATTTATTTATTTATTTATTTATATTGTATACTTTCTTTATATACATTTCAAATGTTATCCCCTTTCCCGGTTTCCCTCCCTCCCAGAAACACTCTATCACATCCTCCCTCCCTGTGCTTCTATGAGGATGTTCTTCCACCCACCCACCCACCCACTCCCACCTCCCTGCCCTCGATTCCCCTATACTGGGGCATCTATTAAGCTTTCATAGGACCAAGGATCTCTCTTTCCATTGATGCATGACAAGGCCATCCTCTGCTACATATGCAGCTGGAGCCATGTGTACTACTTTGTTGATGGCTTAGTCCCTGGGAGTTCTGGGGTCTGGTTGGTTGGATATTGTTGTTCTTCCTATGGGGTTGCAAACACCTTCAAATCCTTTAGTCTCTTCTCTAACTCTTCTATTAGGGACCCCGTGCTCAGTCCAATAGTTGGCTGCTAACATCTGCCTCTGTATTTGTAAGGCTCTAGCAGAGCCTCTCAGAAAACAGCCATATCAGGCTCCTTTCAGCATGCACTTCTTGGCATTCACAATCATGTCTGGGTTTGATAACTGTATATGGGATGATTCCCCAGGTGGGACAGTCTCTGGGTGGCCTTTCCTTCAGTCTCTGCTCTATACTTTATCTCCATATTTGCTCCTGTGAGTATTTTGTTTTGTTTTGGTCCTTTTAAGAAGAACCAAAGCACCCACACTTTGGTCTTCCTTCTTACTGAGCTTCATGTGGTTTGTGAAATGTATCCTGGTTATTTGTAGCTTTTGGGTTAATATCCACTTATCAGTGAGTGCACATCATGTGGGTTCTTTTGTGATTGAGTTACGTCACTCAGGATGATATTTTCTAGTTCTATCCATTTGTCTAAGACTTTCATGAATTCAGCATTTTAAATAGCTGTGTAGTACTCCATTGTGTAAATGTACCACATTTTCTGTATCCATTCCTCTGTTGAATGATATCTGGGTTCTTTCCAGCTCCTGACTATTATAATTATAGCTGCTATGAACATAGTGGAGCATGTGTCCTTATTACATGTTGGAGCATTTTTGGGTATATATCAAGGAGTGGTATAGCTGGGTCCTCAGGTAGTACTATGTCCAATTTTCTGAGGAACCACCTGTACTGGCTAGTTTTGTGTCAACTTGACACAGCTGGAGTTATCACAGAGAAAGGAGCTCCAGTTGAGGAAATGCCTCCATGAGATCCAACTGTAGGGCATTTTCTCAATTAGTGATCAAGGGGGAAATGCCCCTTGTGGGTGGGACCATCTCTGGGCTGGTAGTCTTGGGTTCTATAAGAGAGCAGGCTGAGCAAGCCAGAGGAGGCAAGCCAGTAAAGAACATCCCTCCATGGCCTCTGCATCAGCTCCTGCTTTCTGACCTGCTTGAGTTCCAGTCCTGACTTCCTTTGGTGATGACCAGCAGTATGGAAGTGTAAGCCGAATAAACCCTTTCCTCCCCAATTTGCTTCTTGGTCATGATGTTTGTGCAGGAATAGAAACCCTGACTAAGGCACCACCAAACAGATTTCCATAGTGGTTGTATCAGGTGGGATAGCAATGGTGGAGCGATCCTCTTTCTCCACATCCTTGCCAGCATCTGCTGTCATCTGAGTTTTTGATTTTAGCCATTCTGACTGGTGTGAAGTGGGATCTTTACCAATCCTACATTTAATAGAGGGCTAATATTCAATATATACAATGAACTCAAGAAGTTAGACTCCAGAGAACCAAATAACCATATTAAAAATGGGGTACAGAGCTAAACAAAAAATTTTCAACTGAGGAATACCAAATGGCTGAGAAGCACCTAAAGAAAGGTTCAACATCCTTAGTCATCAGGGAAATGCAAATCAAAACAACCCTGATGCTATTTTTCTTTCAGCACTCATCAGGATCAGAAACCTATAGTCATTTCCTAGTGTCAGGGACTAGCATGGTCTCTGGGGAGCAGTCCCTTGGGGTACCTTACAAATGGTGGTATTGGTTGCCTTCATATAGAACCATCCAAGCTGAACTCCTGAGCATTTATCAGGCAGCTGTGTGCAGGTGAATTATGTATTGCTTACTTGGAGTATTAAGTACTTTCTGAAAAGTGATCCTGATCAGTGTTTATGCTCTAGGTATCTTCTAAAGCTATTGTACCTGTACTTGTTAAGTAGATACTCTGGCTGGCTGACCCAGCTATTTTGGGGAAGTTTTCTGTCTGATTGTGTGTAGTACAGCTTCTATGGGACCAAATGTGTTAAACAACAACAACAACAACAACAACAAAAACAACAACAACAACCCTAATTATTCTAAAAAAAAAACCCCAAAAACCAAAAACCAAAAAAGTTTCCGTTCTTTTTACTGCTGACAGAAGAGGTGTTTTGGGGGTTTACACCTGAGAGGAATTTGAGTTTTAAATAAAACTGTATAGCCTGGAACAATTGATTGACAAGTTGATTTTTGGATAGGGCCACAGTGGCATGAAAGCTTCTGTTCTCTCTGAAGTTACTGACTATGGATGCCAAAATGGAGAATCCTCCCCATTCATTTTTTTTTCTCTGAAAGCAACCATGCTTGCTTTCTGGAATGGGAGGCTCTGAAATCACATCTCCAATGTCTTTCTAACCATCTCCAGACTTGAAGACAGCCTTACCCCATTGTCTCCTTACACATTTATGGCTCATTTTGCCAACTGGCTTCTCAGCATACTTTGAGGATACTCAGAAACAGTGTTTGGTGGTTTCTGGGGTCCCTGTCTCTTGAGATGGTTGGACCTATTGCACCATTGTACCTCAATAGTGTGCTGTAGTTGGTGGCTGTATTTTGTCTGGGGCTATTTGACAGGCTGCCTAAATGTATCTGGCAGAATCTTAGGATATTCAGTTAAAGCTGACAGTTTGGCTAAAGACAGCTTCACTTCTCATAGCTGCAACTGCTTATGTTTTGAGTCCAGATGGTTGGAAGAAAGCTTAATACCAGACCAGTTTGAAAGCATGTGAACATGGGTTGATGTTCATTTGTTTGTTATTTATTGGATTCACATTATTTGAGATTTCTGTCCTCTGCTCAATAATTTTGTTACTGGTATTACTTACAATTTGATTTAATTGGGAGAGGGGCATGCTTTGTCATGTCATTATTCACATAAGGATCTCATAGAACAATTTGTAGGAATCTTTTCTCTCCTTCCACTATGTAGGAGCTGGAAATCAAACTCAAGTAGTCATACTCAGCAGCCAAGCCCCTTTATCTGCTGAGCCATCTCACCAGTTTATATACAGAGTCTCTTAATAAAACTTTAGAAATATCATGCTGTTTGGTAAATAAATGGTATATAGGGTGTGATCTTCATTATTTTACAAGTTCAAAATCAGTCTCTCTCTCCCTCTCCTCTCTCTCTCTCTCAACATTTTCAGGCTTTGTGTCCTTATGGATGAAAAGCCATGTTACAGATAAAAGCTGCATCTGCAGGTTATTTGATATATAATATCTCTGATGAGTGACTCAGGGACTAGATTGTTCTTGTCTTTCCTTATCTATAATAGTTTCAATTCATATATTCAAATATTAAAAAAGATGGCCATTTTTTTCTGACTACTTTGTCATTCATTATCTAATAGCAGTTTCTCTTCATATATTTAAATATTGAAAAAATGGTCATTTTTTTCTGACCACTTTATGTTCCTGAAAACCTGTTGTTTTTATGAAAAGTTGTAATTCTGCATCAACACTAATTTCAAATTGCCAGAATATCTTTGACTCTGGAGCAGTTCCCTGAATAAATATTTCACAATACTGAAATAACTATCAGCCAGTGTTATGAGAAAGTATGGACATGGAAGGAGTTGGGTACAGGAAGATGAACAGGAAGAAAGTATGATCTTTAAGAATTCTAAGGACACCCCGATATTTATCCAGGAAATTAAGAAGGGTACTCCTGCAATATAGGTGATACATGTGCATCAGGGTCAAGAAAGGGCAGATGACTGGAGTGTGAACAGAAGAGGAAAGAGTAAAATGAAGAACAGAGAATTGCTTTATGTACTCTAGGGTGTTGTAGTAAATATTTAATCTATAATTGAGGTTTCTATTCCACCTTTGATCATTCAGTTCCTAAATAAAAGACACACAACCTTCACATTTATAATAAGCCTTAATCAGCACTAGAGCTGGGCAGGTATCTACCCTCTATGCTATCAGAATCTTCTATCAATAACTGCGAGTTATAACTTGCCATGTTGTATCTGGACAGGTCTTAACTCCAATTGGCCAACTCTCATGTCTATGTTTTCATGATTCACATACTCTATGGTGGTTTCCTCCTCTCTCCACCTTCATCTTCTTCTTTTCCTTCTTGTGCTTCTCCTATGAACCCAGTCCCAGGAATTCCCTCCCCTACCCCACATACCTATCTCAATTCTGCTCAGCAATAGGCTGTAGTTATCTTTATTCACCAATCAGGGATAATTTGGGGGGAGGCAAGGTTACATAGCATCACTTGAGTCTATGTGCAGATTCTCTTGCCCCTGTGACCCAGCAAGGCCTTGGGGGGCAATATTTAGCATTACAATACATAGCAAAAGGCCAAACCTCAACACAAGGGAAACCTTCCAGCATGTTCAGAAGGATTTTTTTTCTTTATATGTGCCCATGAAAGGCTCACACTTGAGATGTGAAATGTGTTTGGATCATGTGTGTGCTGCCTTAGTCCATGGATTTATGATGAATTCATGAGGCTTGTGTCAACTTGACATAAATTAGCCAGCACAGGTACTCTGGCAACACAAGGAGATTTTATTCCTTTGAATATTGACTTCATGAGAGACCTTTTGTTAATTTTCCAGGATTTTCTTGTTTTGAGCAACCATTTAAAATTTGAGGAAGTAAAGCTGGGTGATACGAACTGATAATTCAGGCTTAGGATAGAGGGTAGTTTAAGGCCACCTAAAGAGTGAGAACTCTGGCTTAAGAAAGCAATGAGCATGCATAAGATGAAGCAAAAATAGCAACTGAATATAAGACTGTGAACTGGATGATGATGTGTTAAAGAAAGAATGATAATTAAGAGATAGAGGGGAAATTATTTTCCTTAAGGCTTTTATGTTTTATTATTGGAACACAGTCTAAGAATGGAATTATATGAGAATTCTAAAAGTTTGTGAGAACACTTCAAGAAAACAATACAAGAGTCTTGTGATGCCATTTTCTTTAAAACACTAAATTGTTCTTTGAGTATGTTGTTTTGTGATTCTCCCACGTGTGAGTTTATTTCAGGTTACTTGCTGCTGTCTTTCAATTAAATGTTTAAACTATCCCTTATTTGCCTTTATGGAAAAACATGTTTTTGCCATATGTGGCTTATCCTTGTGATTGTATAGTGCTTGAACTCATGGAAATTTTACTCAGGTGACTGTTCTTAACCCTCAGAATAAAAATCATCTGCGGCCCTGAGTAAATTTGGTTATTGCTTGAGACTTTAATCCACCTCATTTATTGACTCCATTGTTCCAGATCCAATGGCGTCTAAAGGAGTAACTATTTTTTAATTTATATTTTTTGTATTTTCAATTCTTTGAATTTATAATTTTGTAATATATTCAAATATAATTACAACTTTTTCTTTTTCTCTACCCAATGCATCCCATGTTCTAGTCTCTTCCTTTCTAATTGCTGACCTCTAGTTTAAATTGTTATACACACACACACAAACACACACACACACACACACACACACACACACACACACACACACAGTGGAAGGGCTCATTTCTGGGGAAGACTAAGTCTTAGCTCAGCATTTCTTAGTTGCTTGTAGTTCTTTGCCCAGAGCTCATGCCCCTTGAAACTACCACTTTCCATGTTAACAGTAGAGTCATGTTAACTATTAGAGTCATCCTTGTTTTCATGCTTAGAAGAAAGGTGAGAGTTACACTTCTCTGTGGATATTAAGGTATATATTTAAAATCCTGTTAGGAAATTTGGTCATTTAGTAAAGTGAAATTAGGTTCTCTTCTAAGATTAATGACCACACTAGCCCTTGATAGTTCTAGGCTTCCAAGACAAGGCATGATCCCTCTTTTGTTGAGTAGACCATAATTTCAATCAGACAGCTATTGGATATCACCAAAATATGAGTGACACTATTGCACCCTTAGGAATATCTTGTTAGGCTAATCATGGTTATGGTTCCTAGGTATCACAGCTGGGTAGGACTATTGGTTATTTCCCTCTCTCATTAACTTGTATAGCACCTTCTGATATTATAAAAACTAGTTCTCAGGAGGGAGGATTTCAGATTGGATCCAGATCGGATTATCTGAATCCTATGTCCAAAGTACCCAGTGCCTGAAGAAGTAGAAAATTATCTTTAAGCTGTGGGCAATAGCAACTGTCTAAATTTTAGGGTGAATATTTTGGGCCACCTGATACAGAGAATATTGTTAGGTGGTCCAAGACTCTTGGGAGGAACATTGTCAGACAATATGTTCTATGTCCATTGATGTAGAACTGTCAGTCTGGATCTTGGATGGGAGGGTTGTAATTGCTAGGTCCCAGAAACACTTCACTCAGGACTAGAGTAATATCTCATGGCTGCCTCTGTATTTGATTTTAAATACATAAATATACATGAATATATGCTTATATAAACATATATTATTTAATACACAATGTATAACATAGATGCATACACTTTTGAGTATATGTATGATATATTCACCTATGTATAGAAACAAAAGGAAATTTATTTAACTTTGTTTTTGAAAGTTGTTGATAATGATTGATAGTATGAAACTTTTTGAATAGAGGGGGAAAACAACAACATATGTGTTCATTAATGCATAAATAATATTTAAGAAATATTTACCAACAGTAATGGGAAATATCTGAGGTCATTGGTAAGCTATGAATTTTAAATTTTATGTATGCTTTGATATTTTGATTTTCTTACAGTAAAATACACAAATAATAAAATGATGAGAAAGGTCAGTAGTGCATACTTTTGGGATCGAGGCATAGTGGTGATGCTTGTAGTTTCAGATAACCAATGAGGAAATGCTATCAAGCAATATCTGTAAGCTGTTTCCAGCATTTATAATGGATATATTTATGAGATTACTTTTCAACCTATTTTTGCTTTCTACAGATGACTACCATATCAAGTGTATATACACATGCATGCACATGAGCTCTGAGTCAGGGACAGGGGAGAGTAGATAACTTAAGACTATAGGTATGCTTTAGTTTAAGTTGTAAGAGTTGATTACAAGGAAAATCTGAAGCAACTCCGGTTGGTTGTTACTTTGTTCATTAAAGGTAAGTTAAACATACAAGCGGAGACATAATAGAACAGCAATCGTAAGTCTTAAGTGACCTCAAAGTATATTATTAAGTCTGGATGGGAAGATCTGCAAAAATTCTAGACTGCTGGACTGTAAGGAATATTTTCATAATAGTGTATCATCACAAAATCAACTGAAAATGGATAAAAGACACCTCAAACTCTAAAACATCTGGAGAAAAACGTACTAAAAACATAAGAGAGAGGCATAAACAATGATTTTTTTTTTTTTTTTTGAGCAAGGCTCCATTGCACCGGGAATAATGTCAAGAATGGACAATTGAATTGCATGGAATTAAAAATCTTTTACACATCAAAGAAACAATTATCATAGAGAAGATACAGCCTGCAGAATGGGGGTGGGGGCGATCATTGCTTCTACGGTATCTCAGACAGCAACTAATATCCAGGACATAAAAAGAACTGCAAAAGTTAACCACCTGCTCCCACCCCTGTTGGTAAGGAGGAAGTGGGATGGAGAGCAAAGAACCACAGGCTCCTGTGACTCCTTAAGATCTGACATGACTCCCACCACACCAGTGAGACAACACCAAGGACCCCAGGCCAGGGCAGTGGCTGCCTCCTCTGTCTTCATAGAATTTCCCCGGGGGATTGTCCCCATACAGGTTGCACCCCAATTTGCCTTTGAATACCAAAACATACCCCAGTTGGCTAAAAAGCTATATATAATATTGTATAATAAACATAAAGTTATATTTGCACTCTGATGCTGGTCTCCAGAGACTGAATCCCAGACATCTTAGTGGACTCCACCTCCACTTTCCCCTACTTCCTGGTAGGCTGGCACCTAAACAGGGACCCCGGCTCCCCACATTTCGCAAGCGGGTAAGTGGACCTCCAAGCAACTCCAACTCTCAGAATAGAGAAAACAAGCTGAGAATGTTGAAAGGGATCTTGGAGAGCAGGCAACTTCAATCTTCTGACAGTTAAAAAGTTTTATGGCAAAGTCTTGGACCTTTGTCCTTGGCTGCTATCAGGCAGGTGTGGGATAAAAGCGCATAGCAAAGCATGACTCAGGAAGCACAGAATAAGGAACAGAAGACCCCCTGCCACCTTATTCTCACTCTATTGTTGCCTTTCTCCAGAGCTGCTTTCCAGGCTCTGCATTGCTGCCTCTCCCAACCTCTGCCCCAATAAAGGCACCAGAGACTGAGTAGGCAGAAGGGGAGGGAGGTGACTCAAGCTATGCTGCGGCCTTTGTAAACAAAAGCATAAACAAAAGCAGATCTCAGACAGATCAGTCTCTTGCCCCGCCTACAGATAATAGTGTGACTTGAGAAAAGTCTTTGAGTTGAGTCTACAAGTAAAGAAGCAGGCTGCACTCTGTGGGGGCACAGCTGGCACTGTGGGTTGGGGGAACTAAGACGGGGGTCGGAGACAGAATTTTAGGTGGAGATGGACAGGGCTTCAGGAGGCCACTGGCTTGGGCAGCTGCATGGAGCATGAGCTAGCACTGTGGCTGTGCGCGTGTGGAACCAGAGAGGCTGGGGTGGTGTGGCAGCGGACCCAGCAGAGCGAGCACCATGGCCACTCAGGGCAAGCAAGAAAGGAAAACTAACCACTGTCACTGTCACATTGCAGAAATCTGGATTGTATAGAGCAGCAAAAAAAAAAGATACAAAGAAAAGATAGCACAATAGAGCCTTATCTATTTCTAGGTCACACCATCACCGGTGATATTAAACCTCAAAAGCTTCATTAGATTCACTTTCCCCATACCTAATATTCTAGCATTCCCTTTCTGGGAAATTTGGCCTGGATCCTACCTAGCTTGCCTAATCCTATCTGGGCAATTAGCATCCCCTCCTCCCTTTCAGCTTTTAAATGGCCCTGGGAAAGTGGAGGATGTTATCACAATCACTTCTGAGTCTAGAGAGGCCCTCAAAATAGGCCAGCATCATCTACAGAGCTAGTATCAAGGCTACACAAAGAAACCCTGTTTCAAAAACCAACCAATGGGCAGCCACTGTCCATCAGCTGCTGGGGACAAATAGGTTACATGGGAGGGGGTGAGGGGAGGGGAGACTCCAGAAAAGCCAGGAATGCTGGGAGTATTACAGGTCTTAGAAGAGAAGCTAGATGGTTTAAGTGGCCTGTGGGGGGCAGGATGTCAGAGTCCCGGGTGTCTTGTCAGTTACAGCAGCAGAGTTAGTGGCCAGAGGTGGCAGAAGCCCCAGGTCTAGCCAGCCAGGCAGGTCCAAAATGCAGTGGTGAATGCTTCGGGAGAAAGAACTCTTCCCCAATATTACAACTCAATAAAGATAGCCACTCTTAGGTGATCCTCGGTGAAGTAACTTGTGTGTTTTATTCCATGTAGATAGGGACTATATAAACATCGAGGAGTGGGGTGGGATTTAGGGGTAGGTGTTTCCTATTGGCTCAGTTTGAAATAAGAGTGATGCAAACACGGGCAAGGACATGTGTTGCAATACGTAACTGACTACCATGTTCCTCTCAGTGAGGTGTGGTTGTGTGTTCCAGAATAGGTACAGAAATGGGTAGGAAGCAGCTCCTGGGGATCTGAGCTCACTCAACCTTACCAGTTCTTTTGTCTGGTGACATGGCTCACTTGCCCTACACCAACTGTGGGCCTGAGTATCAGAGGCTTTCCAGGCCAGGCCTGGTGTGAGGGTTCTGGCGAATGGAAGCGAGTGCGGGCAGGGAAGCGAAGTCTCTGTCTGTGCTTTCCAGGTTACTCAATAACTCCAAGCTGCTCTGAACTGAACCGGTTCTGGCTGGGCAGACTAGCCAGTAAGTAGTGCTGTGGAGCCTCAGCAGATCTCTTCCCAAGTGTTACTGCTCTTAAAACAAAAGGCTCAGGCTACAGAGTAGTTCTCGCACACCTTTAATTCCCTGGATAGGGTTTATATACAGGTTTGGGGGTGATTCAGGGTTAACACCAGGTACCTCTCATTGGCTTGGACTGAGAGTTTGGGGGAAACCTTATTTGCATGTGGGAAGGCTTGGTGACTGATGGCCACACACCTCTCCTGGGGTGTGTGTGGAGGGGTATGGGGGTATTGGGGCAGTAACTTAGCCCTGAGACAGAGGCCCAGGAGACATGATTGAATACCTTCTGTCCCATGTAGGTGGAAATCACCACCCATCGAGTCCCTGGGTTTCCAGACCTTTGCTCAACTGGAGACCAGGCTGCCTGTGTGCAGCCCACTGCCCCACAACCAACCAACCAACCAACCAACCAACTGAATAAACAAACAAATAAAACTGAAAGTTTATTTAAGCTTGTTGATCTGACTTTCCAAAGTTGGCTTCCTTTCATTCTAGAGGGGAAGCTGCTGTTTTAAATAGACATTTTTGAAGCTAGACTCTTTAAAGTTGAAACTCTGTGGACTTTACATTGTTGGCACCATATGTTCTTTTAAAGAATATCAATGTTGGGGATGGAGAGATGATGGCTCAGCAGTTCTTAACCACCAGAACACTGAAGTTCACAATCCAAGACCCATGTGAAGGGGCTCACAACTACATGTAACTCCAACTTTGGGAAATTTTTCATGCTCCTCAGGCCTCCATGGGTGCCTGCTCATACACGCACATGCACTGATATTCACACAAAAATAATTTAAAAAATAAACATCAGCTTGAAAAACTGCCTTACTTGCTTTGCAGCTATGCTAAAATCTCAGCTACTTACTCGGATAGCTATATAGTCATTTTATCTAGGTGAACTCAAAAATAGCTCCACAAAAGCTGTGTGATTATCAAGAGTACATACATCCCCATGAACCTGTCACATGTCCTAAAATCTTTATAATTTTGGGTATATACAAATCAATAAAAAGTCACACTTATTGGTTTGTAGTCTTTTTTTTTCCACCTCTGATGCTCTGGACCAGAGCTGCTTAAACACTTCAATTCATGCTGGATTTTACCTGAAAAATTCCTGCATGAACCCAGAAAAATAGGTATACAATGTAGGTATATAAATCAAACAGTTAATGGCACCTGTGTAACACAGGTATATGGATAAATGTTTAATGATAATAAATCACAAAGAAATTTATTTTTAAAAACTCTATGGGGTAGGAAAGACAGTCAAGTGGCTGAATGTGTACACTGCTCTTGCAGAGGGACTGGGTTGGGTTACCAGCATTGCTTCTGGTGGTTCAAAAACATTTTACTTCATCTCTAAAATAATTTAGCTCTCAAGAATACAGTTTAGCATCCTATGCCACATCCAACCTCTCTACCCAGTCAGATCTCCCACATCCATTTCCAGGGTCTACCTGGTTTTTCTCCAGGTGAGTTTCCCTGACCCATCCACACCTTCACCCTAACCAATCAGATCTATCACAGGGCTTAATCTCAATCTGCCCTAGCATAATCTGTCCACTCCTTCCTGAACTTCAACCTAGCTATAAGATTCTGCCAGAACCTGTAGTGAGAGTTGTGGTTTCTTTAAAGAACAAACAAACAAACAAACAGACATACACAGTCATGTAAACATGTTTTTGTTTTAATTGCAGGTGTAGGATATGGGACTGCTTCAGATTATCCACAGCAATAGTCTATTTGTCTACTGTGTGCTCTGGCAGGGGTATGATTTTGCCAGCTCCAGATAGTTTAATTCTGAGGACTCTGGAGAGGGTAAAAATACCAGAGACACAGAAAGGGTGTGAGAAGGAGAAAGAAGAGGAAGAAGGAGAAGGAGGAAGAGGAAGAAAGGAAGTGTAGTGGAAGAAGATGAAGAAAGGAGGAAGAGAAGGAAGAGGAGGGAGAGGAGGAAGAAAGAAAGAAGTAGGCAGTGGCTTGACTCTTTCCTGTTATTTCCTGCTGTTCCTGCTGCTGGGGGTTGAGAGAAAAGTGACAGAAGTTGGAGATATCCTGTTGAGTCAAAGGTTGGACTTGTGCCAAGGAACTCAATGCCCCTATTCATCAGGAAGTACTTTAAAGAGACCTATGTTCTACAGGAAACCCACCTCAGGGACAAAGATAGACACTACCTCAGAGTAAAAGGCTGGAAAACACTTTCCAAGGAAATGGTCCAAAGAAACAAGCTGGAGTAGCCATTCCAATATTGAATAAAATCGACTTCCAACCCAAAGTTATCAAAAGAGACAAGGAGGGGTACTTCATACTCATCAAAGGTAAAATCTTCCAAGATGAACTCTCAATTCTGAATATCTATGCTCCAAATGCAAGGGCATCCACATTCATTAAAGAAACTATAGTAAAGCTCAAAGCACACATTGTCAGCACACAATAGTGGTAGACTTCAACACCCCACTCTCATCAATGGACAGATCCTGGAAATAGAAACTAAACAGAGACACATTAGCAAATGGATGGATCTTGAGAATATCATCCTGAGTGAGGAAAGCCAATCACAAAAGAACACACATGATATGCACTCAGTGATTATTAGCCCAAAAACTTAGAATACCCAAGATACAATTTGCAAAATACATGACACTTAAGAAGAAGGAAGACTAAAGTGTGGATACTTCCCTCCTTCTTAGAAGGAGGAACAAAATACTCATGGAAGGAGTTACAGAGACAAAGTTCAAAGCAGAGACTGAAGGAATGACCATCCAGAGACTGCCCTACCTGGGGATCCATCCCATATACAACAACCAAACCCAGACACTACTGCATATGCCAGAAAGATTTTGCTCACAGGACCCTGATATAGCTATCTCTTGTGAGACTATGCCAGTGCCTGGCAAATACAGAAGTGGATACTCAGTCATCTATTGGATGGAACACAGGGGCCCCAGTGAAGGAGCTAGAGAAAGTACCCAAGGAACTAAAGGGGTCTGCAATCCTATAAGAGGAACAACAATATGAACTAACCAGTATCCCTCCCCCTGAGCTTGTGTCTCTAGTTGCATATGTAGCAGAGGATGGCCTACTTGGTCATCAATGGGATGAGAGGCCCTTGGTCTTGTGAAGATTATATGCCCCAGTACAGGGGAATTCCAGGGCCAGGAAGCAGGAATGGGTGGGTTGGGGAGCAGGGAGGAGGGAGAGTATAGGGGACTTTGGGGATAGCATTTGGAATGTAAATGAAGAAAATATCTAATAAAAAGAAGAGACCTATGTTCCCTTTCCCCTCTAACCTTCTTTCTTTCCTACCTGGTGTTGGGGTGTTGCAATGGATAAGGGTTGGAAGGGAGGTAGAGGCACAAGAACCAAAATAAAATAGCCATGCCCCCCCCCCCCAGCAGCAAGAACCCATCTGTACTGGCTAGTTTTGTGTCAACTTGACAGAGCTTGAGTTATCACTGAAAGAAGAAGCTGTAACATTGAAATTGCCTTGGAGACTCAAAGATGTTAAAGATGCCAGAGCCATGGGAAACATGCTGAGGAAAGCTGCTAACAGGGAGTGGAACCAGCCCAGGAGAAAACAGTTTGTTGCAGTCAACAAAGATGAAAAAGGAGAGGAGATCTGAAGACCGCTTTGACATCGGCCATGGAGATGCAGAGTTTGGAATTTGCCCAGCTGTTTTCTGGCCTTGCTTTGGGGATTACAGTTAATTAAGTTGAATGAATCTCAGAAGAAACCTTGAACTTTGGACTTTTAACATTGTTGCAACTACTATAGACTATGAGGACTTTGAAAGTTGGACTAAATGCATTTTGCATTATGCTATGTTTAAGTATGGCCCCCATAGACTCATGTTTTTGAACAAGTCTATGGGGACCAGGGAGTGGAATGTGATGGTTTGTATATCCTTGGACCAGGGAGTGGCACCATCTGAAGGTGTGGCCTTGTTGGAATAGGTGTGACCTGGTTGGAATGGGTGTGTCACTGTGGGTGTGGGTATAAGATCCTCACCCTAGTTGCCTGGAAGTCAGTCTTCCACTAGCAGCCTTTGCATGAAGACATAGAACTCTTAGCTCCTCATGCGCCATGCCTGCCTGGATACTGCCATGCTCCCACCTTGATAATGGACTGAACCTCTGAACCTGTAAGCCAGCCCCAATTAAATGTTGCTTTTTATAAGACTTGCCTTGGTCATGGTGTCTGTTCACAGCAGTAAAACCCTAACTAAGGCACCACCCTAAGTGCCAACACCCACAGTTCCCTTCTCTGCTGCATCCAACCTTTCCATCCAGGAAGATATAGTTTGTAAACTTCTGTGAGAACAATCTACCTCAGGTGGCTTTCCAGGCCTAAATCCAAGACATTGCAATAAAACACTATATGACTTCATTTGAAAACTGTTCTACAACTGTATGAGAGCAGAGACTCTCTCCTTCAAGTGCATGGGCCCTGTGAGACTGCCTATACCATAATCACAAATAAAGCCATTAAAACTTTGTCAAAGAATTCCACTGGAATTCAGATTTCTACCTTTTACTTTGATGGAGAAAGTTAACCACAGTTCTAGATGAAGATGTTTTTCTAGAAACCAGGATAGCCTGGCTATTCTGGGCTTCTTCGCTCCTAAATGGTTTTGGGGTGTTGCAAGGAATAAGGGTTGGAAGGTAGCTAGAGACTTCTTGAATACAAGACTAATTTGTAAAAGATGATATAATATTATATACTTTCTATGATGTCTGTGGATCCTCAAAACTACACACTTCTTAGAAATTACATAAAGGAAATTAAACTACTCTATAGAGAATATAAAAGCAACTGAAAAGTGTAACATTAACAGTATAATACATTCCTCAAAAGATGATGTAAAAATGATCAATAATTATATTTCAATGGATTTAGCACCAAAAGATCCCAGGAAAATGTGCTTAAAAGCACCGTGAGATATCATTCAATACCACCCAAAATATTCATCCAAAAATGTTCAATTAACTTAGATAAGAAATGATGACAAGGAGAATAGAATCAGAGGCATTAACACAATTAGTAAAAACATAAATTTCAACCTAGCATGAAAGTTCTTCAAGTTTTCTGAACTCTAAAAATGCAAGCAATATTACGACTCAGGTATTTCACTGCTCAGAATAGATACAAATAAATGAACTGAGTACGGTGAAGATACAACTTCACTCACAGGGTTACCTTGGACTATACCCAAGAGTGAAAGTACAGAATGACTGAGACCCTGAACACAGGAGTGAACAGTGAAGCATGGAAATGCAGTTATGGCATACTGTGTGGTTTTGATTTCTGACTTTTACTATGGGATTTTGTACCTTTTTTTTTAGTTAAAAACTTGTTATTGAACTTATTCATTTAAATTACATAATAGACACATGAGCACACACAATCATAACTAAATAAGCATACAATTAGAAAGTTGTTTTGACAATTTCAAAATGTTTATTATTGAATTTATTGTTAATTTTATTTTCCAATATTTCACAATTGTTGAATAGCAAAAGTTTACTATTTAACACCGTGACTTAAAACAACATTTATTGGTGTAATTACAGAGGGAGAAAGCAATGCAAAGCTGTACCATTTTCTCATTCTTTCACTTATGCACTATTCAAAAATGAGATGACTTCTAATACAATATATCAAAGCATGTTGCATTCAGAGATGAGTACATACCAGGAGCTTCTTTCAATGAACCTATAAGTTATTACAAAGAAAGTAATAAGAAGATAAATTATTATAATAATACATAAAAATGTTAGAATTAGAGAAATGCATAATGGGAAAAGAAGACGATGATTTTTCTCAGATAGTGTATTAGGAAAGAAATGTATATCACAAAATATTGCTATAAAGAAACCCAAGAGTTAAACAAACATCCTCTGCTCTTATTTGAAAACATGTGCCCACATACCTAATTTGGAAGGGAATATAAATATATAGAATCTAAACCTGAAGCCGGGCGTGGTGGCGCACGCCTTTAATCCCAGCACTCGGGAGGCAGAGGCAGGTGGATTTCTGAGTTCGAGGCCAGCCTGGTCTACAAAGTGAGTGCCAGGACAGCCAGGGCTACACAGAGAAACCCTGTCTCGAAAAACCAAAAAAAAAAAAAAAAAAAAAGAATCTAACCCTGAGGTGACATGAAGAGGATGGAAATAACATGAGTATATACACATATCATATATTCTGAGGCTGTGATAAAACACCATCACCATAAACAACTTATAGAAGAAAGAGTATTTTTTCTTGTGGTTCCGAAAGATTGAGTCCATCATTGCAGGCAGGCATTAGAGGAAAAAGCTTAGAAATCATAGTCTCAAGGGAATAAACTGTGCGGGGGCAGAGAGGGCACTGGGGGATAAAGGGAGTGTGAGAAAACTCGCCTCCCCCCAGAGTTCCTGTGCTCTGGGCTGGTGGACTGGGAAGGACTGCCACATGCTTTCCACACATCCCCAGGTGGGTGTCTGGTTGTGTGATGCCACTGACCCCAGCTCGGCAGGTGGTGGACAAGGGTCAGTCCTAGATAACAGGTTCTCAGCCTTGGGCATCCCAGCCACCTCTGGACACCAAGGAAGAGCAGAGAACAGAATGGGGGCCCTGGGGGTGGCTCAGTCAGCCCAGGGCCAAAAGGAGGAGAGGGCAGGGGGAGAGGTGGGTGCTGGGTGGTTCCCACGAGGGGGAGAGTCCTTGATCCAGTCCATGGCTGGAGAACAGGAAGGCCTTCCAACCTCACAACTGCCTGTAATTTCACCTCCCAGTATTCCAATGTCCTCTGCTGACTTATGAGGGCATTTGCATTCATTTGCAGAAACACACACACACAGAGACATGTACAGAGAGAAGCAAAGAGTTAAATAAACCTTAAGATAACAAAAAAGAAGCATTGTAGATAAATCTGTAGAAGCTTCAGTTGTTAACAAGAGTACAAGGAAGTCCTTTGAGACCTATCCAAAGGGAAAGAGTCAAACCCTGACACTATTAATGATATTCTGCTATGCTTGTAGACAGGAGCCTAGCATAACTGTCTTCTGAAAGGCTTCATCCATCAGCTGATGGAAACATGCAGAGACCCACAGCCAAACAATGGACTCCTAGTCCTACAGTGACTGATGTGTAGGGTGGAGGTGGGGGTGGAGGTGAAAGTTAGTGGGGTGGGGGTGGGGGTGGGGGGTTCTCTCTTTTCAGAGGAGAAGGGGAGAGGGAATGGGGGAGGAGCTGAAAGGGGTGAGAACTGGGAGGAAAAGGGTGGCTCATATTGTGATGTAAAGTGAATAAGTAAATAAACTAATAATAATAAAAATACTGCCCCCTGCCCCACACCCATTAAGATCCTATTGCTTGTGGGTCTAAAGCTACAAAATTAATCAAACCTAAGTGCAGAATTTCACCTACTGTTTAATCAGTAGAACAGATTACAGGAGGCTCAGACACCACAAGCCACATACAAAACCAGACTGAAAATCTTGGTTGTGTGTACTCCAGGCTTGACCTTAAGCTGCTAAATTTAGCAAACACTTTCCAAGAGTGATTATAGATCCTGATTTTCTGTATTCTAGTATGTAGAAAAAGTAAATGTTATCTTGATGGTTGAAGTAGCACCTCTACACTCTCCTTTCATTTTAATGTTCTTCCCATCAACTGTTTGATAAACTCTTTTACAGGATGGGATGTGTTCCTCTCTTCCTACAGAGAGCATAATAAGGAGACTTTATTCAACAGCAATAGTAATTAATGGTCATGGCCAGGAATACTGACCCCTAGGATGACACAAAAGATACTCAAAAGTACATGACCCAGTCACAACATAATCCAATGTGCAAAGGTGTTGTAGTTGTCTCAGTGATTTATACCATGAGTGATTCCCTTTATCTGGTTTAAAGTACCTGTAATGTTAGCTTTGTCTTTGATTGAAGCACAGCAGTAGAGCCATGGGGTCATTAGTAGCATGTCCTAAGTCGTTTTATTTTATAATACTGCTCTTTTTATAAGTGCTGTCTCCTGATTTAGCTGCTTTTACGTGTGTGCTTAAAACACTGGTCATAAAAATCTTGAGACTCTTGACCTGAGTCAAACATTTGGCTTCCCAGCCTGGGGCACGTGCAGCATTAGAGGTGTTCACACCATACCAAATACTGAAACAAATGGGTCTTAGTACTGGCAAATGTTGGTGTTGAGCAGATAAGTTTACACAACTTTAGCCATAGTAAGAGAAACCATCTACATTTGCACCTACCAGTCAAGTATAAAGGTTGAATATACATGATGGCATGCCTAGGAAATGGACTTATTTTGCATTGTAGCCATTGCCAATATCCACTGTAGGAAGACAGTCCATTTAGCTGTGTCCAGGAGCAACTCTAATCTATTTGCACACGAAGGTATTTATATGGCAGTTTTAAACTGAAATCTTGTGCCTATCACCTGTCATTACAGAAGGCAGTAGCAGAGACAGGATTAGAAACTTTAAATTATGTTTACTTAGAAAGGAGTTACTTGAGAAGACAGCAAAATAATATCCTTGACATCTATTGTAAGATTGATCTTTAACTGACAAAGTATATATGGAGTTGGAAATTGAGAAAGAAAGTCACTGCAAAGCTTAGTCTTGCAGCCATGTTGTGTGATCACTACTGTCTTTGAGATTTATAGTTTTAGTGTTTTTCTTCTTAATGCCTCTTCTCTCTGTTTGACAGGAATTTGCATACACCAAAGGCCACTGAGTCTTACAATACTCCTGTTAAATAATTAAAATAAACACCCACACTGCAGGGGGTTTAAAAGGCCCTCCTAGATGACATTACCTTGGTAAATGAAAACAGCTTATGGCCTCAACTTGTCTATTGAGAATGGGTTAATGAAATGAATTGGACAAGAAGAATTCTTGGCAAGTTTTGTCTATATTGAAGAAACAGAAAAGTACTGTACAGTATTGTTAGCTTCCTAAACAGGATACTAAAGTGTGATATTCACATTTCTGTAAACTGAACATTTAAAAACTAACTGTTTCCAAGATTGATTGTAGATCCTGATTTTCTGTTTTGTGCCTAGGAGATGATTCAGTGCTAATAACACTTACTGACCTTGCAGTGGATTCATGTTTGTTTACCAACACATCTGTCAGTAACTCCATTTCCAAGGAATCCAAAACCCTCTTCTAAGGTCTAGGGGCATGGAGCACATATGTAGTACACATTTACAAACGTTCACACACATGAAATATGTTTGTAAAAATTATCTAAGGATTCAAATCAATTTCAAGTAATCTAAGTGTGATAGTTTGAATATGCTCAGCCCAGGAGTGGCACTATTAGGAGGTGTGGCCTTGTTGGAGTAGGTGTGTCACTGTGTGCGTGGGCTTTAAGACCCTCACCCTAGCTGCCTGGAAGCCAGTCTTCCATTAGCAGCCTTCAGATGAAGATGTAGAACTCTCAGCTTCTCCTGCACCATGCCTGCCTAGATGATGCCATGTCCCTATCTTGATGATACTGGACTGAACTTCTGAACCAGTAAGCCAGCCCTAATTAAATGTTGTCTTTCATAAGACTTGCATTGGTTGTGATGTCTGTTCACATCAAGTTTTATCTTTACTTTATAGCCTATAATTTCTGCTTTTTAAGAAATTTTTAATTTAACTGACTACTAATGAAAACTTTTTAAATTTTTTTTTACTGATTAAATTTTTCTTTGAAAATTCTATGCATGTATATAATTATTCTAATTACTCCCACCAGTTCCATAACCAATATTCTCCCTTCAAGTCTTTTCCATATTCATGTCCTTTTGGCTTGTTTTGAGACTGTTGGATTTGGACAAGTTTTGTCTGAGTTACTACATGTTGAGAAATATCCTTTGTAAGTAGTTTCCCATTGGTATACACCAAAGAGAGTGACTGTCATCTACACCCTCAGACTCCATTAGCAACCAATAGAACAGCAGGAAAAGGAAGTTCTCCATCAATCTAAACCCCTATCGGTGACTGACTATTGATAGTTTTGTATAGGCACAGTGCAGGCTATGAGAGCATGTTGGCAATGTTCATGTCATGCCCTGAAGACAGCATTTCACAGCCTTCACACTGTCTTAAAGACCTCACATTCTACTCCCTCTCTGACATTCCCTGAGCCCCAGAAAGCCTAGCAGACTGACATTACAGTTTATAAGATGACCAGCTGTGAGGAGCAGTTGTGGCAGCCGCCCACAAGATGGTGCCCGGGACGACTGCCAGGTCTTATGACCTGCACCTGACTTCCTCATTACCTCAGACTTAGCCACATCCCAGCCACCTGCACTGTGCAGACGCCATGCCTCGTTAGTTAGCCTGAGGTGACATCACTTGCTGTGAACTATCCCATCCCGCAGGATTCAGTTATTCGTGGGTGCGAGGAGAACTGCAAACCTGGAAGGAGATGGGAGGAAGAAAAAGAGAAATAGGAGACCAGGAAGGGTACCTATCGAGGTCTCGTTTATTATGCTGAGGTGCCTTCTTTTTATAGCATACATCGTGGGGAATATGGGAGGGGTCGAGGGAGAATTATACAAAGAACAAAGAAATGGGCAACTGCTGACATGGGGACCGAAGTCAGGCGACAGGCAGCGGGCACTTTGCATCTTATCTCTGGAACATCGATCCTCCTTGACAGCCTTGGGTGTCAGGCTGGGCTCAGGCGTAACTCTTGTCCTTGGATGTCATGGGAACTCAGGAAGAGATAGGGAAGAGGGGACTATAATTCAGCTTTTACAGCCTCAGGTGCCAGGAAGGGAATAGGGAGGAAAGGGGGTGATAACCAGCTCTTAGTACAAGGCCATTTGGCCTGTTAGGGAGATTGTGAAGGGCTCACTTTCTCACGGGATGGTCTCTGACAGTGAACCAATGGACTGCTGTTACGTGACTGGGGTGATTGGGAGGACTCAGTAGGGTATTTAAGGTGAGCCCCAGGGTTTGTTCGGGGGATTCCCGTTCCTGCATTGCAATGCTAAGTGTTCCTGAATAAACCTGCTTGAAGAAGGACAACGTGGTGTTGTGTCTTTCCTGCTGGTCGGGGTGGATGTGACAAGTGGTGGAACCCTTAAGGGGACTTCTGCTTCACGAGAGTGCTGAGGGTCCAGAACTTCAAGAGGTCAGGGTAGCCAGCTGGAAAGCTCCCAGCTAAGTGGGACGATTCAAGTTCTCTGTTAGAGACAATAAGGTTCCCGGTTAGGGATGATTAAGATAAAACAGTTATGGGTAACGCAACATCAGGGCAGTCCATTTGCCAGGCATTAAAGGATTTGTTGAAAGTAAAAGGAATCGGACTGAAAAAGGATACGTTAGAAAACTTTCTAAAGGCCGTTGATCAGGTGGCTCCGTGGTTCCCTGTGTCAGGACATCTTACAGGGCCTAGTTGGGATAAGTTAGGGAAGGATCTGAAGTTTGCCAAGGAGCAAGGGGTCCTCGTCAAGGGGATGCTTCTGGTATGGAAGTTAGTACGTAACTGTATTAAGGACAGGGAGAAGTGCGGGGCTGAGTTGCAGAAAGGGAATGAGGCTTTGAACCAAGTAAGAGAGGAGAGATCACAGGAGTCTGATGCAGAAAGCAGCTCTGGTGAGGGGGACCTGTCCGAGGATGATTTAGAAAGCCTTCCAGACAGTCTTGAAATAATGAAAGTGAAGGTTCAGCCTTCAGCACCAGCTCTTCCGCAACCAAAGTCATACGATGGGGGGGGGGGGGGGGGGAGGGCGGGGGATTGGGGGGGGGCGTCCAGACGGTCTCTACACCCAGAGATGTGGAGAGAGCTAGGAGCACAGTGCTACCCAGTGTTCCAGGATGCACAAGGAGCTAGATTTCATGAACCATTAGACTGGAAGATTATAGAGACTGGCTGAGGGCATAAGGGCTTATGGAGTGACTGCTGCTTTTGTGGTGGCTCAGCTTGAATCACTGCATCACTACTGCTTTACACAGAGCGATTGGCAGAACCTCGCTCGTGCTTGCCTGTACCTGGGTCAGTATCTGGATTGGAAATCATTTTTCATAGAATTTGCTGGTGAGCAAGCAGCTCAGAATGCCGGGGCAGGGCAGGACGCTTGAGATCAAAATATGTTACTGGGGCAAGGGAGGTTTGCTGCAGCCCAAACCAATTATCCACGTCAAGTTTATGAGCAAATTAATAAGGTGTGTATCAAAGCCTGGAAGGCTCTCCCCATCAGAGGAGAAGTCAGCGGCAACTTAACAAAGATCTTGCAAGGCCCTACTGAGCTGTTTGCAGACTTTGTGGCTAGAATTGTGGAAGCTGCAGGCAAGATTTTTGGGGATCCCGACACAGCCATGGTGCTTCTAAAACAGTTGATTTTTGAGCAGTTCACCAAGGAGTGTAGACAAGCTATTATTCCTATAAGAATAGAGAATTGGAGGTCTGGATGAAAGTGTGCAGAGAGCTTGGAGGACCCTTGACTAATGCTGGCTTAGCCGCTGCTGTAGCCCAGGTTTCAAGAGGAAAGGGTAGTGCCAGAAGCACTGGATGCTTTCGATGCAGTCAACCAGGTCATATGAAGAGACAGTCCCCTCAGCAGGCGGGAGCAGGAAGTGCTTCTGGGCCATGCCCTGGCTTATGTCCCATATGTAAGAAAGGAAATCATTGGGCTAATGAATGTTGTTGCTCCATGAAAGATTTCAATGGACAGCCTATTTCTCACAGCAGGGCTCTTCTAAAAAATGGACGGAGGGGCCCCCGACCCCAGGGCCCTCAAATATATGGGGCAGTTTCCGAGGGGTGGCCCAACCTGAGAATGCCAATGCAGTGGAACAGCCCAGGAGAGCAACAAGAGGGAGTGCAGGGCTCGACCTCTGTTCCACCGCCAGACTCATATTAACACCTCGAATGGGGATGAAGTTGGTCGAGTCTGATTTTTAAAGGGCCACTGCCACCTAATACTGTAGAACTCCTGCTGGACCATAGCTCTGTGACCCTTCAAGGGCTGGTTGTACACCTGAGTAATAGATTCAGATTATACTGGACAGGTCAAAATTATGGTCTCCTCACCACAGGGAATTGTAGCCATTTCCCCTGGTGATCATATGCACAGCTCCTCTTATTGCCAAGTTGTCACTCCAAGATTCCAGCTAATGATAAAGAAAGAGGGAATAGAGGATTTGGTTCTATGGGAGCCACTTCAATTTACTACTCCATGGACCTTAATGAGAGACCTCTACTTGTATTGCAGGTAGAGGGAAAAGCTATTTCAGGATTGCTTGATACTGTCGCTGACTGAAGCATAATTAGCATAAAGGACTGACCATCAGTTTGGCCACATCAGCAGTCAGAACAAACCCTGAGAGGCCTGGGCTATGCCCAAATGCCCAAAGTGAGATCATGCTGACTCACTTGGAAGAACCAGGAGGGCCATTTCGGTTGTTTTCAGCCTTATGTGCTCCCTGTTCCAATCTCCCTCTGGGGACAGGACCTGATGCAAGAAATGGGATATAAATTGACAAATGAGTTGCCTTATAACCCACAAGCTCAACAAATTATGCAGAATTATGGATATCAATCTGAAAAAGGATTAAGACCTCGATTGCAGGGCAGGAAGTCCCCCATTCTTGTGAGTTCAAAGAAAGGTCATGCTGGACTGGCTTTTTCCTAGGAGCCACTGAGGAGGCCATCCCCATTACTTGGAAGACTGAGGATCCAGTATGGGTTCCTCAGTGGCCTTTGCCATCAGAGAAATTACAGGCTGCTAAGGAATTAGTTCAAGAACAGTTACAAATGGGCCATATTCGCCCCTCTACTTCTCTTTGGAATACCCCCATATTTGTCATTAAGAAAAAATCAGGGAAATGGAGGTTGTTACATGATCTTAGAGAGATTAATAAACAAATGGTCATTATGGGACCTTTTCAAAGAGGCTTGCCCTTACCATCGGTGTTTCCAAAAGCATGGCCGATGATAGTTTTAGATATTAAAGATTGCTTCTTTTCCATCCCCTTGCATGAACAAGATGCAGTAAGATTTGCATTTACTTTGCCTTCTATAAATCATGAAGAACCATATAAGAGGTTTGAGTGGGTTGTTTTGCCCCAGGGCATGGCCAATAGTCCCACTATGTGTCAGCTATATGTAGATGCAGCCTTACATGAGGTTAGACAGGAATTCCCCAGAATAAAATGTTATCATTATATGGATGATGTCCTTCTGGCAGCACCAACCGAGGAAATGCTGGATTTGGCATAGAGTAAGACCATACAACAGCTACAAAAGAGAAGGCTTACAGTAGCCCCTGAAAAGGTGCAGAAGGGCAAGGTCATCCATTATTTGGGAAGCAAAATAACAGAACAATATATAACTCCACAGAAGATTCAAATTAGAACTGATCATCTAAGGACTTTAAATGATTTTCAAAAGTTGCTAGGAGATATTCAATGGGTTAGGCCTTATCTGGGTCTAACAAATAAGCAATTGCAACCTCTTTATGACATCTTGCCAGGAGCGACAGCCCTGGATTCAGAGAGAGCTCTTACAGAAGAAGGAAGGGAAGCCTTAAAGTTAGTAGAGAAGGCTATTCAAATTGCTGCTTTAAAGAGGAGAGAGGTTGATCTTCCTATATCATTATGTATTTTGCCATCAGAAAATTAACCTACTGGAGCACTTTGGCAAGGGGCTCCTTTATTATGGATCCATCCTAAAATTTCCCCCACCAAAGTGTTATCCTATTATCCTGCCTCGGTTGCCCAATTGGCATTGCTGGGTTTACAGCAATGCGTGCAGCATTTTGGCACCCTTCCTGATGAAATTATTGTACCATATGATAGTAGACAAGTTGAAGTGTTGTCTGCCACTGTAGATGACTGGGCAGTTTTAAGATGCAGTTTTGTAGGTCAGATAGATAATCATTTTCCCAAAGATCCCATTTTACAGTTGTGTAAAGCTCACCCTGTAATTTTTCCTGTGATTACCTCTCGATTACCATTGAAAGGGGCTCCTGCAATTTTTACAGATGGATCAAAGTCAGGATGCAGAGCCTATTTAGTTCAAGGCTCTGTGACTATAGTTTTACAATCCCCCCTCCCCCTGCCTCACTGCAAGCTATAGAATTACAGATTGTGATTAAGGCTTTTAAGACATTCACAGGCCTTTAATTTAATATCAGATAGTCAATATGCGGTTAATGCTCTTGCTATCTTGGAGGTGGTTGGTAGGGTGAACCTTAGGTCCAGCATTGGGGATTTCTTAAGTAAATTACAAAATTTGCTATTGCATAGATACTCCCCTTCTTTGTTCAGCATATCCGAGCTCATACTGGGTTACCAGGTCCATTGGCTGAGGGTAATGACATAGTGGATAAGGCAGCACAAGCTGCTGTATTTTTGGCATGTTCTGCTCTCAACCTTGCTCGTGATTTTCATTCTAAATTTCATGTAAATTCTAAAACATTAGCCTCTGGCTTTGGGATCACCTGAGCAGAGGCCAGGGAGATTGTCAAGGCCTGTCAGGCCTGCACTTCTTTATTACCTCAACCCTTCTTTGGAGTTAACCCACGAGGGTTACTACCCCTACACATTTGGCAGATGGATGTAACTCATTTTGCCGAATTTGGAAAATTACAGTTTGTTCATGTTTCAATTGCTACTGCCTCTGGAGTCATTTTTGCTTCTTTGCATACTGGAGAAAAGGCCCGTCATGTTATAGCTCATTGCTTTGAAGCATGGGACTCTTGGGGTCAACCCAAAGAATTAAAAACTGATAATGGGAGACTGCATTAGTTAGGGAAGCAGAAACCGGCCTGAGTAGGACCACAGGCCTCATCCGGCTGGATCAGCGCCGGGGTAGCGGGAGCGCAGGGTTGCCTGACACCCGCCAGCTACCCACGACCCCCGCCGCAGGATTTTGGGACTGCTGGTGAGTGGAACACAGCTTCTGCTTCAATCCAATTGCGCGGGACCTGAGACTGCATTAGTTAGGGAAGCAGAAACCGGCCTGAGTAGGGCCACAGGCCTCACCCGGCCGGATCAGCGCCAGGGTAGCGGGAGCGCAGGGTTGCCTGACACCCGCCAGCTACCCACGACCCCCGCCGCAGGATTTTGGGACTGCTGGTGAGTGGAACACAGCTTCTGCTCCAGTCCAATCACGCGGGACCTGAGACTGCTCTGGTTGGGGAGAGAGAAATCCGGCCCACACAGGGCCACAAGCCTCTTCCGGTCAGAAAAGCACCTGAGCAGCTGGGGCGCAGGGTCTGCTGACACTCGCCAACTGCCCACAACACCCGCCACAGGATCTTAAGACTTCTGGTGAGGGGAGCACAGCTTCTGCTCCAATCCAATTGCGCGGGACCTGAGACTGCATTAGTTAGGGAAGCAGAAACCGGCCTGAGTAGGACCACAGGCCTCATCCGGCTGGATCAGCGCCGGGGTAGCGGGAGCGCAGGGTTGCCTGACACCCGCCAGCTACCCACGACCCCCGCCGCAGGATTTTGGGACTGCTGGTGAGTGGAACACAGCTTCTGCTTCAATCCAATTGCGCGGGACCTGAGACTGCATTAGTTAGGGAAGCAGAAACCGGCCTGAGTAGGGCCACAGGCCTCACCCGGCCGGATCAGCGCCAGGGTAGCGGGAGCACAGGGTTGCCTGACACCCGCCAGCTACCCACGACCCCCGCCGCAGGATTTTGGGACTGCTGGTGAGTGGAACACAGCTTCTGCTCCAGTCCAATCACGCGGGACCTGAGACTGCTCTGGTTGGGGAGAGAGAAATCCGGCCCACACAGGGCCACAAGCCTCTTCCGGTCAGAAAAGCACCTGAGCAGCTGGGGCGCAGGGTCTGCTGACACTCGCCAACTGCCCACAACACCCGCCACAGGATCTTAAGACTTCTGGTGAGGGGAGCACAGCTTCTGCTCCAATCCAATTGCGCGGGACCTGAGACTGCATTAGTTAGGGAAGCAGAAACCAGCCTGAGTAGGGCCACAGGCCTCACCCGGCCGGATCAGCGCCAGGGTAGCGGGAGCGCAGGGTTGCCTGACACCCGCCAGCTACCCACGACCCCCGCCGCAGGATTTTGGGACTGCTGGTGAGTGGAACACAGCTTCTGCTCCAATCTTTAAATAGTGACAACGATAACAACTAACCCCAGAGATTACCAGATGGCGAAAGGTAAACGTAATAATCTTACTAACAGAAACCAAGACCAGTCACCATCATCAGAACCCAGCACCCCCACTTCACCCAGTCCAGGGCACCCCAACACACCGGAAAAGCTAGACACGGATTTAAAAGCATATCTCCTGATGATGATAGAGGACTTCAAGAAGGACGTTAATAACACACTTAAAGAAATGCAGGAGAACACTGCTAAAAAGGAAGAAGACAATAAAGAGAAAGCACAAAAATCCCTTAAAGAATTGCAGGAGAACACTGCTAAAGAGTTACAAATCCTTAAAGAAAAACATGATAACATAATCAAACAGGTAGAAGTCCTTACAGAAAAACAGGAAAACACATCCAAACAGATGATGGAAATGAACAAAACCATACTAGACCTAAAAAGGGAAGTAGACACAATAAAGAAAACCCAAAATGAGGCAACACTGGAGATAGAAACCCTAGGAAAGAAATCTGGAACCATAGATGCAAGCATCAGCAACAGAATACAAGAGATGGAAGAGAGAATCTCAGGTGCAGAAGATTCCATAGAGAACATCGGCACAACAATCAAGGAAAATGGAAAATGCAAAAAGATCCTAACTCAAAACATCCAAGAAATACAGGACATAATGAGAAGACCAAACCTACGGATAATAGGAGTGGATGAGAATGAAGATTTTCAACTCAAAGGACCAGCAAACATCTTCAACAAAATTATAGAAGAAAACTTCCCAAATCTAAAGAAAGAGATGCCCATGAACATACAAGAAGCCTACAGAACTCCAAATAGACTGGATCAGAAAAGAAATACCTCCCGACACATAATAATCAGAGCAACAAATGCTCTAAATAAAGATAGAATACTAAAAGCAGTAAGAGAAAAAGGCTAAGTAACATATAAAGGCAAGCCTATCAGAATTACACCAGATTTTTCACCAGAGACTATGAAAGCCAGAAGATCCTGGACAGATGTTATACAGACACTAAAAGAACACAAATTCCAGCCCAGGCTACTATACCCAGCCAAACTCTCAATTAACATAGATGGAGAAACCAAAGTATTCCACGACAAAACCAAATTCACACATTATCTCTCCACGAATCCAGCCCTTCAAAGGATAATAACAGAAAAAAACCAATACAAGGACAGGAACCACGCCCTAGAATCAACAAGAAGGTAATCCCTCAACAAACCTAAAAGAAGACAGCCACAAGAACAAAATGCCAACTTTAACATCAAAAATAACAGGAAACACCAATTTCTTTTCCTTAATATCTCTTAATATCAATGGACTCAACTCCCCGATAAAAAGACATAGACTAACAAGCTGGCTACACAAACAAGACCCAACATTTTGCTGCTTACAGGAAACTCATCTCAGAGAAAAGGATAGACACTACCTCAGAATGAAAGGCTGGAAAACAATTCTCCAAGCAAATGGCATGAAGAAACAAGCTGGAGTAGCCATTCTAATATCTGATAAGATTGACTTCCAACCCAAAGTCATTAAAAAAGACAGGGAGGGACACTTCATACTCATCAAAGGTAAAATCCTCCAAGAGGAACTATCAATCCTGAATATCTATGCTCCAAATACAAAGGCAGCCACATTCATTAAAGAAACTTTAGTAAATCTCAAAGCACACATTGCACCTCATACAATAATAGTGGGAGACTTCAACACACCACTTTCACCAATGGACAGATCATGGAAACAGAAACTAAACAGGGACACAGTGAAACTAAGAGAAATTATGAATCAAATGGATCTGGCAGATATCTACAGAACATTCTATCCTAAAACAAAAGGATATACCTTCTTCTCAGCACCTCATGGTACCTTCTCCAAAATTGACCACATAATTGGTCACAAAACAGGCCTCAACAGATATAAAAATATTGAAATTGTCCCATGCATCCTATCAGATCACCATGGACTAAGGCTGATCTTCAATAACAAAATAAATAATAGAAAGCCAACCTTCACGTGGAAACTGAACAACACTCTTCTCAATGATACCTCGGTCAAGGAAGGAATAAAGAAAGAAATTAAGGACTTTTTAGAGTTCAATGAAAATGAAGCCACAACATACCCAAACTTATGGGACGCAATGAAAGCATTTTTAAGAGGAAAACTCATAGCTCTGAGTGCCTCCAAAAGGAAACTAGAGAGAGCACACATTAGCAGCTTGACAACACACCTAAAAGCACTAGAACAAAAGGAAGCAAATTCACCCAAGAGGAGTAGACGGCAGGAAATAATCAAACTCAGGGGTGAAATCAACCAAGTGGAAACAAGAAAAACTATTCAAAGAATCAACCAATCAAGGAGCTGGTTCTTTGAGAAAATCAACAAGATAGATAAACCCTTAGCCAGACTCACTAGAGGGCGCAGGGAAAGCATCCTAATTAACAAAATCAGAAATGAAAAAGGAGACATAACAACAGATCCTGAAGACATCCAAAACACCATCAGATCCTTCTACCAAAGGCTATACTCAACAAAACTGGAGAACCTGGATGAAATGGACAAGTTCCTAGACAGATATCAGGTACCAAAGTTGAATCAAGATCAGGTTAATGATCTAAACAGCCCTATATCCCCCAAAGAAATAGAAGCAGTCATTAATAGTCTCCCAACTAAAAAAAGCCCAGGACCAGATGGGTTTAGTGCAGAGTTCTATCAGACCTTCAAAGAAGATCTAATCCCAGTTCTTCACAAACTATTCCACAAAATAGAAACAGAAGGTACTCTACCCAACTCATTCTATGAAGCCACAATTACTCTGATACCTAAACCACAAAAAGACCCAACAAAGATAGAAAACTTCAGACCAATATCCCTTATGAATATTGATGCAAAAATCCTCAATAAAGTTCTTGCTAACCGAATCCAAGAACACATCAAAACAATCATCCATCCTGACCAAGTAGGTTTCATCCCAGGGATGCAGGGATGGTTCAATATACGGAAATCCATCAACGTAATCCAGTATATAAACAAACTCAAAGATAAAAACCACATGGTCATCTCCTTAGATGCGGAAAAAGCATTTGACAAGATCCAACACCCATTCATGATAAAAGTCTTGGAAAGATCAGGAATTCAAGGCCCATACCTAAACATGATAAAAGCAATCTACAGCAAACCAGTAGCCAACATCAAAGTAAATGGTGAGAAGCTTGAAGCAATCCCTCTAAAATCAGGGACTAGACAAGGCTGTCCACTTTCTCCATACCTATTCAACATTGTACTTGAAGTCCTAGCCAGAGCAATTCGACAACAAAAGGAGATCAAAGGGATACAAATTGGAAAAGAGGAAGTCAAAATATCACTTTTTGCAGATGATATGATAGTATATATAAGTGACCCTAAAAATTCCACCAGAGAACTCCTAAGCCTGATAAACAGCTTCGGTGAAGTAGCTGGATATAAAATTAACTCAAACAAATCAATGGCCTTTCTCTACACAAAGAATAAACAGGCTGAGAAAGAAATTAGGGAAACAACACCCTTCTCAATAGTCACAAATAATATAAAATATCTTGGCGTGACTCTAACTAAGGAAGTGAAAGATCTGTATAATAAAAACTTCAAGTCTCTGAAGAAAGAAATTATAGAAGATCTCAGAAGATGGAAAGATCTCCCATGCTCATGGATTGGCAGGATCAACATTGTAAAAATGGCTATCTTGCCAAAAGCAATCTACAGATTCAATGCAATCCCCATCAAAATTCCAAATCAATTCTTCAACGAATTAGAAAGAGCAATCTGCAAATTCATCTGGAATAACAAAAAACCTAGGATAGCAAAAACTCTTCTCAAGGATAAAAGAACCTCTGGTGGAATCACCATGCCGGACCTAAAGCTCTACTACAGAGCAATTGTGATAAAAACTGCATGGTACTGGTATAGTGACAGACAAATAGACCAATGGAATAGAATTGAAGACCCAGAAATGAACCCACACACCTATGGTCACTTGATCTTCGACAAGGGAGCTAAAAACATCCAGTGGAAGAAAGACAGCATTTTCAACAAATGGTGCTGGCACAACTGGTTGTTAACATGTAGAAGAATGCGAATCGATCCATTCCTATCTCCTTGTACTAAGGTCAAGTCTAAGTGGATCAAGGAACTTCACATAAAACCAGAGACACTGAAACTTATAGAGGAGAAAGTGGGGAAAAGCCTTGAAGATATGGGCACAGGGGAAAAATTCCTGAATAGAACAGTAATGGCTTGTGCTGTAAGATCGAGAATTGACAAGTGGGACCTCATGAAACTACAAAGCTTCTGCAAGGCTAAAGACACCATCAATAAGACAAAAAAACCACCAACAGATTGGGAAAGGATCTTCACCTATCCTAAATCAGATAAGGGACTAATATCCAATATATATAAAGAACTCAAGAAGGTGGACTCCAGAAAGTCAAATAACCCCATTAAAAAATGGGGCTCAGAACTGAACAAAGAATTCTCACCTGAGGAATACCGAATGGCAGAGAAGCACCTGAAAAAATGTTCAACATCCTTAATCATCAGGGAAATGCAAATCAAAACAACCCTGAGATTCCACCTCACACCAGTCAGAATGGCTAAGATCAAAAATTCAGGTGACAGCAGATGCTGGCGAGGATGTGGAGAAAGAGGAACACTCCTCCATTGTTGGTGGGATTGCAAGCTTGTACAACCACTCTGGAAATCAGTCTGGCGGTTCCTCAGAAAATTGGACATAGTACTACCGGAGGATCCAGCAATACCTCTCCTGGGCATATATCCAGAAGATGTCCCAACCGGTAAAAAGGACACATGCTCCACTATGTTCATAGCAGCCCTATTTATAATAGCCAGAAGCTGGAAAGAACCCAGATGTCCCTCAACAGAGGAATGGATACAGAAATTATGGTACATTTACACAATGGAGTACTACTCAGCTATTAAAAAGAATGAATTTATGAAATTCCTAGCCAAATGGATGGACCTGGAGGGCATCATCTTGAGTGAAGTAACACAATCACAAAAGAACTCACACAATATGTATTCATTGATAAGTGGATATTAGCCCAAAACTTAGGATACCCAAGATATAAGATACAATTTGCTAAACGCATGAAACTCAAGAAGAATGAAGACCAAAGTGTGGACACTGTGCACCTTCTTAGAATTGGGAACAAAACACCCAGGGAAGGAGCTACAGAGACAAAGTTCGTAGCTGTGATGAAAGGATGGACCATTTAGAGACTGCTGTATCCAGGGATCCGTCCCATAATCAGCTTCTAAACGCTGACACCATTGCATACACTAGCAAGATTTTGCTGAAAGGACCCAAATATAGCTGTCTCTTGTGAGACGATGCCGGGGCCTAGCAAACACAGGAGTGGATGTTCACAGTCAGCTATTGGATGTATCACAGGACTCCCAATGGAGAAGCTAGAGAAAGTACCCAAGGAGCTAAAGGGATCTGCAACCCTATTGTTGGAACAACATGATGTACTAACCGGAACCCCGGAGCTCTTGTCTCTAGCTGCATATGTATCGAAAGATGGCCTAGCCGGCCATCAATGGAAAGAGAGGCCCATTGGACTTGCAAACTTTATATGCCCCAATATAGGGGAATGCCAGGGCCAAAAGAATGGGAATGGGTGGGTAGGGAAGTGGGGGGCGCTATGGGGGACTTTTGGGATAGTATTGGAAATGTAATTGAGGAAATTATGTAATAAAAAAAAAAAAAAAAAAAAAACTGATAATGGCCCTGCTTATACTTCCAATTCTTTTGTTAGCTTTTGTAAGATGATGGGTGTTCATCTTGTACATGGTATTCCCTATAACCCTCAGGGGCAGGGAATAATTGAACGTGCTCATCGTACCTTAAAAGAATGCTTAATAAAACAAAAAGGGGGAGTTGCCCTAGGGGCGACTTCCCAGGAACACCTTTCTATAGCCTTATTTACTCTTAATTTTTTAAAATAAAGATAAATTTGATTGTACTTCTGCACAGAGATTCAGTAATCCTGATGCATCTCAGAAGGGAACTGTTATGTGGAAGGACGTGTTGGATGGCCAATGGCATGGGCCAGATCCAGTGTTGGTGTGGGCGAGAGGGTCTGTTTGTGTGTTTCCCCAGGACCACCGCCAACCGTTGTGGGTACCTGAATGACTAGCTCGAGTGCTGAAGGATGACCAGAGGTGTGATGATGATTCTCCTGGAAATACTGATGATGGTGACAGGGTGCAGGAGTGAGGAGCTACAATGGGACAGCATGTCGGTGTTTCTGAAGCCGCTATCCTTGACCCATTCTGCTCAAGTGTTTCCTCATTTCTTTACCTCCAATACATCTTTACAGCTACCCTTTTTACCTGATGATGAAGGAGTGGCACTGGTGTCTGAATCTCTCCAGCTTGCCCTGCGAGGGGTATTATGCTTTCAGCTTATTGTAAATATTTCTCAAGATAGTGTGTGTATGCATTTGTATAATCAGACTGTTGCATGGTTTGATAGACCTTTTAATAGTTCAACCTGAGCTAATGTTACTGGGATCAGAGGAACTTGGCCTGCGAGCATACCCAAGGGCAATGGTAGCATTCTACCCCAACCACGCTGAGCCCCGTCTTGCAGAGGCGTATGAGACTCTTTGCCTCCGTGGACTGGATGTCAATCCTGGAAGGCTGCTTGGGTGGTGAAAAGGTATTTTACCTTTTCTTCATACATCAGTACCACGCATAATCAAACGTTTGCAGGCTATAATTGGACATATCAAAACCCAGCACAGCGAGGGGCTAATAATCCTTTTAATGTATGGTTGTTATGTGGGGTAAATGGAAGCTGTACTGATTTGTCATCTCTAAGTATACTGATGGGAGGGGCCTGGGGAAATGCTAGTTTTTATTGGAACGGGTCTGATTTGTTTGAAAATTCTGTGAGTGTTTTGGCTTCGAGAAAAAAAAAAAGCCTTTTGTGCCTACACCTGTGTGTGTTTGTCCCCCTTTTGTGTTTTTAGTATATAATGGTAGTTATGATAATGAGCTTATTAATCATAGTAGTGATAATTGCTTTTATAGTATGTATTGGAATGCATCTGTATTTTCCTTGGCTGTGGTAATCCGTATGCCTAGATTTGTACCCTGGCCAGTGCAAGCTCCATCTGTGATGACACTGTTTAGACCTAAAAGAGATTTTGAGATTACCGCTGCCATAGTCACAGCAATATCGCACCTCAAGGAATGGGCTGGCATAGGAGGGCTGGCAATCATCTGTGTTGCCACAGAAGTAATGGCCCTGTGGTGCATTTGTTGTATGGAAAAGAGGCATACCCATGCGCAGGCACTGTTGATTCAGGCTTTTGCAGCCTTAGAGCTGGGACAATCTCCTCAAGTGTGGCTTGGCATGCTAGAGAAGTAGTCAATGATGGGTAAAACTCCCTGGAGGTGTTACCAACCTAAGACAGGGACCAGAGCACTGATGTTTGACGGGTAAAAAGCATTATCGCAGGGGGCAACCTAAGACAGGCATTCTCTGCCAAAATAATAAATAAGGGGGAGATGTGAGGAGCGGGTGTGGCTGAGCCCCAAGATGGCACCCGGGACGGCTGCCAGGTCTTATGACCTGCACCTGACTTCCTTATTACCTCAGAATTAGCCACATCCCAGCCGCCTGCACTGCACGGACGCAATGCCTCATCAGCTCTCCTGAGGTGTCGTCACTTGCTGTAAACCAATGGACTGCCATTACGTGACTAGGGTGATTGGGAAGAGTCAGTAGGGTATTTAAGGCACTCCTCAGGGTTGTTCGGGGGATTCCTGTTCCTGCATTGCAATGCTAAGTGTTCCTGAATAAACCTGCTTGAAGAAGGACAACGTGGTGTTGTGTCTTTCCTGCTGGTCGGGGTGGATGAGACAACCAGCTGGGTAAGATCACCAATCCCTTTCTTCCTGTATTAGACTGCCAAGCATATTCTGGGATGATGAGAGTTAGCCTCTAGGGACTAACTCAGGTTAATTCCAGCTGAATGTTGCTGTATCTTTCAACTAAGGTGTGTGGTGCCTTCAGCAATAAGGTCTTATTACCTGTTCTGTTGGAAATGACAAGGGCTTGTGCTGGTTTGAGGGCTTCTTGAGTCTGTGTGCTGAATATCTTATAAAGGAGTATCTCACACCTGCCACTGAGATTTTTGTTTAATAAACAATGACTTCGCTCTTCCGGTCAGAAAAGCACTGGGGTAGCTAGGGCGCAGGGTCGGCTGACACTCGCCAGCTACCCACAACACCCGCCACAGGATCTTAAGACTTCTGGTGAGTGGAACACAGCTTCTGCTCCAATCCAATTGCACATGGGACCTGAGACTGCATTAGTTAGGGAAGCAGAAACCGGCCTGAGTAGGGCCACAGGCCTCATCCGGCCGGACCAGAACCAGGGTAGCTAGAGCGCAGGGCTGACACCCGCCAGCTACCCACGACCCCCGCCACAGGATTTTGAGACTGCTGGTGAGTGGAACACAGCTTCTGCTCCAGTCCAATCACGCGGGACCTGAGACTGCTCTGGTTGGGGAGGCAGAAATCCGGCCTACGTAGGGCCACAAGCCTCTTCCGGTCAGAAAAGCACCGGGGTAGCTAGGGCGCAGGGTCGGCTGACACTCGCCAGCTACCCACAACACCTGCCACAGGATCTTAAGACTTCTGGTGAGTGGAACACAGCTTCTGCTCCAAACCAATTGCGCGCGGGACCTGAGACTGCATTAGTTAGGGAAGCAGAAACCGGCTTGAGTAGGGCCACAGGCCTCATCCGGCCGGACCAGCACCGGGGTAGCTAGAGCGTAGGGTCGGCTGACACCCGCCAGCTACCCACGACCCCCGCCACAGGATTTTGAGACTGCTGGTGAGTGGAACACAGCTTCTGCTCCAGTCCAATCACGCGGGACCTGAGACTGCTCTGGTTGGGGAGGCAGAAATCTGGCCTACATAGGGCCACAAGCCTCTTCCGGTCAGAAAAGCACTGGGGTAGCTAGGGCGCAGGATCGGCTGACACTCGCCAGCTACCCACAACACCCGCCACAGGATCTTAAGACTTCTGGAGAGTGGAAGACAGCTTCTGCTCCAATCCAATTGCGCGTGGGACCTGAGACTGCATAAGTTAGGGAAGCAGAAAACTGGCCTGAGTAGGACCACAGGCCTCTTCCGGCTGGACCAGCACCGGGGTACCGCCAGCTACCCACGACCCCCGCCACAGGAATTTGAGACTGCTGGTGAGTGGAACACAGCTTCTGCTCCAATCTTTAAACAGTGACAACGACAACAACTAACCCCAGAGATTACCAGATGGCGAAAGGTAAATGTAATAATCTTACTAACAGAAACCAAGACCACTCACCATCATCAGAACCCAGCACTCCCACTTCGCCCAGTCCAGGGCACCCCAACACACCGGAAAAGCTAGACACGGATCTAAAAGCATATCTCCTGATGATGGTAGAGGACTTCAAGAAGGACTTTAATAACACACTTAAAGAAATACAAAGGAACACTGGTAAACAGGTAGAAGACAGTAAAGAGGAAGCACAAAAATCCCTTAAAGAATTGCAGGAGAACACTGCTAAAGAGTTACAAATCCTTAAAGAAAAACAGGATAACATAATCAAACAGGTAGAAGTCCTTAATGAAAAACAGGAAAACACATCCAAACAGATGATGGAAATGAACAAAACCATACTAGACCTAAAAAGGGAAGTAGACACAATAAAGAAATCCCAAAATGAGGCAACACTGGAGATAGAAACCCTAGGAAAGAAATCTGGAACCATAGATACCAGCATCAGCAACAGAATACAAGAGATGGAAGAGAGAATCTCAGGTGCAGAAGATTCCATAGAGAACATCGGCACAACAATCAAGGAAAATGTAAAATGCAAAAAGATCCTAACTCAAAACATCCAAGAAATACAGGACACAATGAGAAGACCAAACCTACGGATAATAGGAGTGGATGAGAATGAAGATTTTCAACTCAAAGGACCAGCAAACATCTTCAACAAAATTATAGAAGAAAACTTCCCAAATCTAAAGAAAGAGATGCCCATGAACATACAAGAAGCCTACAGAACTCCAAATAGACTGGACCAGAAAAGAAATACCTCCCGACACATAATAATCAGAACAACAAATGCTCTAAAGATAGAATACTAAAAGCAGTAAGAGAAAAAGGCCAAGTAACATATAAAGGCAAGCCTATCAGAATTACACCAGATTTTTCACCAGAGACTATGAAAGCCAGAAGATCCTGGACGGATGTTATACAGACACTAAAAGAACACAAATTCCAGCCCAGGCTACTATACCCAGCCAAACTCTCAATTAACATAGATGGAGAAACCAAAGTATTCCACGACAAAACCAAATTCACACATTATCTCTCCACGAATCCAGCCCTTCAAAGGATAATAACAGAAAGAAAAAAAAAACCAATACAAGGACAGGAACCACGCCCTAGAAACAACAAGAAGGTAATCCCTCAACAAACCTAAAAGAAGACAGCCACAAGAACAGAATGCCAACTTTAACAACAAAAATAACAGGAAACAACAATTACTTTTCCTTACTATCTCTTAGTATCTATGGACTCAACTCCCCGATAAAAAGACATAGACTAACAAACTGGCTACACAAACAAGACCCAACATTTTGCTGCTTACAGGAAACTCATCTCAGAGAAAAAGATAGACACTACCTCAGAATGAAAGGCTGGAAAACAATTTTCCAAGCAAATGGTATGAAGAAACAAGCTGGAGTAGCCATTCTAATATCTGATAAGATTGACTTCCAACCCAAAGTCATTAAAAAAGACAGGGAGGGACACTTCATACTCATCAAAGGTAAAATCCTCCAAGAGGAACTATCAATCCTGAATATCTATGCTCCAAATACAAAGGCAGCCACATTCATTAAAGAAACTTTAGTAAATCTCAAAGCACACATTGCACCTCATACAATAATAGTGGGAGACTTCAACATACCACTTTCACCAATGGACAGATCATGGAAACAGAAACTAAACAGGGACACAGAGAAACTAAGAGAAATTATGAATCAAATGGATCTGGCAGATATCAACAGAACATTCTATCCTAAAACAAAAGGATATACCTTCTTCTCAGCACCTCATGGTACCTTCTCCAAAATTGACCACATAATTGGTCACAAAACAGGCCTCAACAGATACAAAAATATTGAAATTGTCCCATGCATCCTATCACATCACCATGGACTAAGGCTGATCTTCAATAACAAAATAAATAATAGAAAGCCAACCTTCACGTGGAAACTGAACAACACTCTTCTCAATGATATCTTGGTCAAGGAAGGAATAAAGAAAGAAATTAAGGACTTTTTAGAGTTCAATGAAAATGAAGCCACAACATACCCAAACTTATGGGACGCAATGAAAGCATTTCTAAGAGGAAAACTCATAGCTCTGAGTGCCTCCAAAAGGAAACTAGAGAGAGCACACATTAGCAGCTTGACAACATATCTAAAAGCACTAGAACAAAAGGAAGCAAATTCACCCAAGAGGAGTAGACGGCAGGAAATAATCAAACTCGGGCGAAATCAACCAAGTGGAAACAAGAAGAACTATTCAAAGAATCAACCAATCAAGGAGCTGGTTCTTTGAGAAAATCAACAAGATAGATAAACCCTTAGCCAGACTCACTAGAGGGCACAGGGAAAGCATCCTAATTAACAAAATCAGAAATGAAAAAGGAGACATAACAACAGATCCTGAAGACATCCAAAACACCATCAGATCCTTCTACCAAAGGCTATACTCAACAAAACTGGAGAACCTGGATGAAATGGAGAAGTTCCTAGACAGATACCAGGTACCAAAGTTGAATCAAGATTAGGTTAATGATCTAAACAGCCCTATATCCCCCAAAGAAATAGAAGCAGTCATTAATAGTCTCCCAACTAAAAAAAGCCCAGGACCAGATGGGTTTAGTGCAGAGTTCTATCAGACCTTCAAAGAAGATCTAATCCCAGTTCTTCACAAACTATTCCACAAAATAGAAACAGAAGGTACTCTACCCAACTCATTCTATGAAGCCACAATTACTCTGATACCTAAACCACAAAAAGACCCAACAAAGATAGAAAACTTCAGACCAATATCCCTTATGAATATTGACCCAAAATCCTCAATAAAGTTCTTGCTAACCGAATCCAAGAACACATCAAAACAATCATCCATCCTGACCAAGTAGGATTCATCCCAGGGATGCAGGGATGGTTCAATATACGGAAATCCATCAACGTAATCCAGTATATAAACAAACTCAAAGACAAAAACCACATGGTCATCTCGTTAGATGCGGAAAAAGCATTTGACAAGATCCAAAACCCATTCATGATAAAAGTCTTGGAAAGATCAGGAATTCAAGGCCCATACCTAAACATGATAAAAGCAATCTACAGCAAACCAGTAGCCAACATCAAAGTAAATGGTGAGAAGCTTGAAGCAATCCCTCTAAAATCAGGGACTAGACAAGGCTGTCCACTTTCTCCATTCCTATTCAACATCGTACTTGAAGTCCTAGCCAGAGCAATTCGACAACAAAAGGAGATCAAAGGGATACAAATTGGAAAAGATGAAGTCAAAATATCACTTTTTGCAGATGATATGATAGTATATATAAGTGACCCTAAAAATTCCACCAGAGAATTCCTAAGCCTGATAAACAGCTTCGGTGAAGTAGCTGGATATAAAATTAACTCAAACAAATCAATGGCCTTTCTCTACACAAAGAATAAACAGGCTGAGAAAGAAATTAGGGAAACAACACCCTTCTCAATAGTCACAAATAATATAAAATATCTTGGCGTGACTCTAACTAAGGAAGTGAAAGATCTGTATGACAAGAACTTCAAGTCTCTGAAGAAAGAAATTATAGAAGATCTCAGAAGATGGAAAGATCTCCCATGCTCATGGATTGGCAGGATCAACATAGTAAAAATGGCTATCTTGCCAAAAGCAATCTACAGATTCAATGCAATCCCCATCAAAATTCCCATTCAATTCTTCAACGAATTAGAAAGGGCAACCGGCAAATTCATCTGGAATAACAGAAAACCTAGGATAGCAAAAACTCTTCTCAAGGATAAAAGAACCTCTGGTGGAATCACCATGCCGGACCTAAAGCTTTACTACAGAGCAATTGTGATAAAAACTGCATGGTACTGGTATAGTGACAGACAAATAGACCAATGGAATAGAATTGAAGACCCAGAAATGAACCCACACACCTACCGTCACTTGATCTTTGACAAGGGAGCTAAAAACATCCAGTGGAAGAAAGACAGCATTTTCAACAAATGGTGCTGGCACAACTGGTTGTTAACATGTAGAAGAATGCGAATCGATCCATTCCTATCTCCTTGTACTAAGGTCAAGTCTAAGTGGATCAAGGAACTTCACATAAAACCAGAGACACTGAAACTTATAGAGGAGAAAGTGGGGAAAAGCCTTGAAGATATGGGCACAGGGGAAAAATTCCTGAATAGAACAGTAATGGCTTGTGCTGTAAGATCGAGAATTGACAAGTGGGACCTCATGAAACTGCAAAGCTTCTGCAAGGCTAAAGACACCATCAATAAGACAAAAAAACCACCAACAGATTGGGAAAGGATCTTCACCTATCCTAAATCAGATAAGGGACTAATATCCAATATATATAAAAAACTCAAGAAGGTGGACTCCAGAAAGTCAAATAACCCCATTAAAAATGGGGCTCAGAACTAAACAAAGAATTCTCACCTGAGGAATACCGAATGGCAGAGAAGCACCTGAAAAAATGCTCAACGTCCTTAATCATCAGGGAAATGCAAATCAAAACAACCCTGAGATTCCACCTCACACCAGTCAGAATGGCTAAGATCAAAAATTCAGGTGACAGCAGATGCTGGTGAGGATGTGGAGAAAGAGGAACACTCCTCCATTGTTGGTGGGATTGCAAGCTTGTACAACCACTCTGGAAATCAGTCTGGCGGTTCCTCAGAAAATTGGACATAGTACTACCGGAGGATCCAGCAATACCTCTCCTGGGCATATATCCAGAAGATGTCCCAACCGGTAAAAAGGACACATGCTCCACTATGTTCATAGCAGCCCTATTTATAATAGCCAGAAGCTGGAAAGAACCCAGATGTCCCTCAACAGAGGAATGGATACAGAAATTATGGTACATTTACACAATGGAGTACTACTCAGCTATTAAAAAGAATGAATTTATGAAATTCCTAGCCAAATGGATGGACCTGGAGGGCATCATCTTGAGTGAAGTAACACAATCACAAAAGAACTCACACAATATGTATTCACTGATAAGTGGATATTAGCCCAAAACTTAGGATACCCAAGATATAAGATACAATTTGCTAAACGCATGAAACTCAAGAGGAATGAAGACCAAAGTGTGGACACTGTGCCCCTTCTTAGAATTGGGAACAAAACACCCAGGGAAGGAGTTACAGAGACAAAGTTCGTAGCTGTGATGAAAGGATGGACCATTTAGAGACTGCTGTATCCAGGGATCCATCCCATAATCAGCTTCTAAACGCTGACACCATTGCATACACTAGCAAGATTTTGCTGAAAGGACCCAAATATAGCTGTCTCTTGTGAGACGATGCCGGGGCCTAGCAAACACAGGAGTGGATGTTCACAGTCAGCGATTGGATGTATCACAGGGCTCCCAATGGAGAAGCTAGAGAAAGTACCCAAGGAGCTAAAGGGATCTGCAACCCTATTGTTGGAACAACATGATGTACTAACCAGAACCCCGGAGCTCTTGTCTCTAGCTGCATATGTATCGAAAGATGGCCTAGTCGGCCATCACTGGAAAGAGAGGCCCATTGGACTTGCAAACTTTATATGCCCCAATATAGGGGAATGCCAAGGCCAAAAGAATGGGAATGGGTGGGTAGGGAAGTGGGGGGCGCTATGGGGGACTTTTGGGATAGCATTGGAAATGTAATTGAGGAAAATATGTAATAAAAATATTAAAAATTTAAAAAAAAGTGGAAAAAAAACAATGACTTCTAGAAGTAATATTATCTTTTATAACTTTTTGTAAATTGGTTATTTATCTGCTGTTTTAATCACAATAGATGAATGGAATCAGACCAGATGTACAGTAACAGAAGAATAGATAATGAAAATGTGGTACATAAGCACAATGGAATTTTACTTAGCTATATATAAAATACAAATATAGATTTTTCTAGGAAATGAATGGAACTGGAAAAATATATTAAGTGAAGTATGCCAGGCCCAGAAAGAAATGTGCTGCATGTTGTCTCTCAGATGCAGATCTTAGCTTCATCTTGTCAGATATTAGTGTTGAACACAGAATACATGTAGAAGCCAGAAAATCAGGAAGTGCCATGGGAGTATGGAATGCCTTGAGGGAGAGGGAATAGTGGAGCATAGGTTATAGGAGGGGAGAAGGGGAAGTTTGGTGTTGGTAAGGAACAAGAAGAGTGGAGGAGATCAGAGGATGGTGAGAGCAGGCTAACAACAATGAAGGATATATGAAAGAGCCCTGTGTTAATGTACTGCACTATAAACCAATTAAAAACGATAACATGAAATCTTAATTCAAGACTATATTTAAGAAAACATAGTTTTAGTATATGGTATTGTAATATGGACTTATTTCTTTACACACTTGACACCACTGTGATTCAATGCTACTCACAGTGTCTTTAATTGTTTCAGAGTTTGTACCACCTTCATCTGTTGATAGGTCATTTCAGTTTATTTGCAAGGATCAAGCTGTAAAGAAATTGATATGCTTTTAAATGTAGACATGTACAAACATATACATAGTGAATGACATGTCAGTTTTAGTCATAACATTCATATATATATATGTATATATATAAATATATAATAACAAAGTACCTTCCCCAAAGCCTCTAAAAACTAACTATATCAGAAGCCATACTGTGAAAGTACATTCAATATGTGAAAAACTGAGGTTATTTTAATTTGATTATTTTCAATCTGGAAGTCAGGAGCAACATACATCATGGCAAGTAGTGAGGTAGAAAATATAGCATACACTTGTTAATAGCTTAGATTCTTCTTCCATAATTGCCTAATTCAAATCATTTTATCAACTGTGATGGTTTGTATGTGCTTGGCCCAGGGAATGGCACTATTAGAAGGTGTGGCCCTGTTGGAGTAGGTGTGTCACTGTGGGTGTGGGCTTTAAGACCCTCATCCTAACTGCCTGGAAGCCAGTATTCTGCTAGCAGCCTTCAGATGAAGATGTAGAACTCTCAGCTCCTCCTGCACCATTTCTGTTTGGATGTTGCCATGTTACTGCCTTGATGATAATGAACTGATCCTCTGAACCTGTAAGCCAGCCCCAATTACATGTTGTCCTTTATAAGGGTTGCCTTGGTTATGGTGTCTGTTCACAGCACTAAAACTCTAACTTAGACATCAACTATGGATTCTACTCTAATCTTTTTTTGAAAATGCCTGAAACCTGGCCAGATACTACACAAAAGCTGCTCTGGACTGCAATGGGGTAAGGACACATGACTGTGTTTTAACAAAATAGGGATTGGGAAGTCACAGACTAATCATAGCTTTAGAATTAATGACAGAAAAGTAAAGATGGGAGGATTCCTAATAGAATAGGAGGATAAGAGAAAAAGGAATATGCAATTAGTCCAAGGTAAGAGCTAACTCTATGCTCACATCTAAGGAGCTAGGAAACATAAGGGGCTAAAACCTGAGTGTGGATACCAAGCACCACTCGTAGACCTAGCACACACTGGATATTTGTTACTATTTATAACCTTTGTCACACATTGTTACTATTTAACAATGCTTAAATGTCACCTCTCCAAGGAAGTTTCAATGGCTTCCAAACTAGTCACACCTGGTTATAATAGGTTTCATGGCAATACTTAGAATTACCTGATATTTTGTTATCTAGTTCATTATGTACTTGTCAGTTTTTTTTTATCTTCTCTATACTATCTCAATTTGATTATTTCCACTCTTAAACTCCTAAGTAATTTATGCCATGGTGATTTAATTTCCTGATCACAGTGAGGTGGAACATATTATATTGCTTATTAATAGCATCATGATAGTTTTGTGCCCATGGATAACTAAGCCCTAAGAGAAAAAAATGTTGATTTGCTAAAACTGTTTCACAGGTCCTAAAATAATACAAAGACTAGGTACATGCTTGATAAATGTGTAACTGAAATAATGTTTGACTAGATGGATGGATGATAAAGCCAGATTCACACAAATTTAAGCATTAAGATATAGGCCAGAAAAAAAGATAGAGAACATTGCTTAAGGTATTCATGAGGTAGCTTAGGTCTACCAGAGCAATGACTCAGCAGAATATAGAAGCCAAGCCTGTGTTTTATGGCATTAAGTAGATAACAAAAAAAAAAAAAAAAAAAAAAAAAAAAAAGGGAAGAGAGGCAGGAATCCAACAAAGAGAGTTAACTGAGGAAAGACCTGTTGGTGCTTAGCTACAGGAATGCCTTCTTATTGTCTGACATATTTGTAACTATATATTTGGTCTATGTATTTGGTAACTATTTGTAACTATATATTTGCTCTTTTGGATCTTGATATAGAGACCCTATAAACATAGTATATATCTATAGCCCATTGCAAATGAATGTGAGGCCAGAATCTACACTTGGTGTGTAAAGTGGACTGAAGCTCTCCCAAAACTGTTGTATCTAATGCTGACTCTAGGTACAAGCATCAAGATTTAATTCATTTTTTGACCACAAAGCAGATACTATAAAAGTTGGAAAATTTGGAGGTTGGTAGTTAAATACCCAAATATTGGTTGTAACACTTACTGTGAGTGATGACATGTTCACTTAGTCTCAAGGATCACACATTCGGTAGAAATTTGTATATACAAATGAGCGTGCCCTTTTCCAGGAGAATGCAAAATGTCCACTGGAAAGCAGTCACTACTTAGCTGTCTAAGTAAACTTCAGGATGGTTTCTGCAGTGAAATTTCATAGTAGTTCCTCCCCAAAGCTCCAGATCTTAGTCCTTTGTTTGAGAGTCAGGAAAATCCCACCCTAAACAAAACATTACTCTACAGTGGAATCTTAAGAGGTAAGAAAAATTACTTCTGATTAATCTACTGCCATTCCTTCCTCAATCCATTATCATTCACCTTACAGATTTTTTCTTATACATTTACTGTTTTTTGTTGAATTTCAATTACACTATATATTTTTGAGACAAGGTAACTGGTCTCAAACTCATTGCTATCATCCTGCCCCTGTCTCCCAAGTGCTTGAATTATAGGCTTTTGTCACTATGGATAGTTTTACTCCCATGAATTTTGAGTGCCTATTCCAAACAAACAAACAAAAATTGGGAAAAAAAATAACAAATGTTCTCCATACGTCAATAGTCAAAGGAATAAAATCTCCTTGTGTTGCTTTCCTGCTTTCAAAAGAGTATTTCATTATTTCTTCCTCCTTGTGCTAGGCTGTGTTCTATTACAAATGCCTGAGAGAAATAATGTAACAGACAGATTTACACTGGCTAACAGTTTCAAAGGTTTAGGGCCAAGGTCAGCTATCTCCAGTGCTTTGGACCTGAAGTGAGGCAAAGAATCACCAGGGAAAATATGTGGCCTAGGATACATAAGTGAAGCAGAAGGAAGGCCCTGGGCACAGGATAGACCCTTCAAAGACACAACACACCCAGTGAGTACTTCCTCCAACATATCCCACCTAGCAGTCTAGGTAGCTATGAATTCATCAGTGAATCCATTGGCTAAGGTAAAATATACATGATCCAAATACCTCTCAACAGGGACAACAGCTATAGAACACATATTCAGTATACAAGACTTTCTCAAGGACACAGAGAAAAGATCCTTCTGAACACAGTGGCAGGTTCCCCTGGAGTACATAAGGCAACTCATTGTTCTTCTCCACATCCTGGTCATTTGCCTTCACATGAACCTGTGGACTTCTGCCACCATGTCATAAGAATATCCTTCTTGATTCCTTGGGTAAATATTCTGAATTCAGTGCCAGGATGACCTTTAGATGATTAAGAACTGTGCTGTGTCCTGACTGCCTCCCTGTACCTTGCCCCTTTCCAGGTCAGTGCTTTTTTGTCATACTTGCTGATGACTACGACAGCATTTTGAAGTATTTATTCAGGGATCTGCTCCAGACTTAAGGACATGCTGGTAGTTGGATACTAGTGTTGCTGTTCAGTGCTTGTTTCAAAGTCAGAACAACAGCTCTTAATAAAAACAACCATTTTTGTAGTAAAATAATTTTTGCCTAATCTCAAGAATCTTTTCAACAAAAAGTCTTTTCTGATCAAAGAACAGGATATAGAAAAATTTCACTGAGAGTTGAAAGAACTCTGAAAATCTATACAAATAGGCTTCATGAAATATTACTAACCCCACTCCTGTCCCTCCCCAGCCCCTCCCCGTCTAGGAATCACACTGTCTCTAGATAAAACTATTACTAGAAATGCATGACTTGACTCTAATTGTGATGAGGCTTCAAATAAAACTCCAGCAGTGGACATTTTTATAAAGGGGCATACATTTTACTCATGAGTTTGTAAATGTCTTAAGAGACATAGGAAGTGGAAGATGCTCTGGAATAAAGAACATATGGAAAAATATACTTAAAATGAATATGTAATATGTGTGTGGTATAAGATGACTTGTGGATTGCACACCTTTCTTCGAAAAAACATAATACCAGACAAATTTTTAAAGAAAAAAAAAGCATTGCATATATGTTGGATTTAAATAATTAAAGCCTGCTCTCTGGGCCAGGCATTGTAATACAGGTGCTTGTAATGCTTGAGCTCTAGAGGCTGAACTACATAAGAAGACCATTTTACCAAAAACAAAAGCAATAATAGTAATAACAACAACAACAACAACAACAAATTATTCACTTAGCATGTAGTTAAATTTTGATAGAAAATACTTAGTTTTACAAAAATTCATTGGTGAATATTTAATGATATGAGAAAACATTATATCTGCTCTTCAATTAATATCTGAAACCTCGAAACCAAGGGCATCAACACTTCAAGTGAAGTAAATGTACAGACACTCCGCTGAAGACATACATCTGAGCTCAACCATAAGGTCACCCATAGAGATATGTTTGAAGTTTCCTTCAAATGATTTTTACCTTCAGTTTTTCATATAGTGCCATGTATGCCCACATACAGTCAAGAGGCAACAAATTCCTTAGGAAACATTTCCCAGTCATTTCCCAGTCTCTCAAGCACATATTCATTTTTTCTTTTTCTTTTTTAATTAGGTATTTTCCTCATTTATATTTCCAATGCTATCCCAAAAGTCCCCCATACCCCCTCCCCACTCCCCTACCCACCCACTCCCACTTTTTGGCCCTGGCATTCCCATGTACTGGGGCATATAAAGTTTCAAGCACGTATCCTATGAGCATAGAAAAGTAACTATTGTTTAGTACGTTGAAATTTGGCATGAAATAATGGAATAATGCAGTAATAGAAATCTAAAAAGAAACAAGGTAAATAGCAGTAATAACAGATAATGAGTGTGAGTGAGCAGCAAGGCTACAATCCTCTGTGGCACTCAGCCCTTGTCTTCTTTTAAGGAAAACCGTGTGTGATGTCTCTGCACCCAGTCCTAAGGTCCCCCCTCCTCAGAGAGAAGAGACATAGACTCCAAATATTACTAAGGATGAAGCAATGCTTCCTTGACAGATTCCTTCTTCTTCTTCTTCTTCTTCTTCTTCTTCTTCTTCTTCTTTTTTTTTTTTTTTTTTTTTTTTTTTTTTTTTTTTTTTTTTTTTTTTTTTGGTTTTTTGAGACAGGGTTTCTGTGTATAGCCCTGGCTGTCCTGGAATTCACTTTGTAGACCAGGCTGGCCTCGAACTCAGAAATCCTCCTGCCTCTGCCTCCCGAGTGCTGGGATTAAAGGCGTGTGCCACCATGCCCGGCTGACAGATTCCTTCTTGCCATATGTCACAAAGGTCTATGATCCTGAGGAAAAGCCTCATTTAATGCTGACAAAACGGTCCCCAGTGTAGCTGCAAGAGGGAAAGCAAATTTTAAAAATGTATCTAAACTTATATTGAAGAAAAAATTCATTTCAACTAACAACTGCTCCACTGTCTTTGTAAGGTGAACTCTATAATAGGCATGGGGACTGACTGAATACTAGACTGTACTTCATGCAAAAGGGATGATCTGGGGGGATGTTGGCTGGACAGGATGTAAAAAGAAAGTTCTATTTTTGGAAAAAATGTGAGAGATGATAAGTCTATGAAGAAAATTAATCATGCCAATATGATGAAAGTGGTCAGAAAAAATGACAATCTTTCTTTTATATTTGAATATACGAAAGATAATCTCTATCAAAAGAAAACGAGACAAAAACAAACAAACAAACAAATAATTCCCTGAGCCAGTCATAAGAAATACAATGAATAAAATACTTCCAGGGCCAGCCCTCAACAGTTGACATAGCTGTTTTTTTTTTTTTTTTTTTTTTTTTATAGGAACGTGAAACTGGAAAACAGGTAAAATTTTTTGATTTGGGACTTGCAAAAGAATCTGACAAACCACATTGTATATCTAAGGTTCTGTAAAGAATTTCATTGTATGGGACAATGAGCATGGTTCAACAGGTAAAGGTGCTTGGCATCAAGGTTGAGGTTTCAAGTTTGACCCCCAAGACCACATAGGAGAAGGGAGAGGAGAGAGAGAGAGAGAGAGACAGAGAGAGAGAGAGAGAGACAGAGACAGAGAGAGAGAGAGAGAGAGAGAGAGAGAGAGAGAGAGAGAGAGAGAGAGAGAGGGAGAGAGAGAAAGAGAGAAAGAGAGAGAGAGACCTCCTATAAGTTAACCAATGACCTTTACATAAATACTTTGACATACTCTTGCCCCCTCCATAAAATAGATAAATAAAACTGCAATTAATACCAGGTTATACAGTTTAGGATAGGAATGTGTAATTGGGATTCAAAGACAATATTCAACTGACAATATCCAGGCATTGAACTAGCCATATTTTTAAATTAGGTGTTAGTGTCCTCTCCCTCTTCCATTTTCTCCTTCTTCTCTCCCCCCTCACCTTGTGTTCCACCTTCCCTTTTATCTAGGTTCTCAAACTGACTATAAGTAAAGAGCTGCATTTGTAAAAACCAAAGTCATATTTAGATGAACTGGATCCTATGCCTCTTCCAGATATTTTTAAGCATTTAGTCAATGCTCCTCCCTGGCCTCTGCTTCAGGTCCTTTCTCCAGGATCATGCCCTGGGTTCCTGCCCAGACTCCCAATCATGATGAACTGTAAGATGTGAATTGATATAAGCCCTCTCTAACTCCAAGTTACCTTGGGCTATAGTGTTTTATCACAGCAATAGAAAGAAAACCTAGGACTCTAGGTATCTAAAACATCCCAACTAAGCCAGTTGGAATAATGGGTTGTAAGGGGTCAGGCTGTCTTCACATCTGGGGATAGCTAAAAAAAATTTAGAAGCTGTAATTTCAGAGCCTCCTTTTCCACAACGCCAAGTGTGGGTATTTTAAAATAAAAGAGAAAAAATGGGATGAAGAAATAGATCAGCAGTTAAGAACACTGGCTACTCTTCCAGAGACTAAGGTTCAGCACCCAGCACCCACATAGTAGCTGTCTGTAGCTCCAGTTCCAGAGGATAAGATAACGTCTTCTGGACTCTATTAGCAGTGCACAAATGGTACATACATTAATATAGGCAAAAACATCATACACACACACACATACACACACACACACACACACACACACACAAACTAAGTTGATTTGAAAAAAGAAGATATACAGCACTGTTTGAAACACTCAAAGTCCATGCAGGTGTAAATACCAAGAACATGTCTTCTATATGCAGTGGAAAGAATGTAAATTTGTTTTATTAGATAATTAGTTCTTTTTACCACATTCCATCCCATGGAAGCAAAATTTGCTTTCAAAAGTAGGCACATATAAACCATAGAAACTACACTACACACAGTCAGACACAATAATTTTTCAAAAGAGCTGGCTTAGCCAGAAAAGCTACTTAGCAATACAGGTGCCACAGCTTCAGAATATACCAAGAGTAAACACACTGATCAGGGCCAGTTTTCAGAAAGTACTCAACAACCCCACAGCAAACACTAAATAGTTCAGCTACACAAAATTGTCCCTGAAATTCTTGGGAACTCAGACTGGGTGGTTCAGTGTGGAGGTCACCAATATCGTCACTATAAAGCATCCTAAAGCACCTTTCCACAGAGGTAATGCAAGTTCCTGACCCTGGGAAGTATCTATGGACATCCATTTCTCTTCTGAGTTTGGGAAGAAAACAGAAGAAATGGGTAAAGAAAAAAAAATCTCCTATTCTATTTATTTCCTAAAAGTGAAATGCATTTCTAAGCATTGTTGCCCACAGTGCTGATACCTGGGTAGGACTTTACAGTATATTGAATAGCCTATGTATGTCTCAAGTATTTATCTACAAATTAATAAATTAATAATTAAATGGGTTGAGAGTTTTATTCTAATTTGCTGTGTTTCAGCCTAAGCTAGTCAATGCTACATCACCTTATAGTTTTTGCCTAGCAGGAGGTGGGATTCCTGGGCTGTTAGCTATTGGCTGATTTGACTAGAGCTCTACTCTTCCACCTTAACAAAAACAGAAAGACTGTAACAATCTTTGTTTCTCTACATTGGAACAATGACATGTGATCAGTGGTTGAACAGAATGTCTTAGAAATAAATTTCTCTTCAGTATGCAGTTAAGATTAGTATTATGTTTCCTGATCTCAGTACAGAGTCTGCTTGACCTCAGCCAAACTGAATTTGTCCTGACTGGCAAACTCTATAGCTTCAAGACTCCCATATGCATCATGCCAAGGTCCTACTGTCATCTCTTCATTAAGAATGTCCTCAAAACTTGTTGATTTGTGTTCGCAAATTCTGTTTCCGTGTTCGCTGCAGACGTAAAGCTGTTGTGAGCCAGCTGGCCCTCATGCACAATGGTGAAAGTCACAAACTCAGCTCTGACCTCCACACTCATGCCACAGAGAAAATGTGTTTAGTTATGATCATAGGGATTCACAGAGTGTAACTTTTTGGTTTTATTTCTAAACTGTTTTTAAATAAACATATTGCACTTAAGATTATTCTATTTAAACCTATAATCTGTGGAGTAGACATTATCAATACATTTTTAGAAAGAATAATCATTTCAGTGCTGGAGAGATGATTCACTAGATGATATTCACTGGATGGATGATATTTCTCATCCAGAGGACAGGAGTTCAGATCCAGAACCCAAGTTAGAATCTCACAGTTACACATAACTTCAGCTCCAGAATCTGACATGTGCTTTTGTCCTATGCAGGCACAAAAACAAGCACATAATCAAAAAAATTAAAATGGAGATATAGTTTTTCAAGAATAGCAGTGCCAAGTGTTATGTATTTGTGACTTTGTAATAACTATTAACATAACTGATATCGTCTTGTAAGCACTTTCAAAGGTAAGTTATAAAAATAATAACAATATAATTCGTTTAAAAATTCAGATTTCACATGTTGAAAATGATTAACTTGGGTCTACTGAGATGAAAAAATGGTTTCTATAAAAGCCTAACAACTAGAGTTTGATCCCCAGGATCCACATGGTAGAGTAACAGCATAGAATCCTAACTTCTTCAAGTGGTCTTCTGGTACACATGAATACACACACACACACACACACACACACACACACACACACACACACACACCAATAAGTAAAATCAAATTAATTCTAAAACAATAGTTAAAGAGTAACTTGTCCTTGTTACATATGCATATTCTCAGTTTTTAATGTTGCAAAGTCAATAAAAGTTCTTTGATATTTTTGAAGAAAACAAATCAAAATCTGGCACTGGCTTTTGGGCAAGACATGAGACAAAAAAAGTAAGAAATATAGGAGTAAAATATGTGGCAAGACCCAGAGACTGTCCCACCTGGGATTCATCCCATATACAGTTACCAAACCCAGACATGATTGTGGATGCCAAGAAGTGCATGCTGAAAGGAGCCTGATATGGCTGTATTGTGAGAGGTCCTGCCAGAGCCTTACAAATACAGAGGCAGATATTAGCAGCCAACTATTAGACTGAGAGTGGGGTCCCTAATAGAGGAGTTAGAGAAGAGACTGAAGAAGTTGAAGGGATTTGCAATCCCATAGGAAGAACAACAATATCAACCAACCAGACCCCCCAGAACTCCCAGGGACTAAGCCATCAACAAAGGAGTACACATGACTCTAGCTGCATATGTAGCAGAGGATGGCCTTCTCATGCATCAATGTAAGGGGAGGTCCTTGGTCCTATGAAGGCTCGATAGATGCCCCAGTGTAGGCGAATTGAGGGCAGGGAGGTGGAAGTGGGTGGGTGGGTGGAGAACATCCTGATAGAAGTATGGGAGGGAGGATCCAATCAGGTGTTTCCAGGAAGGAGGGAAATTGGGAAAGGGAATAACATTTGAATTGTAAATAAAGAAAATAAAACAATTTTAAAAAAATATGTGGCAAGACAGAAGCTTAAAAGCCAGGACATAAAGGAAATTATATCACATGGAATATCTTCTCCATAGCAGATGGAATCAAGCAGGGTTAACTTACCACTGGCTTCACAGGGGAAAATACTTTAAAACAAGTATCTCACATAGAGATTCTAGAAAGGAACTGGAAAATTGATAATAATAAAAAATAATAATATGAAAATTAGTAGATTATCTGAATAGGCATTGTTAAAAATATGATATATCAATGATCCACACTAACAATGCAACTAATAGCCTTAACTGGAAGAAATCAAAACCACAATGACATATAATGCTATCTCAAAAGGGTGAGTATCAACAAAGAAACTTACAAAATATGGCAAAATGTACAGAAAAACTGGACCATTATAAACAATATGAACATAAGTCAGTACAACAGTCTGGAGGATTTTCAAAAACCTAAAAAGTAGAAATACAATATGAACCAGCTATCAAACTACTGCAACATATCCAAAGGAAAGTAAATCTGTGAATCAAAAAGATACCTGTACTCATTCTCGTGGTAGCTCTGCTTATAATCATTACGATAGAGAAAAATTCCAGAATCAATCGAGAGATAAGTAGATAAAATATACATAATGGAATATTATTTTGCCATAAAGAAACAATTTGTATTATCTGTGCCAATAATAGCTGGACCATATTATGTTAATCAAAATAAGACATGGGAAAAAAAGATGGCAGAACAGAGTAGCATCTTCCAAAGAGAAGCAGAACTAGAGATACAGCAGCAGTGAATTTGAGAGCATGGCCATGGCAGACAAACAAACATGTTGAGGGAGGAGTGCATGGAGCAGTGGCTGCAAATATAATTGCCATACCCAGAATACTGGTAGGGTAACTGGTGCCAAGAGCAGGGTGGTGTACAGCAGCCTGGAACATGCATAGGTCCTGGCCCCAGACACACTGTCCAACTGTAAGATCACCCTGACTCTGAGCAACAACAGGATATCCAAGGTGAAGAATGGTTCATTTTCTAGGTTAAGTTTCCTAGAAAGACTTCTATAATCCATGCTGACACCAGAAACCAGATTGATGTCCAGGATCCATGTACAGCCAGTGTTATGCATCTTTTGAAGTGGTATCAAGGACTGCAAACTCATTACTGAGAATGAGATACATTAAAGGCTCCCCCCTGCCCCACGCCACCAAAACAGAAAAAGAAAAAAGAAAAAAGAAAAGAGAAAAAAGAAAAAAGGAAAAAGAAAAAAGAAAAAATTAGAAACAATTCAAACATGAAGCTCTTGAAGAGAATCCTTAAAAATAGTGATAAAGATGCTCACGTATATAGCCCTTCACAGTTGACTGATGGTTTATGGTAGGGGTGAGGGGTACAGGGTAAGTTGGGGAGGTGAGGAATGGAATGGGGACTGAGGGTGGGGAGAGTGGAGGTAGTGGGGGAGCGGTGGGTGGTACTAAGTTCTCTTTAAGGAGATGACCACTGGTAGTTTGATCAATGAGTATATGAGTAACACAAATTGAATTTAGTGAGGTTTATTTGGGGGTGGGGGTACAAGGGAGGGAGAATGGACCTGGGAGGAATAAGAAACAAGTGTAATCAGGGTGTATTGTACATGGTCAGGGTATATTGTATGAAATCCCAAAGAATTAATAAAAACATTATGTTGTTAGGGGCAAAAAGAGAAAGAAGCAAAGCATATAAAAATAAATACTCTATAATCTCATATGTGGAATCTTAAAACATTAAACCCTTGAAAATGGAGACTACAATGAGGTCACTAAAAGCCAGGGATCTTGTCTGCTTGATGCCCTAAATGTCTCCTAAATCTGATGTCATTTCTTTCTCTACATTTTGAAAATTTTATGCTTTGATATTGTGTATAATTTGTGTATGTAGCCTAAACTGATTCTTCTGCTACCCTCATGATTATAAAATTTTAAGCTTTGTGTCCCACAGATCCCAATTGTGCTGTTTATACTTTCTTATTATTTTAAAAATTCATCATGATTTGATTTTCCTTTTTATTATTAACATATTATTTGCTCTTTAGAATTTTCAATATGACTTATCTTTGATCATATCTACCCTACCCATATCTCCTCTTCCAGTTTCCCTGTGCTCCTAACTTGTCATGATATTCTTGTTTTAAATAAGATCTTGCTTAATTAATTTTACTTTAATTTCATCCCTGATAATCTGATCCATTTTATTGATGAGATTTTCTTCTAGGTTTCTTTTCAGTTGATTTGATGAGAAATTCATGTCCAAAATATCAGTTTAACTTTTTTTGTATTTTTATAATTTTCTTTTACTTTTGTGTATGTGTCACATACACAAAATGTATTAATGTGAATATATTAATGTGGGACTGCCCATGAAATCCAGAAGAGAGTATCTTATCTCATGGAACATACAGTATAGTTATTATAAAGTTTATAACATAAATGCTCAGAATTGAACTCATGACCTGGAAGAATATCAACTTCTCTGAATAATGAAGCCTTCTTTCCCAAACCTTTTGTTTCCAATATTGTTCAATTGAAGCTAAATTGTAGTAGCTTTAAAATATTCTTCATCTTTAATCTTTACAGTACTGGGGTTGTGGAGTGGGAAGGTGAGGGAGTGGGGAAGTGGTGGATGGGATTGGGGGTGGAAGAGTGGGACATCTTCTTGGAGACAGAGGGGAGGAGAAATGGGATGAGGAACTGTCAGAGGGCAGACCAGGAGGGGGAGAATGACTGGAATGTAAAAAAAAAAAAAAAAAAAAGATTAAAATTTGAAAAATAGAATGAATGTCAGCTGAGAAAGGACAAGGAATAGTATTAATTCAACTTAGAAAAAACTAAGGAGAAAAGTACATGGAGGTTAAAACTGCAATGTTTCTAATATCCACAGAGTTTAAATATTATTACTGTTGTGGAAAGATTTAGTTAACACATACACATAAGAGGAGGTAGGGTTGAGAAAATGAGGTAGGAATGAGAGGGACGTGTATGGGTTATATGTAGGAAGACTAGTAGAAGACTATACAATAAAATAGATATGGAGGCACACAGAACAGTCATGAAACATATAAATAATGTAAAAACCAAAGCACTACCATTAAGACATGTTATGCAGGAGTCAATATTTTTAAAGGTAAAAATAAAAGAAAAGCTAATTAATAGTTTTTCTTTGATAGAATAGATTTTAATTCATTCCCTCCCTGTGCTGTTTTAAATACTAAACTGCACTGACTGGGGCTGTGCAGCTTAGCTTTAGCTCAAACCTGTAAAACCAGAGTTTTGAGTATGCAATGTTGAAATGAGTTCAATTGAATTGTCTTTGGTTTTAGTTTCTGTTTAGTTAAATAAGGTGTCAAACTTCTTTTCCCCAGACCTTAGCACAAAATATTGCTTTAGGGAAACGTTCACCCATTATGTTTTTTAAATGTGGGGGATGGTCATGCATCCCCTGCTTGGGTTTCTAAACCTAAAGAAGGAATGTTAATGTCATACATGCAATTTATCTTTGGCTGGAAATGGTCAGCCTACCACAGTGAAAGCTATGACAGCATCTGCTCCTTTAGTCTCTAGGCTAGGTCAGTTTGCATGTGGCTGTGACATAGCTCTGGCCTGACTGCACTCACCAATGTGCTTCCTATTTTGCTTCATTGTTCCTTCTCACAGCTTCAGGCTGCACATTACATTTCAGCCTCTTCCCCTCATAGTGATTTTCCCTGCCTACTGTGATCCCAGCTGCTGTCATGCCTCCACAGCCTGTTTCATTTCTCCAGCCTGTGGTTCCTGCAGCATTTTGTGTGCTGCTGAGCAGAGTGGGGTGGGAAGGGAGAGAAGGGAGAGGAACTGAAGCACCTCTTGGTAGTTTCCACAGACATTGCTCAAGATGCATGTATTGTTGACATTACTGCCTGCTGCTTTTCAGAGATTCTCTTTATCATCAGTGATTATCTCCTGTAGGAATAAAAACTACTGTTCATACCAGTGTTTTCTTTCATAGATCACAATTTGGGCACAATCGGCCATCTCACTCAGAAGTCCTGTGCTTTTTTTCTTTTTCACACCCTTGTTTTCTGCCCCCTAAAGATGCCTTTCCTTCTCACACAGTCCCCACATATGCTTTCATAACACAATGATTTCATGGCCTTTTCTACTTTCCCTCTTCCTTGCCCGCCCCCATATAGTAACTCTCCTTCCTTTAATGTCATACGCATATTTCTAATGAAATTTTTTCCTTCATACATGCTACATTGAATTTTTATCCTTTTGTTATTTCTTTATTTTCCAATGTAGTCAGTTTTTTGTTTCAGTTTTAGTTTGGTATTTTTGAGTTTTTGCATTTGTTGTTATTTGAAGTATGTATAGATTGAGGTATATGTGTGCTTTGTTTTCTACAATTTTTCCAATATATATCATAGTGCCTAGTCATAATTGTAAGTCTGGGTGTAGTGACATAAACCTTTAATCTCAACACTTAAGATGTAGATGCAGGAGGATCAGAACTTCAAAGCTAGCTTTGGCTATGAGAAATGCTAAGTTATAGACAAAACAAAGCAAAAACTGAAAAAAAAAGAAGAAAGAGAAGAAAGAAAAGAAAGAGAAACAAGCAAAAAACCAACCAAACAAACAAAAATACCATTTAGTGGACTCAGTGGATGCAGTCATTAAAAACACTATTTTTTCCCTGTCCTTTGACTCTAATATTTTGAATTTTATCCAAGAATTGCTGAAATACTGTGAAGTCATATTTGGTCTTTCCATCAGTGCTGGGTTCACTCTCCCTGTGATAGGATGGCCTTACTGAATATACACTGTGGACACTCTGGAAAACACTTGGATTCAGCAGCTTTACCCCTTGAATTAGACACAAAGCTGAGTATTCTGAAAGTTTCTAATTTGAGCTATCTTGAAAGGAGAGTGCAGACATTGGGATGACAGTGCCTACATCCTCAGCTTCTTGGAGTTTATAAGTATGGCAGCCCCGTGCCTCACACAAGAGAAAGACAGAAGTTATTTACGGTACAACAGCTTAGCTGGAAACTTACATTATCAGAATCAAGGATTTGCCAAACATTTGAAGTCATGACCTTTGTAAATGGCCTCTGGCTGTGTGGGTGATTCTCATTTACTTCACTTCCCAACCTTTCCTGTTACACACCCACCAGGTTGTGGCAGCTTCTGATTGGTGTGCTCTACATATATAGTCCCATGATGTGGAATACTGGTGTTAACAGTCTTCCTTGTTTCCTAGTAATGGAGCTTGATTGTGTGTGTTTCCTGCTTTTCTGCTTGTCACCATGAAGTTCCTGGCACTCCTTTTGTTGCTTGGTGTTTCCACTATCCTAGTCTCTTGCCGTAAGTAAAGATTTTTACTTTAACTTAAAATGGGGTCCATAATACATGAAAATACTTACTCAGTGAAACATGAATTTATGGATTCTTACATGCTGCTATTTCCTGTCCTCTTATCTAGTACCTGGTACTATCTCAATTTTTGTTTTGTTTTGTTTTGTTTTTGGTATTTTTCGAGACAGGGTTTCTCTGTGTAGCCCTGGCTGTCTTGGAACTCACTCTGTAGACCAGGCTGGCCTCAAACTCAGAGATCCGTCTGCCTCTGCCTCCCGAGTGCTGGGATTAAAGGCGTTCGCCACTACTGCCCGGCTCTATCTCAATTTTTAAAATTAAACAGTTTTTTTCTTTTTTATTAATTTATTTATTCACTTTACATCCTGTTCACATTTATCTTTATCATTGTTTGTTTGTCTGTGTGTGTGTGTGTGTGTGTGTGTGTGTGTGTGTGTGTGTGTGTATGCCATATGGTGTCAGGGTCTCAAACATATTGTCATGCATGTGAGGAGGTTAGAGACAGGAGTCAGTTCTCTCCTTCAGCTATGGGATCAGCTCATATCACCCAGCTAGTAAGAGAAAAGCTTTTACCTACTGAACCATCTTGCTGGTACTCACCTCCATTTTGACACATCATTGTAGGTAGGTAGACTCCACCGGGGTTTCTAATTCAGTCCAGTTTTTCCTCTATTCTGAACATGGCACTGAAATGCTTTTTTAGTGTCAATAAGTTACTTTTGAGAAGGTGACTAAAGACTTATTTCAGGGAAGCAAAACTGACCTCATGTTAGATGTCAAAGGTTTTCTTTATCTGTGCATGTGCTTCCCTCAATCTGTCTACTTGGTTGTACATGTCTGTAGTAGTGGTCACATTCTCTATCTCATCAAAACTTTACTTAAGTTCTTCTGTCTTATTTTGCTTATTTTTCTTCAGAGGACCCGGAGGCAAACAGTCCTGACACTTCTGATACTGGTGAGTCTGAGTCTGAGTACCATTCATTACCTTCCTACCATAACCATTTTCCCTTCACAGCCTCTTGGTAACCAATATCATTTGGATATTATGATATGTGAGGAAATTTTAGTAAAACGATGTAAAGCTTCAATCTTGATTATAAAATTATTTTAATGTAATGACAACATTTTATTCCTCATATAAAGATAATTAAACCTCTGACATGGACTAAGAGGAACTCTAGGCATTCATTGTTCTTATGTAGTAGAGAAAATGTCATGAAGTCTGATACTGTAGCTTTAATTTTATATGTGAGTACACAGAAGGTCTTCCACAAATTAAAGGAAGGACTGATTATATAACTCATGTGTATAAAAGAGAACAATTTTTACTGGAACAGACAGCAAATTCCTGAAAGTGGTATGGACTGAGGGCCTGGGAACATATGCCAGGGTGGGTTGAGGCAAAAGCAGAGGCCTGTGCTTTACATAGGTGTGCTAGTCTCAGAATCATGTTTGATTTTCTTCTTGGAACTGGTGCTGGAGGCCAGTACCAGTTGCCTAGGAAGTTTCTTTGTGCGTTTTGGACAATAGTGCCTGTAACTAACTTGGGCTTTATTTTTATGTTTATGCCTGTCACAAAGTGCTTGCTTATGTTTTGGTCAGTGTCATTGCCCAAGAAAATCGTAAGGTCATGAAAGATAAAGCAATAACATATGTGATAGACTAAATATTTGATAGAATTAGTGAATTCAGAATAAAGAATAAATGTATAATTCTGGGTGGGACCAATAACATTCCAAAAAAGTGTCAGTATCTCACTTGGAGACTTTCCTTTTAATTTCAGCTGATTCTACTGGTGGAAATACTGGCTCTGAAGCTCAGGCAGATAGTACTGGTCAAAATCAAGAAGTTGATTCCTCTGATTCAGTCAATGACCAAAGTGTGAACACTGATAATACCAGCACTGCTAATGAGGCCTCTGAGGAAGACAACAAGGAAGAGACAGAGGATGATGACAGTACCGGGGATGATACCTCCGATCAGAACAATGACGTTGACAACACTGAAAAGAAAGAAGTTTCCAATTTAAAAGCTAAAATTGAAGGCCTCAAATCCGGTAAAAACCATTTCACCTAATTTTTTTCTTTATGGAACTCTCAGAATCTCTAGGTTCCCCATGGCTACAGTGAACTGTACTTTCATGAGGAAGTAGGGGAGGGTAAGGAGATCGAGAAGAAGAGACCCTTCTTTTTTTCCTCTTTTCTAAGTTCATCATATTGTTTATATATAAGCACCAGAAGGATCAGATGTTGACAAGAGTATGTTATCAATTTTAGCTGCATCAATCTTGCAATATTAGATCTGTTAGAGGCAATGTAAACACAGCAGAAATCATTGAAAGTGTAAAGTGTCTCCATGTAGCAGGCAACTGCATGACTTTTCTTTTTCTTAAATAAAAATCATGTTTTCTTTGGAGACTATTGTAAAAATTGAAATAGAAAATGGCCTTGTGATGAGGTCTTCCATGGATGACTGTTTTAACATAAATCAGAAGACTTCTAAAAGTTTAAAAATTTATTTAGCATGAGCGTTTTTTCCCTAGCCCTTCAACCTTAAAGTAATACCAATTATATTATACTATATCATATTTTATGCATATGTCAGGCATCATTTTATAAAATTCACATTTCTGATCTGATTCAGATCTCTAGAAAATTAGTCCAGGTAATATATATTGTAAAAATGAAAGAATGGGAGGCTTCAACTGAGCAGTTTTTCTCTGAGAGAAAGGGCAGTGATGGAGGATGGCATTTGCCCTCAGAGGACAAAGTGCTGAGGAACCTTGTCCAGGTATTGCTTCTCTTTCATATTTGGACTGTTGTTTATCATTGTGCTTGGTGATCTGTGTTGAGCAGATGCTGAGTGAGTATATGGCCATAGTTTCTTTACCAGAGAAGCTGAATTCCTTGTGCACTAATAGAAGGAAAATTAATGCTAACCACCCTCCTTTATAACTCTGTAAAAGTCCGGCTTAATGGCTCCATTGTAGACTATATATCCAAATATTGTAGATGGGAAATAAAAATTGGTTGGTTTATTTATTTTTGAGACAGTGCTTCACTATGTAGTCCAGACTAGCCATGAATTCTTGGCCTTCCTGCCAGTAATTCCTGAAGGTAACAAACTTGGGCCTCTGCCACCAAATCTGTGACTTTTAGCTTTGAGAGATGAAAATTTCATGTGTTTTGTGTTGTTGTTGTTGTTTTTGCTTCTACCAAAAACATAATAGAGATGGTAGTCCTCGTTCAGGTTAAAACAAAAAAAATGAAATCTCAAAAATCCTTCTTATTTTTTTCTTTCTCTTACAGATGCTAAAAGTGCATTTGAAAAACTACTGAGTTCCTTTTATATTGGATGAGTTTGCATCTTCTACTACATCTTTCTGAAACAGACTAGCACATTCTTGATTTGATTTCCTACAGTTATTTACCCTGACTATTCTCTCTCTCTCTCATTCATTGCTAACTTTTATTTTTATCAAATAAATGGTAATCATGAGCAGCATCAAAATGCTTTTGTTTTGTTTTGTTTTTTTTTTTTTTTTGTATGGACTGATGTTGAATGTGTAGGCAAAACCATGGAGATGCACAATATTCTCAGGTAGTACCTCGATCTCTTTTTAATAATTGGGCTATAGTTTTATCTGAAAGATTACTGAGTTCATTCCATAATATAAACACAGAATTAAAAGTCTGAGAAAGATTTTAAATAATAACTATATCTATAAATAAGACATAAATATTAGGCATATCACTAGAGGCCTGAGCTTTTAATATTAACATATTATTTTTCAATATTAATATACTAACTAAGTGATTTAAATGTTCAGTTTCATTCATGTATTTGCAGACAAACACTCATATATATAAAATAAAAATAATCCGTTAAAAAGATTATGTTGGGGACTTTAGAGCCTGGATTTCAGTTTCAGTGAAATTGGAGCTGTGTTGATTATCTTATGAGTAGGCAAAGAGCAAGAGTTCACAAGTCTATAAGCATAAATAAGGCCAAGACCAGATGACCTTACTGCTGGATTTTACCAAACCTTTACAAGCCTGGGGTAATACTACTTAATTATTCAAAGTTTAATGAGAGATGATCTCTCAAAACTCATTCTAGAAAGCCAAGGTTACCCCTTTTACCCAAACTAGACAAGGACATGACAGTAAAAATGAAAAAGGAAAGTTTAGTTGTTAACGATCATCGATTCAAAAGTACAGAGCAAATGAAGTACCATCAAATAGATCAGTCATGATGATACAGTTGGGTTTATCCCAGAGATATCAGCTATAACTAGGAAATGAACAGAATAAAAATAGAAGCATGCTAGTCATTTCAGTATATAATGCAAAAGTATTTAATAAAATTTAATAATCATATCCCTTCATGATAAGAGCCCTAAACAAATTATATCTAGAAGGCAGGTATTTCAACTGAAATTCCATTACACCTGTTCAATATATTACCATAACTCTTATCTAGAAGGCTTAGATAAGATAAAGAAATGATAGGGTTATATAAGTAAGGGAGGAAGTAGGATAACCTGTTTGCAAATGATATGATTCTTCAAAGAGAAACATCTAAAAATTCTAACAAAAGTTTCTTGGAACTGATCATTTAATTCAGTTAAATACCAGGATGCATATTCATACAGAAACCTGTAAGTTTTACCACATTAAGAGTGGATTTGTCAGAGATAGATGCTAGAAAGATTGCTCTTTGATTAAGAACACTGGCTGCTCTTCCAGAGGTCCTGTGTTCAATTCCCTGCAACAACAGGGTGGCTCACATACATCTGAAATGGGATCTGATGCCCTCTTACGGTGTGTCTGAAGACATCCATAGTGTACTTATATAAGTAAAATAAATAAACCTTTGGGGGGAAAAAAGAGTGGATTCGTCCAGAATTAAATCTCAAAAGCAATTTCATTTCTAGTATCTAAAACTGTACCTATAAATATACTCAAGGAAGTGAAATACCAATATAGTGGAAATTCTAAAACACTACCAAATCATTTGAAGACATGTTAAAAATATAAATATTGCCCATTTCCTGGGTTGTTAAAATTGGGATTGTTAAAATATTAGTATTATCCAGAATAACTCAAATGAAAAATAATCATCAAAATATCAATAATCCTCTTCAGAGGACTAGAATTTATTATCAAAAAATAGTGAATAGTTCAAACTGTCTTGAAACACACTAGCAAAGCCAAAAGCAGGAAGAGACCTGTTCTCAAGCTACACTACAGAGTCATAGTAAACTAACACTGTAGTATATGTATAGAAACAGACAGGCTAGTGTTTCCAGAGTTCCCAGGATAAAGCAACCCATTGACAACCATTGATTATTCTAAGGTAGCAACACAAAGAAACGAACAAACAAGCAAACAACAAAATGTTGGAGAAAAGATCAATTCAGTAACTGGGAAACCTGGATGTGAACATAAAAAGGCAAGGTCAATTTTTCAAGACAGACAGAGCTACACAATGAGACCATGTCTCAAAAAATAAATTAATTAGATAAGTAGAAGCTGGGCAGTGGTGGCACACGCCTTTAATCCCAGGTCTTTCGAGGCAGAAGCAGGCTGATTTCTAATTTCAAGGACAGCCTGATGTACAACGTGAGTTCCAGGACAGCCAGGGCTATACAGAGAAACCCTGTCTCGAAAAACCAAAAATAGATAGATAGATAGATAAATAGATAGATAGATAGATAGATGATAGACAAACAGACATACAGAACCCCATTTTCAAACACTGGCCACATAATGTATATGGTAAAACTATCTAGTGCATTTTGTAGCTGTCCAGAAGCCTCAGTGAACTGGGTACCTGAAAGGGAGTCTGGGAATGAAAAAGGAGAGAAAGATGAAGCTAAGACAAAGGTTTCTGATTAAGGCTCATGTAGGCAGCCACACGCCTAAAAGATGGCACCGACCCCTCCCGAGCGGGTGTTACCTATCAAAGTAAGACTGACGAATCCCAGGAGGACACGTAGCTCTCCCCAGTGCTGGGGTGGATATAAGCAGCCCTCTCGGGGTTTCCGGAGTTCCCCCATAGCATGGAGGTGTTCCTGAAATAAAGAAAGGCTGTTGAGAAGAATCCGACCATGTTGCGTTTTTTTCTTGCTGGACAAGGTGAGCGCAACAGGCTCAAAGTTTAATTTTCAGCTCTGTATTTATATAGGCAAAACCAAAAGACCCATCCCTTTGTTTCAGTTAGATTGAATTGCAAAGCCAGCTCAGCAGGCAGTCATCTCCTCCAGGCTCTGGTAGGGAAATGCAAATGTGCTGACTTCAGCCTTGTTGTAAAACCATCAGAGTTTACTTAGATTATTCAAGGCTGGGGAAAGGGCACAGCATTTCACAGATCCTGACCCACCGATTTCATCCTTAACTCCAGGCCTAGCCCCTGGTAAGTATCCTAAAGTACTACACACTTGTTCTACCCCAGTGCCCCAGACCTAGTTCAGGCTGTGTATCATGTGCATCCTTGACAGCCTATAACATCCTCAAGACCTGAAAAGGTAATAGAAGCAATAAAGAAAACACAAATTGAGGCAATTCTGGTGTGGTGCTTTGAATATTCTTGGCCCAGGGAGTGGCCTAGTTAGAGTAAGTGTTTCCTTAAAGCCTGCAATAGCCCCCAGAATGTTGCTTGGCACACTGCAAGTGTTCAAAGAAAACAATACACAACCCAAGGCAGAATTCTAGTTTTTTCTTCAAGGGACCAGACTGCATTGCTAAAGCCATACCCTGATGTCCTTCACATTAGGCCTCACCACAACACTCAGTACCAGAAACACTGAAAATGAGAAGGAGAGCATGCTACCCATGACTAACGTCTCAGGACCTTAGTTTCCTGGTCATGATGATATTCCAATAAAAAATATCATGCATACTATCCCCTATCCCACCTTCTTTCAGTGCCTAGTTCTGATCTAAAGCTCATTTACCTAACTTTCATCACACTTTCTCTTGAAAAAGTACTCCTGGACATGGATGGAGATCCATAAGACTTGACCAAAGAGCAGAACATACATACAGTGAGGCGGCAGCCCAATAATATGCTCAGAATTCAACACTGCCTTGAACATGGTTTCTGAATCTGACCACTTTGAATAAACAGACTTTTCACTGAGATAAGGACATTTCTCCTTTGTCCAAAAAGTAGAACTTGAAAAGATACCTCTTTGTTGTATTTGTTCGTTCATCTAACAATCATGGTGCAATTGTGTTTCTCTACCATGTATACATCCTGTGTGCATTGCACAATATTTTGCACATATGAAGAAACATGCAAGAATAGACACTGAGGAGGTGTGTAACTTAAAGGCAGAGGTTGCCTATAAGATATCTGGATGAAATCAGAGCCTTGGGAGTTCTGGTGGGCGATTTTCAACACAATGGCCTCTGATGGCCAAGATTTTCCATACATGCTAAAACAGAGCTGTTTGGGGCATATTCAAAGGAAGAGTGGGGTAAGGTAATATGATTATGTTTCAAATTAAGAAAGGATGAGTTGTAATGAGTATTCTCAGTTGTTACCTTTAGTATATATATGGAATGGACTACAATCCAGAATTAATTAAGATTTTTGTGAAAAAGAAAAAAAAAAGGCTTAGGTTCAGGCAGGGTGGTACTGAAAGAACCTAGTGGGGAAACCTCCACTCAATTCCCAATTCGGCGTGCACCCAAAGAATCACGAGAGACCGTCTTGATGCAAACACATGAGGTAGTTTAATGACCGAGCTCAGGGCTGATACATATCTCCCATAGGGGACAGTGGTAGTCGGCCTTGAGGCTCAAAAGTTAGGGGTTTATATAGGAAAAGAGTGGGGGTAGGAGAAGAATTGGCAAAGCTTGACACAATTGGGCAGTTTAAACATCAACGAGCAGTAAGTAATAGTAACTCTAAAGGAAGGGTGTTTATTTTGGCTGGCAGGACATCTGGCTAAGCCCAAACAATATCATCAGGTGGCCCATTACTCATCTGAGCTTGTCCGGAGATTGTCCTTGCTTGCCTTTCTTATCTCAATGGCTAGTTGGTTCCTGGGATGACTTTACAGCCTTTCGTCTTTGCTCTAGGCCCAAAAATCCTTCCTAACTAGCAAGCTTCATGAGTCATGAACCTTGAATAAACCTTCTGGCTAGGGCTTTGAAGTCTTGAATTTAGTTTTCTTTCTTTCAGTACATGACTTTATAGAGAGGATATAGAGGATTCCAAGAGGAGATCTGAAATGCAGATGCAAGAAGAAGATCAGCAGAAGTGAAGAGGCTTCATGGGTGAAGCGAAGCACATGCCTTACTCACAGCATTTCTGGCAATTCAGGATTGAGAGTCAAGCTCAAGGATTAGTAGGGAGTAGTAGTAGTAGTCATGGGAGTAAGTTGCCTCACTCTATGAAAAAGTGCTAGGGATCAGTGGGAGATGAGTCTAGATGAATAATTGTGTCTATATAGTATACAAGGGGCAAATTTTTCATGAGTTTTTAACTGTTTTGTGTGTGTGTGTGTGTGTGTGTGTGTGTGTGTATGTGTTGGTAAAGATATTTGAAGATACAAAGGTATATGTTCCTAATCATGAAAATGTCTGTGTAGCATGCCCATCTAATGTTTAGAGTACTGACTCGCTGATGCTCTGAATGCTGTACCTTTCTGATTGGTCATGATCTCACTTTTTGTCCCTGGTTTTGATTGCTCTATGACCTTTACCTCCTAACTGGATCATTGTCTACAGTATTGCTTTGCCTCATACCTATACCAAAATGAAGAATGGGAAAAGCTCATGATGTCTCACTTTCAGTTTCAAATTGTCAGTCAATTATTTACTTCTACCATGAATTCCATCTGAATCCTTGACATGTCAGGAAGGCCTTAAAAAGATATTAGAGATTAGGGAGCTATATGAAAATAAGGTCTATGTCATATTTTTTTTCCACAATTCACATTTAACAGCAGAGAAACTAGATAGTAAAGCCCCAAACATGTTATTCCTGTTTAAATCAAAACTAGACCATTATTGTGAAACAAAAATGACCAGATATGAAGAAAAACACCATCTGGCAAGACACCCTGCCAGGAATGTAGCAAATGCATGAGAAGATGAGCCAGAAATATGTAGAAAGTGCTGCCTCCCCTAGCCCCAAATGCCGATGATTATGAGAACCCACCTGAATTCATAAGGGTTTCCCTAGGGAATCAGGTCATGCAGTGAAGTCATGCAGGACAGGCAAGATCAGCTGAGCCCAGTACTGCCATGGATCCAAACTGCCATGGCTCCCAGCTGCAAGCAGAATCCTTGGGAATAAGCTATAAACTAAGTCAAAAGGGACAAGAGAGAAGAGAAATAGGGAACAAAATGTAATGGTAGAGTAGGAAAAAGCCATAAATCTCATAAAGCAAGCTGGCAAGTATTTCTTTTCAAATTAAAAGATTATTTGCTTGCATGATGCATATGCATGCAGAACCTATAGAGGCCAAAAAAGGATGTTAGATCCTCTGGAACTAGAGTTACAAGTGGTTGTAAGCTGCCATGTGGGTGCTCAGAAGTGAACCTGGGTGGTCAACAAGAGCAGCAAGTGCTCTTAACCACAGAGACATCCCTCTCTCCCCATGTATCTATTTCAACATTACTAGAAGACAGCAAGAGAATGGATAGTGTGTGGCTACAGAAACTTCGCTGAGTGGCTAGGAGATGGATCAATATGAAAATGCACAAAGGAGGCCAAGAAAGGAGGATAGGTAGAGCTTGCTAGCCAGCCAGTCTATTCAAAAAAGGTGAGCTCCACTTTCAGTGAGGGATCCTATCTCAAAACAAATGTCAGCTAGCAACAGATCAAGATGGGACTTAGATATCTAGTCTCCATGGGCACATATAAGTATCTACACACATATACAAATAAAAACATTAAAAAGGTTTTCTATAGACAACACACAAAAACATGTCTACAATATGATGAAATTTTATAACTGTTTATTCCAAGATGAGCTAAAAAATATTCAGAATAGGATGCAAGATATAAGAGAATAACAGAAATCATAACCATCTCAGAAAAAGGTGAAAACTCTTTTGTTTTGCTTTTAGCTACAAGAAATATAAAGGAGAGCTCATCAGTGTATTTTATTACCTCCACATCCTGGAACTTCCTTTTTTTCCTCTCATGGGACCATGTATATAACTAGAAGAAATACAATGATGAAAAAAACAAAATGATAATCCCTTGTGTGAATAGAAAAATGGGAAAGATTTTAAAAATTCAAAAGAATTGGAAAAGAGATAAAAGGGTTCAAAAGGAAGTGACAGATACTGAGAATAGACAGGAAGCTCCCCAGGTGGGGATAGAAGAAAGATTGGTGGTGAAAAGAAAGAGACGGTGAAAAACAAATATAAGAACTAACTTTAAGAAACATTTTTGAGCCGGGCGTGGTGGCGCACGCCTTTAATCCCAGCACTCGGGAGGCAGAGGCAGGCGGATTTCTGAGTTCGAGGCCAGCCTGGTCTACAAAGTGAGTTCCAGGACAGCCAGGGCTATACAGAGAAACCCTGTCTCGAAAAACCAAAAAAAAAAAAAAAAAAAAAAAAAAAAAAGAAACATTTTTGAATTGAAATAGTTTTGTATGTTAATGGGCTCAATGAAAACTCAGACTTGGATAGTGGAGGGATTCTGTGGGCTGTACCTCTCACAACTGAACAACTTGCTACTGATAAATTCCAATAGAGAATGAGTCATTTCTTTCTTTTATGACCCCACTGATGTTCCAAAGCATACTTTCTTTTGTTAAAATTAGATATTTTCTTTATTTACATTTCAAATGCTATCCCCTTTCCTAATTTCCTCTCCAAAAATCCTCTATCCCCTCCCACTCCCCCTGCTCCCCAACCCACCCACTTCTGCTTCCTGCCCCCAGCATTCCCCTCTACTAGGGCATAGAATCTTCCAAGACCAAGGGCCTATCCTCCCATCGATGGCTAATTAGCCCATCCTCTGCTACATATGCAGCTAGAGACACGAATCCCACTATGTGCTTTCTTTGATTGGTGGTTTAGTCCCAGGGAGCTCTGGAGGTACTGATTAGTTCATATTGTTGTTCCTCCTATAGGGTTGCAGACCCCTTCAGCTCCTTGGGTACTTTCTATAAAATTGCAAAGCTTCTGTAACACAAAGGATACTGTCAATAAGACAAAAAGGCAACCAACAGATTGGAAAAAGATCTTTACCAATCCTAAATCTGATAGGGGGCTAATGTCCAATATATATGAGGAAATCAAGAAGTTGGACTTCAGAAAACCAAATAAACCTATTAAAAAAAAGGGGTACAGAGCTAAACAAAGAATTCTCAACTGAGGAATACCAAATGGCTGAGACCTCTACCATAGCCCCAAAAGGGGCTGGTAGAGGCATGAATACCTATAAAAATGTTCAACATCCTTAATCATCAGGGAAATGCAAATCAAGACATATTCCACCTCACACCAGTCAGAATGGCTAAGATCAAAAACTCAGGTGACAGCAGATACTGGCAAGGATGTGGAGAAAGAGGAACACTCCTCCATTGCTGGTGGGATTGCAAGCTGGTACAACCACTCTGGAAATCAGTTTGGTGATTCCTCAGAAAATTGGACATACTACTACCTGAGGACACAGCTATACCACTCCTGGATATATACCCAGAAGATGTTCCACCTTGTAATAAGGACACATGTTCCACTATGTTCATAGTAGCCTTATTTATAATAGCCAGAAGCTGGAAAGAACCCAGATGTCCTGCAACACAGGAATGGATACAGAAAATGTGGTATACTTACACAATGGAGTATTATTTAGTAGTTGTAAGCAATGAATTTATGAAATTCTTAGGCAAATGGATGGATCTGGAGGATATCATCCTGAATGAGGTAATCCAATCACAAAAGAACACACATGATATGCACTCACTAATAAGTGTATATTAGTCCAGAAACTCAGAATAACCAAGATACAATTTGCAAACCACATGAAACTCAAGAAGAAGGAAGACCAAAGTATGGCTACTTTGATCCTTCTTAGAAGGAGGATCAAAATAACCATGGAAGGAGTTACAGAGACAAAGTTCAGAGCAGCGATTGAAGGAATGACCATCCAGAGATTGCCTCACCTGGGGATCCATCCCATACACAACCACCAAACCCAGACACTATTGCAGATGCTAACAAGATTTTGCTGATAGGAGCCTGATATAGCTGTCTCCTGTGAGTGCCTGGCAAATACAGAAGTGGATGCTCATAGTCATCCATTGGATGAAGCACAGGGTCCCCAATGAAGGAGAAAGAGAAAGTATCCAAAGCATAGTTTCAATCCAGTGTCCAGATGGACAGGGCTAAACTAAATGGGTCACAAAACAAACCTAAAAGTCGTGGATCTGCAAAAGGGGCTGGTAGAGGCATGAATGGTACTGCTGGATAAAGATGGAAGGAGGCAAGAGTAGGTCTGTGGGAAGTAATCAGAATACGTTATATACCTGTATGGAATTGTATTAGAACAAAATTAATATATTTAAAAGATACAAAGTTAAAAACTGAATGAAAGTATTACCTACCTAAGGAAATCAACCTAGAGTGACTACCACCAAGACACGATGTAAAAAATTGCTGAACTTAAAAATAATAATAATAAAAAAAGGCCTTGGGCTAGTGATCCAAACTTATAAGAAAATTTCATTTTTAAACATAAAAGATACAGATGAATGGCAATTGGTGTGGTCTTACTAAACAAATTAGAGAAAGAGATTTAGAAAATCAAATTAAGACAGAAAAAGGAAGGGACGAGGCAGAGATTGGGAGAACACGAGGGAGGAATGTAGATAAGGAATGAATCACAGGACAAATATTAATCATTAAAAATATGGAAAAAAGAAAAGTTAAAAAGAACGAACAAATAGCATGAGATGGCTGTTGAGTCAGTGTAGAGATGGAGTTGGAACAAAGGTGAAGATGCAAATGGATTTTCTGAGTATGGAGGTGACACCCTTGATACTGTGATCCTCAAATTGTTCTATGTGTCCTATAAAGAGACTGAAGAGGTGACAGCTGCTGCATGATCTTCTGTGTACTTATGGACAGGGACTCTTGATACGGATGACTATAACACAGACAAATCAACAAATACCACAGTGTTTATCTTATATGGCAGGCCTGAATTGAAAAAGATGTGTATATGTGTAAGTAAAAGGGAGATGGACAATTATGGAAGGGAAAGGGAACCACAGGGAGGGGAATGAGGACAAGAAAGAGGACACAGTGATCCGAGTACAATTTGAACTTGTGTGAAAATGTCATAATGAAGTCCATTATATTGTAAAATGATATATACTAAAACCACAAATTTTCATTGAAAAGAATTGGATGTATCAATATGAATTTATGAAGTAGTTTTTTAAATTAAATTTTTTAGATTAGCATAAAATATTGGGTTTCATCATAGTGCTTTCTAACAAAGTATTTTAATACTAAAAAATTTAGTGTGTGAACTAATGGTAAAGCCCTATTGCTGAAAACAACATCTACATAACTCATTAAACATGGAGAAGTCAAGCTAGTTTATATCTAGAGCCTTCAGCCCTAAAGACTAGTGTTCATAGTACTGAAAGTAATTCTGCATGCAACCAGAGAATAAAGGTAAACACAAACTCAGCTTTAAATCCTTCAGTATGCCAAGGTGGCTTGCCTGCAAAAAACTTGTGAGAGTAACCAAATAATATCTAATGAGATTTAAGGCCTATTCTATAAGTGCAACCCATATTCAACACTGCTTGGGTGTCCATGAACCTGAAACACGGACCTAGGGGAAAACCAAATATTACTGTTCTACTAAAGGAATGTAGTAACAGAATGACTTCTGACAATATTCTACTACAAGAATAGACCACTATCTTGCTCAGCCATCATCAGAGAAAACTCCTCCTGTAATAGATGGGGAAAAACAAACAAACAAACAAACAAACAAACAAAAAAACAACCCCAGATACCCACAAGAAGACAATGCAAAGTATAAGAGACCTTAGAACACTCAATCATAAATGAGATAGATCCATCAAATCTCCCTCACAGCTCATGGAACCATGCAAAAGAAGAGGAGAAACGATTGTAAGAGCCAATGGAAATGGAGGACACAGATGAAATAAGGTGTTCTAGACACATGTATTCACACAGACTGGGACCATATGAAAACACTTTTCACTGGGCTAAGCCAGATGGGGTCCAGGGCTGAGAATGGAAAAAGACATAAAGGGTGTTGATTCTCATATATGACAAAATAAATTTCAAAACAAAAATACTAAAAAGAGAGTAATACAGGAACATTTCATACTAATTAAAGAAGAAAAAAACACTAAAAGGTCATAGCAATCCTAAAATTATATGCTTCAAACACAGATGCACCCAATTTTATAAAAGAAATACCAGTAGATCTAAAACTACAGATTCACACAATATAGTGATAATGAGGCATTCCAATATCACACTGTCACTGATAGAATGAGAAATTCTGGAACTAAAAGATAAATTAAATGAACCTAAAAGAAAACTGCAGAACATTCCGTCCAAACAACCCCTTCACTAAAATCTACCACATAATAAAACACAAAACAAGCCTTAAAAAAATTTAGGAAAATTAAAGTAACATTCTATATTCTATACCATGATGAATAAAGCCAGATATCAATAACAATGTATAATATATGAAATACACAAACTCATGGTGACTAAACAACACACTCCCAAATTAGAATTGTGTCAAGTAAGAAATCAAGAAGGAAATACAAAAAAAAAAATTCAAGAACTGCATGAAAATAAAAACAGAATACATCAAAATTAATGGATCACAATGAAAGTACTCAAGAAAGCAAGTCTATTATACTAAATGCTTACCTCCAAATATTCAAGAGATCATAAATCAATAACCTAATTATACTAGGAGGCTTGGAACAACAAGAAACAACAACATCCTCCAAAAGTGTACAAGAACAGGCCATCTAAATGATGACTGGAATTAATAAAATAGAAATTAAAACATAAGCAATAAAAAGAACCAATGAAACAGCTTCCATCAACTTTCTGCATGGATGTTGCCTTAATTTATGTTTATCTCAAAATACATATTTATTCTTCCATCAAAATACATATTTATTCTTCCATGAAAATGTAAAGATAGCCTTGCAGGAAGTACCATTCTTGATTCACAGTTTGTTGCTTTCAGAGGTTGAAATAATTTTCTCACTACTCTTCTGTTTTAATGGTTGCTGATGAAAAGTCTGAGATAGTTATGATTTTTTTGCCATGGTAAGTGAGTTGTTTTTTCTTGTGCTACTTTTAGGATTATTTCTTCACAGTGTATAATCGATCTCTTAGCTATATATAATATGTCACAGAGAGTTTCTTCCTGTGTCCTCATTGATACTATGTGCTGTGATAAGATGACAGATGATTTGTTCTAAATAAAGAGGATTCTCACGGTGTAGCTCACCTAAACTTTCACTTGGCACATTTGCTGTGCCTCTCAGCTGGTTATTAGGATCATGTGCTCTTAAGCATCCTTTGTGTTATTCTAGGAGTGAGCATTCATTGCTATGGAATAATGTCCCACTGCTGTGATCTCAGTAGGAAGAGATCGCTATAATCTTCATCCTTAAAAGGGATAGAGAATATAGCAGAAGATTGGGTCAAAAGGACATAAAAGCCAGAGAAAGAGGCAGAGTGTCCTAGCACTAGTCCTGTGACTGTGTGTACCTTCATCTACCATAGTAAATTTCAGGTCAGCCAGGACTACCACAGTGAGAACCTGTCTCAAAAATACAAAACAAAACAAGACAAAACAAATGAACAGCAATAAAACACCATAAAATCTGTGCGATAACACTGTATAATCTTAGGCTCTATGAAGATGTGTTGAGGTGGAAATTTCTACTTGTGTGATATGATGCAGACTGTTTTGCTGAAGCAAGAGCCCTGAGAGGTCATATGATGTTTGGACAGAGTGTAACTAGGACTCCACATACAGTGATGGCATGCTTGCATAGCTAGCCTTGAAGTGCTTCATTAGTCTCTCATCTTTGCATTGTTGAAAGAGGCACAGCAGAGAACTTCTGTTAGCATTGGGCTGGTTCTGTTTGCACTGGCTGACTTGTGCCTATTAGTGGGAGGCCTGGCTGTTTCTGTTGGACCATGCCACTGTTACTGATTCGTGTGTGGTATCCTGACACTACTGAACTGAATGGCTGGTATCCTATCAGTGAAGATTGGCATAACCCCAAAGAACTACTTCTAAACAGGTCCACATCCCCTTGTCCTGTTTACCATCTGTGATTGTTCTGTGCTCATGTCTGGGGCAGAGTCTTGTCTTTCTTTTCCATCAATTTTATTGCACATGGTAGAAGCCTCAACCACTTCATGTCCTAGAAATGGCATTATCATGTAGAATAAGGTAAGAAAAATTACAGATGGACTGAACCTATGGCAGAATTGCATAGATGCATTTAGAATGAGGAAGGTCTATTCAGCTGAGTACAAGGCACTCCTTAAGATAGAGTGTATGTCTCAGGTCAAATTTTAATCTTGAATTCTACTTCTGCAGATTCTGCTGCCAATGCCAAAGATACCAGTATTTATTTGTTCAACAAAAGCAAATTGGGGCCCTTCTGGTCCCCGCCAGCACCAGGGTAGTTTGGCTGCGGAGTCTGTGAACACCCGCAAGGTACCCACAGGACCCTCCACGGGATCTTAAGACCTCTGGTGAGTGGGACACAGCTTCTGCCCCAATCAAATCTCGCGGGACCTGAGACTGCATTAATTAGGGAGGCAGAAAACCTGACCTGATCAGGGGCACAAGTCCCTTCCGGTCCCCGCCAGCACCGGGGTACTTTGGACTTGGAGTCTGAGGACACCCACAAGGTACCCACAGGACCCTCCACGGGATCTTAAGACCTCTGTGAGTGGATCACAATTTCTGCCAGAAGGCAGGTTCGAACACCAGATATCTGGGCACCTTCCATGCAAGAGGAGAGCTTGCCTGCAGAGAGTATTCTGAACACTGAAACTCAGGAGAAAGCTAGTCTCCCAGGTCTGCTGATAGAGGCTAAAATAATCACCCGAGGAACAAGCTCTAATGAGAGACAACTACAATAACTAACTCCAGAGATTACCTGATGCTGAAAGGCAAATGCAAGAATCTTACTAACAGAAACCAAGACCACTCACCATCATCAGAACGCAGCACTCCCACCCCACCCAGTCCTGGGCAACCCAACACACCCGAAAAGATAGACCCAGATTTAAAAGCATATCTCATGATGATGGTAGAGGAAATCAAGAAGTACTTTAATAACTCAAAGAAATACAGGAGAACACTGCTAAATAGGTAGAAGACCTTAAAGAGGAAGCACAAAAGTCCCTTAAAGAATTGCTGGAAAACACGATCAAACAGGTGATGAAATTGAATAAAACCATCCGAGACCTAAAAAGGGAAGTAGCCACAATAAAGAAAACCCAATGTGAGGCAACGCTGGAGATAGAAAACCTAGGAAAGAAATCTGGAAACATAGATGAAAGCATCAACAACAGAATACAAGAGATGGAAGAGAGAATCTCAGGTGCAGAAGATTCCATAGAGAACATCGGCACAACAATCAAAGAAAATACAAAATGCAAAAAGATCCTAAATCAAAACATCCAGGAAATCCAGGACACAACGAGAAGACCAAACGTATGGATAATAGGAGTAGATTAGAATGAAGATTTTCCACTTTAAGGGCCAGCAAATATCTTCATCAAAATTATAGAAGAAAACGTCCCAAACCTAAAGAAAGAGATGCCCATGAACATACAAGAAGCCTACAGAACTCCAAATAGACTGGACCAGAATAGAAATTCCTCCAGACACATAATAATAAGAACAACAAATGCACAAAATGAAGATAGAATATTAAAAGCAGTAAGGGAAAAAGGTCAAGTAACATATAAAGGCAGGCCTATCAGAATTACACCAGAGACTATGAAAGCCAGAAAAGCCTGGACAGATGTTATACAGACACTAAGAGAACACAAATGCCAGCCCAGGCTACTATACCCAGCCAAACTCTCAATTACCATAAATGGAGAAACCAAAGTATTCCACAACAAAACCAAATTCACACATTATCTTTCCACGAATCCAGCCCTTCAAAGGACAATAACAGAAAAAAACCAATACAAGGACAGAAACCACGCCATAGAAAAAGCAAGAAGGTAATCCCTTAACAAACCAAAAGGAAGACAGCCACAAGAACAGAATGCCAATTCTAAAAACAAAAATAATAGGAAGCAACAATTACTTTTCCTTAATATCTCTTACTATCAATGGACTCAATTCCCCAATAAAAAGACATAGACTAACAGACTAGCTACACAAACAGGACCCAACATTCTGCTGCTTACAGGAATCCCATCTCAGGAAAAAAGACAGACACTACCTCAGTGTGAAAGGCTGGAAAACAATTTTCCAAGCAAATGGTCTGAAGAAACAAGCTGGAGTAGCCATTCTAATATCGAATAAAATCGACTTCCAACCCAAAGTCATCAAAAAAGACAAGGAGGGATACTTCGTACTCATCAAAGGTAAAATCCTCCAAGAGGAACTCTCAATTCTGAATATCTAAGGGCAGCCACATTCATTAAAGAAACGTTAGTAAAGCTCAAAGCACACATTGCACCTCACACAATAATAATGCGAGATTTCAACACACCACTTTCACCAATGGACAGATTATGGAAACAGAAATTAAACAGGAACAGAGTGAAACTAACAAAAGTTATGAAACAAATGGATCTAACAGATATCTACAGAACATTTTATCCTAAAACAAAAGGATATACCTTCTTCTCAGCACCTCACGGTACCTTTTCCAAAATTGACCATATAATTGGTCACAAAACAGGCCTCAACAGATACAAAAATATTGAAATTGTCCCATGCATCCTATCAGACCACCATGGACTAAGGCTGATCTTCAATAACAACATAAATATTGGAAAGCCAAATTTCACGTGGAAACTGAACAAAACACTTCTAAATGATACCTTGGTCAAGGAAGGAATAAAGAAAGAAATTAAAGACTTTTTAGAGTTTAATGAAAATGAAGCCACAACATACCCAAACTTAAGGGACACAATGAAAACATTTCTAAGAGGGAAACTCATAGCTCTGCGTGCCTCCAAAAAGAAACTAGAGATAGCACACACTAGCAGCTTGACAACACACCTAAAAGCTCTAGAAAAAAAAGGAAGAAAATTCACCCAAGAGGAGTAGATGGCAGGAAATAATCAAACTCAGGAGCGAAATCAACCAAGTGGAAACAAGAAAAACTATCCAAAGAATCAACCAAACGAGGAGCTGGTTCTTTGAGAAAATCAACAAGATAGATAAACCCTTAGCCAGACTCACTAGAGGGCACAGGGAAAGCCTCCTAATTAACAAAATCAGAAATGAAAAGGGAGACATAACAGCAGATCCTGAAGAAATCCAAAACACCATCAGATCCTTCTACAAAAGGCTCTACTCAACAAAACTGGAAAACCTGGACGAAATGAACAAATTTGTAGACAGATATCAGGTACCAAAGTTAAACCAGGATCAAGTTAACGATATAAACAGTTCCATATCCTCTTAAGAAATAGAACCAGTCATTAATAGTCTCCCAACCAAAAAAAGCCGAGGACCAGGTGGGTTTAATGCAGAGTTCTATCAGACCTTCAAAGAAGATCTAATTCCAGTTCTGCACAAACTATTCCCCATAATAGAAGTAGAAGGTACTCTACCCAACTCATTCTATGAAGCCACAATTACTCTGATACCTAAACCACAGAAAGATCAAAAAAGATTCAGAACTTCAGACCAATTTCCCTTATGAATATCGATGCAAAAATCCTCAATAAAATTCTCGGTAACCGAATCCAAGAACACATTAAAACAATCATCCATCCTGACCAAGTAGGTTTCATTCCAGGAATGCAGGGATAGTTTAATATACGGAAATCCATCAATGTAATCCATTATATAAACAAATTCAAAGACAAAAACCACGTGATCATCTCGTTAGATGCGGCAAAACATTTGACAAAATCCAACACCCATTCATGATAAAAGTCTTGGAAAGATCAGGAATTCAAGGCCCATACCTAAACATGATAAAAGCAATCTACAGCAAACCAGTAGCCAACATCAAAGTAAATGGTGAGAACTTGGAAGCAATCCCACTAAAATCAGGGACTAGACAAGGCTGTCCACTCTCTCCCAACCTATTCAACATTGTACTTGAAGTCCTATCCAGAGCAATTCGACAACAAAAGGAGATCGAGGGGACACAAATTGGAAAGGAAGAATTCAAAATATCAATTTTTCCAGATGATATGATAGTATATATACGTGACCCTAAGAATTCCACCAGAGAACTCCTAAGACTGATAAAGAGCTTCAGTGAAGTAGCTGGATATATAATTAACTCAAACAAGTCAATGGCCTTTCTGTACACAAAGGATAAACAGGCTGAGAAAGAAATTAGGGAAACAATACCTTTCTCAATAGTCACAAATAATATAAAACAACTTGGTGTGACTCTAACTAAGGAAGTGAAAGAACAATATGATAAGAACTTCAAGTCTCTGAAGAAAGAAATTAAAGAAGATCTCAGGAGATGGAAAGATCTCCCATGCTCATGGATTTGCAAGATCAACATTGTAAAAATGGCTATCTTGCCAAACACAATCTTCAAATTCAATGCAATCCCCATCAAAATTCCAACTCAATTCTTCAACGAATTAGAAAGGGCAATCTGCAAATTCATCTGGAGTAACAAAAAATCTAAGATAGCAAAAACTCTTCTCAAGAATAATAGAATCTCTGGTGGAATCACCATGCCTGAACTAAAGCTTTGCTACAGAGCAATTGTGATAAAAACTGCATGGTACCAGTATAGCAACAGACAAATAGACCAATGGAATAGAATTGAAGACCCAGAAATGAACCCATACACCTATGGTAACTTGATCTTTGACAAGGGAGCTAAAACCATCCAGTGGAAAAAAGACAGCATTTTCAACAAATGGTGCTGGCACAACTGGTGGTTATCATGTAGAAGAATGCGAATTGATCCATTCCTATCTCCTTGTACTAAGGTCAAATATAAGTGGATCAAAAAGCTCCACATAAAACCAGAAACACTGAAACTTATAGAGAAGAAAGTGGAGAAATGCCTAGAAGATATTGGCACAGGGGTAAAATTCCTGAATAGAACAGCAATGGCTTGTGCTGTAAGATCAAGTATTGACAAATGGGACCTAATGAAACTGCAAAGCTTCTGTACGGCAAAAGACACCCTCAATAAGACAAAAAGGCCACCAACAGATTGTGAAAGACTCTTTACCAATCCTAAATCAGATAGGGGACTAATATCCAATATATATATAAAGAACTCAAGAAGGTGGACTCCAGAAAATCAAATAACCCCATTAAAAAATGGAGCTCAGAGCTAAACAAAGAATTCTCACCTGAGGAATACCAAATGGCTGAGAACCACCTGAAAAAATGTTCAGCATCCTTAATCATCAGGGAAATGCAAATCAAAACAACCCTGATATTCCACCTCACACCAGTCAGAATGGCTAAGATAAAAATTCAGGTGACAGCACATGCTGACGAGGATGTGGAGAAAGGGGAACACTCCTCCATTGTTGGTGGGATTGCAAGCTTATACAACCACTCTGGAAATCAGTCTGGTGGTTCCTCAGAAAATTGGACATGGCACTACCAGAGGATCCTGCAATAGCTCTCCTGGGCATATATCTAGAAGATGTTCCAACTAGTAAGAAAGACACATGCTCCACTATGTCCATAGCAGCCTTATTTATAATAGCTAGAAGCTGGAAATAACCCAGATGTCCCTCAACATAGGAATGGATACAGAAAATATGGTACATTTACACAATGGAGTACTACTCAGCTATTAAAAAGAATGAATTTATGAAATTCCTTGCCAAATGGTTGGAACTGGAGATCATTATCCTGAGTGAGGTAACCCAATCACAAAAGAACTCAAATGATATGTACTCACTGATAAGTGGATATTAGCCCAGAAACTTAGAATACCGAAGATATAAGTTACAATTTGCTAAACACATGAAACTCAAGGAGAATGAAGACCAAAGTGTGGACACTTTGCCCCTTCTTAGAATTGGGAACAAAACTCCCATGGATGGAGTTACAGAGACAATGTTTGGAGCTGAGACAAAAGGATGGACCATCTAGAGACTGCCACATCCAGGGATCCATCCCATAATCAGCCTCCAAACGCTGACACCATTGCATACACTAGCAAGATTTTGCTGAAAGGACCCTGATATAGCTGTCTCTTGTGAGGCTATGCCGGGGCCTAGCAAACTCATAAGTGGATGCTCACAGTCAGCTATTGGATTGATCACAGGGCCCCCAATGGAGGAGCTAGAGAAAGTACCCAAGAAGCTAAAGGGATCTGCAACCCTATAGGTTGAACAACAACATGAACTAATCAGTACCCGGAGCTCTTGACTCTAGCTGCATATGTATCAAAAGATGGCCTAGTTGGCCATCACTGGAAAGAGAGGACCATTGGATTTGCAAACTTTATATGCCCCAGTACAGGGAAACGCCGGGGTCAAAAAGTGGGAGTGGGTGGGTAGGGGAGTGGGAGGGAGGGTATGGGGGACTTTTGGGATAGCACTGGAAATGTAAATGAGGAAAATACCTAATAACAAATATATAAAATGTAAATTGGGTAAGATCATTTCATCTAAGCCTCTCCTTAATGTGGATCCAGGATTCAGTGCATTCTCTACTTACATAACTAAACATACTTCAGGGAGGGAGATGTGTGGAGAGAGGGAGAGAGAGAGAGAGAGAGAGAGAGAGAGAGAGAGAGAGAGAGAGAGAGAGAGAGAGAGAGAGAGAGAGAGAGAGAGAGAACATAGCTTGGGAGAGTGGGATGGGAGGTGAATAAGAGAGAGGGAAAAGGAGAGAGACAGAAAGAAAGCAGTGTTAGAGATTGAGGGAGAGAGAGAATCCATACATACCCTTGTTTTGACCACATTTTTATCATTATTAATTTCTTGTTCTTTTTCCAAATCAACTTAATAAGTAAACATGAGAGAAGGCAGAGTATTGCAGTTTCATTGCTACCTTAGCAATTTCAATGCCATTATTTTTATAGTATGAATATTTTAAAGATAATTTGTAAAATTTATAATAATCAGTAGAAAGTATAAACTGCATGTAGCCTGGTACCTGCTTATCTCTGATATTTGGCTGAATTTTTTCTTTTATTGTATTATACCAAGAGAAGAAATGTTTTGAAGTTCTGGAGCAATCTGGTTTTTTTGTTGTTGTTGTAATTCAGGGTATTTCTGGAAATTTGCTATTTTATTTGATATTAGTGAACATTTTTTTCTATTTTGAGTTCCTTTTCTCCCCCTAAATATCAGGCCACCATAAATTATATCATTTTACATTATAAATGCATGTCAGGAACCATGTTAATGAATCCACAGTCACTCTAGTCACTCTAGTCAATGAACACTGACAGACAAGGTGAAGATAAAGAGATATGAGATTGTGGTGTGAACATTGCACTCGTATAGTACACAAGCTAAAAATTCTCTAGAATCACTTTTTCTTCATTGATGTTTGGCTTTCCTGGTATTTTCCCAGAAATCTTTACTTATACTGTATTCCTTTAGAATCTCTGTAACTTTTAGTCTAATTTGGTGCCACATAAGGGTGAGATATATGAATTTTCTCGATAGGAATTTTTTTGTCTCTAGAGATGAAAAATCCCATGTTCCATTTTATTCTGTCAATTTTAGTATACTTCCAGAGTTTTAAAAAAGTACACATTTTTATCATTTTTAAAGAATTATTTGTAATTATGGCCTTTTAATCTTGCAGTTATCATTAAATCAATTGAACATGGTATACACGGATGATAATGTGTAAGTTCGTGTCTTCAACAATTAGTACCAATTGGCTAGCTCTTCATTTGATTTCATCTGACCAATTACTTTTCCTACTGTGTGTTCTTCAGTTGTAATATTGACGGTTTTTCAAATATATCCTAATAGTGAGCAGCATGATAAAAGTTTATTGTGTGCATTAGTTTTTTTGTTAAAATGATCTTTTTATTTTTTTTAATTTTAATTATATAATAATTTGTTTATAATTTCAGTTTTCCTGAAAATTAGATGCTTTTTGGCATATTTTGATCATATCCCATCCCCCATCTTCTCTAATATCCACTCCACTTAACCACCCCCTCCCAAATCTACACTCTTTCTTTCTCTCCTTAGAAAATAAACAGGCAGCTGAAAAGAAAAAGAGCACAAAAAAAGAAAGAAAGAAAAGATCAAATCAAAGAACAAAGAAAGCATACACACACATACACACTTACACACACAGAGTAACACACAAAGAGAAAAACAGAGAGACCGAGAAAGAGAGAAACAGAGGGAAATCCCATAAAAAACAACATCAGAAACCATAATATACAAGCCAAAGACTTGTAAGGTTAAAGAAGTCCCAGATAAAGCATTATGAGACATAAAAGAAAAGCCAAAATACCACTGAGTTCACTTCCTGTTAGCCATTTACTGCTGGGCATGGGGCATCTCCTTAACTAAGGTTTGTATATCCAGTGATATACAAAACAATGGAGAAAACAATTTTTTTCTTCACATGTGATGGTCAATTAGAGATAGCTTCTGAGTTAGGGATGTAGGTATAAGTTCACTCCCTGATTCATCACTGGGACCCCATCTGGCTTAGACCTGTTCAGGCCCTGTGAATGCTGCCAGTCTTTGGGAGTTCATATGTGCATCAGTACTGTGTCATGAGGGTCTTGTTTCATTCATGTCTTCCATTCCCAACGGCTCTTACAATCTTCCAACCTCCTCTTCCTTAAAGATTCTTGAGCCCTAAGAAGAAAGAATGATGGAGACATCTCATTTAGGGTTGAGTGTTCCAAGATCTCTCACTCTCTGCATATTGTCCAGTTGTGGATCACAGTATGTTTTGCCATCTAATACAGTCAGAAGCTTCTCCAATGATGGCTGAGCAAGATACTGTCTATGAGTACAGCAGAATAGCATTAGGGCTCATTTTATTGCTACAATCTTTTGGTAGAAAAGCAGAATTTGGTTTTCTCCTAGGACTATGGCCTATCTAGCAAAAATTATTGGCCATTTAAAAGTGGTGTCAGGCATGAGTTCCATCTCATGTAGTGGGCCTTAAATCCAAGCAGATAGTGGTTGGTTACTTCCATAATTTTATACTACCAGTACACCAGTTCACCATGCAGGCAGATCACCTTTGTAGAAAGGAGGGACTGTAGCCTGTTTAGCTTTCTCCTCTGATAGTGTACATTGTACCTTCCAGAATCATCAACACTGGTCAGTAGGGATAAAGGCTCTAGAAAGGCACCAGCTCAACTTCTCTGTATTCCATGTAACATGTAGATGTTCTTCTCAACAATGAGGCCAAAAGTTTTTAAAGAGGAACCAATAACCTTGACGATAGCGTAGGTTATTTGGGGGTTTTCATGGAAGCCCTTTGACCCTGGGGGTTGGATCATTTTGTAGCCAAAGAAGTGTAGTTGGGGTTTTGTTTTTCTTGGTATTTGGTGTTAAATTTGCACTTCTTTCATACATGGGTATATTTTAAAAGCTTCTACCTTATTAGGTTTCCATAAGACCGCACAATTGGCCCTCAGTTCTTTTCATTAATTAATTAATTAATTTATTCACTTTTCATCCAGGTATCAGCCCTCTCCTTCTAGTCCCCCAGCTCCTCCCATCATCCCCTCTTTCTCTTGTCCTCTGAGAAGGGGGCAACCCCTTCCCTCCATTATCACCCTACCCTGGCAAATCAAGTCACTGAAGGATTAGGCACATCTTCTCCCACTGAGATCAGACAAGGCAACCCAGGTAGGGGAACAGGATCCATAGTCATGTATCAGATTGAGGAACAGCCCTGCTTCAGTTGTTGAACGACAAGCATGAAGACAAACCTGCAGAGGGAAAAGAGGTTCCCACACTGGCAAGAGTGAGCAGCAGGCCTTGGCTGGAGCACAGGAAGTTCTTACATCAGGAGATTAGAAAAGGCTCAATAGGAGAAACCCTACCCCTTCCTCCAAGTGCAGTGGGCCTTGATGAACAGAGACTGTCTAGGCTTTCAGAGCTTTATTGTAGGAAGGCAGGGAGAAAGAGAGAAGGGAGAGAGAGAGAGAGAGAGAGAGAGAGAGAGAGAGAGAGAGAGAGAGAGAGAGAGAGAGAGGAGAGGAGAGGAGAGGAGAGGAGAGGAGAGGAGAGGAGAGGAGAGGAGAGGAGAGGAGAGGAGAGGAGAGGAGAGGAGAGGAGAGGAGAGGAGAGGAGAGAGTAGAGGAGAGAGGTGAAGACAAAAAGATGAGAGAGGAGTGAGAGAAGTGAGAGGTAAGAGAACAAAGGAATGAGAGAGCAAGGAGGGGGCCAAACAGCCACCTTTAAAGTGAGCTGCTATCTTTTCTGTTGCTAGGTAACTGGGAGGAGTTTAACCTGAAGATCAGAAGCTTGGGACATTGCCTACATGACTTCTAGCCATGCTTCTCTTGTGGGGGCTGTTTGGGGAGGTAACATAGGCAGGAGCCAGAGTTCCAGGAGCATGAGGGAACACCTACCATGTTGTGTAGGTGAATTATCACCATCCCCAGATTCAGACCTCAGCTTGATTGGAGACTCGCCTGTCTGTGCGTAGCCCAATGCTCCACACATGTCTGCTACATGTGCTGGAGGAGGGTATTAGGTTCAGCCCTTGCTTGCTTTTTAGTTGGTGGTTCAGTCACTGGGAGCACTCAAGGGTCCAGGTTAGTTGACTCTGTTGATATTCCTGTGGAGTTGCTATCCTCGTAGTGTCCCTCAACCCTTCCACAAAACTCATGAGCTCCATCTAATGTTTGGCTGTAGCTCTCTGCATCTGCTTTTATTGTCTGTTGCGTGGAACCTCTTAGAGAACAGTTATGTTAGGATCCTGTCTACAAGAATAACAGAGCATCATTAATAGTGTCAGAAATTGGTCCTTTCCCGTGGGATGGGTTTCAATTAGATTAGCCCTTAGTTCTAGCTGTTCCTCCCTGTATTCCTTCCCTTAACCTCTTTACTCCATTCCCTTCTAATTGATCCTATATCCTGTCCATCAAAAACTATATATTCAATTTTCCCTTCCTTAAGAGACCCCTTTCTTCTTCTAGTCCCTTAAGTAATAGCTAACCCCTGTTTACACAGATGAAACCTTTTTATTGAAAACTTAAAAGCTAATATTCATATATAAGTTAATATATACCATATTTGTACCCTGGACTCTAGTTTACCTCAGGATGACTTTTTCTAGATCCGTTCATTTACCTGTGAATTTAACATTTTTTTTTAAAACTGTTGAGTAATATTCCATTGTGTAAATGTAGCACTTTTCTTAATCTATTCTTTCATTGACAGATATCTAGGTTCTTTCCAATTTCTGGCTATTTGAAGAGGAGCAATGAACATGGTTAAGCAATTATCTGCGCAATAGTATAAAACATACTTTGTGTATATGTCTTAACTGTATTTTTCTTTTAGCTTTCTGCCAGCAGGTCCATGTGAGTGGAGAGAACCCAGTCCAGTGAGTCTGAGTCTCTCAGTGGCTAAGCTGGATGGTGAGTGTTGATGGCCCAAAACAAACACACCAGTCCAGGAATCTTGTCAGTCTTTTGTTTATACAGGATTGAGGAGGGACCTGGAATTTTTGCTGAGGTGAGATGACAGAGGGTGCTGGGAAGAGTGACAGAAAGTATGGGGAGGGGGGTGGGAGCTAAGAAATTAGCGGTGATTAAGAAGAGACCAGCATCATTGAGGTGACATCTTCTGGGATGAGTTTTCTAGGAGCACAGAGGCTGTGTTCCAGAGATAGCCAAAGTTGTACCTTGTGCTGTGGCTGGACTTGGTAATGTATAAGAGTCACCTAGGTGGTACTGGTTTTGAAGGCATGAAGGGGACATGCAGAGCAGCTGAGGCTCAGCACAGTGAGAGGCCATAGAAGGCCATTGGTGAAGATGCAGCATCAGCTGCAATTGATGTCCCAGGACAGAAGGGGTCATGCAAAGGAGTTGAGTCTTGGCACCATGAAGAGAGCCTATGAAAGGCTATTGTTGAAACCAGTTACACTGGAAGACAGTAGCATTTTGGAGATGCCAGTACCATAAGATGACCACCAAGATCATCAGCAGCAGTGGAGTACAGGCAGCTGGAGTCTAGAAGACAAGCCGTGTGCTACAAAAAACAGGGCTAGAGAAGTGACCCACGCCCTTGGAGTAACCCAGAAGATCGTGAGTGGAACCCCAGACATTGGAGAGTTGGAGTTTAATTTTTGCTTTTGACTGTGACTGTGCCCTCATATATTTTCCCTCTTGAAGAAAGAAGATATTTTATTGGAGTCCACAGGTAAGAGATTTTGAATTTCTAAAAGACTTTGAATTTTAAAAAATATTGGATCTTTTAAAGGTATTGAACTTTTAATATGTAAAGACTGTGGGACTTTTAAAGTTATTAAGATCTTGGGGGTGAACAAGAAACTAAGGGTTGAGGCTTACTACTTATGTGTTTGTGTGTCAAGTTGACAAGGGGTCAATTCTACTGGCTAGTTTTGTGTCAACTTGACACAGGCTGGAGTTATCACAGAGAAAGGAGCTTCAGTTGGGGCAATGCCTCCACCAGATCCAGCTGCAAGGCATTTTCTCAATTAGTGATCAAGGTGGAGTTCCGCTTGTGGGTGGTGCCATCTCTGGGCTGGTAGTCTTGGTTCTATAAGAGAGCAGGCTGAGCAAGCCAGAGGAAGCAAGCCAGTAAAGAACATCCCTCCATGGCTTCTGCATCAGCTCCTGCTTTCTGATCTGCTTGAGTTCCAGTCCTGACTTCCTTTGGTAGTGAACAGCAGTGTGGAGGTATAAGCTGAATAAACCCTTTCCTCCCCAACTTGCTTCTTGGTCATGATGTTTATGCAGGAATAGAAACTCTGACAAAGACAGAAGAGTGAGTGTCACCTTTTGGAGTTATGGCCTTGTTGGAATAGCTGTGACCTGGTCAGAATTGGTGTGGGTGTAGGTGGGGTTAATATTCTCACCCTAGTGCCTGGAAGTCAGTCTTCCACTAGAAGCCTTTGGATGATGACATAGAACTCTCAACTCTGCCTGAACCATGCCTGCCTGGATACTGACATGCTCCCACCTTGATGATAATGGACTGAACTTCTGAACATGTAGACAGCCCCAATTTAAATGTTTTTTATAAGACTTGCCTTGGTCACGGTATCTGTTCACAACAGTAAAACCCTTCAGTCTTCTTCAGGATTTGTATTTCATCTTTTGAGAATTTTCTTTTTAGATATGTACCCCATTTTCAATTGGTTATTTATTTTTTGATGTCCATTTTTATTTATATATATATGTTTTATGTATCACCCCTCTATTAGATATATATTCAGTGAAAAAAATATTTTCCCATTTTGAACTCACCCACTATCACTGTGTGAGACTCAACATGTTATTTAAGATAAACTTTGGAATTACAATATTCTCTCGATGGACTTTCGTTTGATGTATATATGCTTTTCTTCCCTATCTTTTTGGCTAAGTTTTAGGTTAAAGTCTATATTTGTCTGATATTTAAATGACTGTACAAACTTGTTTCTTGGGTCTATGTGCTTGGAATATATTTTTCATACTTTTACTCAGATATGATGTTTATCCTTGGGGTATGGGGTTTTTCTTGGATGCAGCAGAAGGGTGGAGACATAATGTCCATTTGATTGTTCACGTGTTTGTTACAGTGGTATCCAGACGTCTGCATTTGGAATGATTGTCATTCAAGGTACTAATACCTGGCCTGAGATCATCGGGTACATTTTCCATTCCTTGGTTTCTGTTGCATCTCTAGATCTTTTTTTTTTTTTAAAGAAGCTTTTGTTTATTTTTTTTTTAGTATATGCATTACAGGAAACAAAACACAAGAAAGCAAGAACAAAGTCACCCAGTCACAAGCAGCTCAGCTTGATGTGTAGTTCTAGATCCTGCAAGCGTACACACACTTGGGTAATTGAGATTATACAGTATGTACCATGCTTTCCCCACATTGTGAATATTCACCAATTAAAAAACCCACACTACACAAGGATTTTGATAACCAAGAATACACCATGCCATCTCAATCTGTCAGACAAAATTGTAATCCTGTCTTCCTTGGCAACAGAAATTTCATAGAAGACAAAAATGGCAGCAGGCCTCTAGATAGATGTACTGGCAAAGTTACAATTAAATTCTGCATTCGCTCAGTCTCAGCTTACAAGGAAACACAAAGCAACAGACCACACTAAGTATAGCATTCCTAAGCTTATCACCAGATCGATATACTAGCATATGTAGAAGGGATCTTCCCACTCAACAAATGTATTCCACACCGAGCAGCTGGGAGACACACCTATGGCAGGGGCTCTCAGGATGTCAGTCTCAACACACCTGCAGACCTTGCCCTGTGAACCTGTGTCCCTCCAGTCAGCCTAGCAACATGAATTTCCCCACACTGTACAGACATGGCTTAGCAGTTCCATGTTCAAGAGGAACCCTTTTGTCAATTCCACCATAGCCACTAGCTCTACTCTTAACCATGTGTTCTCCTTTAGGATGTAACATTCAGATGACAACTATGCATAATGAACACAAGATTTTACCAAGATGCACATAGGGCCCCTGGGTACAGCTGTCCTCTGGACAGAGGCACTAGCAGCCTTTCCCTCAGCCATCCTCTTCCCTGCACAACTCCTAAGTGAAGATGAAGCTAGTGAGAGGATTAACTAAGGCCACACCCAGAAGACGGCCCTCGCCAAAGATTAGCCTGGCCTTTAGTGACTCTTGCTACTTCTAACATCCTTTAGGCACTGGGACTTACCTCTACTACCTGGCAACATTAACTGAAATGCACACCCAACCAATGGCTAGACAACTTGAACCAACTAACAGCTACAGTGCCTTTTTATGAGCACTAATCTTTGCCCTAGCCAACCTCCATCACCTAGTAACAGCAACTGCTCAAAGGCCAAGGTTAACCTTCATTTCCCCAGTGTGACCATTCCTATAACAAAATAATCCTTAACAAAGTGGGGTCAGCCCTCTATTTTACATGTATGCAATACTGTATGCATGTGCACATGTGCTACTGCACTTGTGTGGAGGCTAAAGACAAGCTGTGAATCACTTTTATCAAGTGGATCCTGGAAATCAAACTCAGGTCACCAGCTTAGTGGCAAACACCTTTACATGCTGAGCCACCCTACCAATCTGTTATGTACACTTTTTCACTGTTTTGAGACAAAGTCTATAGCCCTGGCTGACCCAGAACAGAGATTCACCTGCCTTTGCCTAGAATTTAAGGCATGCATTACCACATCAGGTCTATCATGCACCTAAAAGACTGGAGACCAGATGTTCCCAGTAAGCACTTCGGTTTTCCCAGCATGTGTACACCACAGTGAATACACTGCACACCTAACAAAGGCTGTGGTCAGAAACTGCCTTCTCAACAGCAAGGTTCTGGTCGAGCCCCTCTTCCAGTTCTCTCCCACCAGGGGCCATGTCATGATTTTGTGGAATATTAACAATTTCACTTCCTAAGTGGTTTTAAGGTTTTTTTTTCCTACAAATTTAACATAATTTATAAATATGTCTTTTCACTAACTCTACTTTGTCACACACTGGCACCTTTACAGTCTAGGAAGACTGGGTGCTGCAAATTTGGATCTATGTTTCCTATACATTGCAAAGTAAGATGCACAGATATAAGCAACAATGGATAGCCTTGCATTACCAAACTTGCATTAGCATTAGGCTCTTCACTCATTTTCTTTCTTCCTCCCTCCTAGACCTGCGCAAGCAAGGCTGCATTGCTCAGAAGCGGTTTCTCTTTCTAGTTCCAAAAGACAGCACTTCACCATGAGTTAAACAGAATCTACAACACGTATTATTTACTATGTCTACTTTTAACATACTTTGTGCACTTCTAAACACCTAGAAGGACTAGATGTTTCAGATGAGGACATGAATTTGTCCCCTATATACATAGTAGTGCTGAAACCACACACATGTAACTAGTTAGATCTCAATATGTCTTCTGGTGAGGTCTTTCTGGTCTCCGACCTTTTTTCCCCTTCAGCCCAACTTGTGTCCCATGACACAGGCACCCTTCACTTGGATGATACACTTTCACAACTCTTCAGAAGAGAACCTTGCTATGAACTAACAGAGTATACAGAATGTGTGAGTTTACTAACTACTTTTGTCATACATTGGCAACCTCTTTAATACCTAGAGACTAGATATCATAGGACTCGTTTGTTCACTATGTACAATATATACAGCATAGCAAAGTTACATGAGATGCGCACAACACACAGGGGGATGGGTAAGCTAGAAATGTCTAGCACACAAATGGAATCTTTTTGCAGTTCCTTCCCTCCCACCTCCTCAATCCACTGACAAGCACAGCTGGTAGGCTGTTCTCAGAGGTGGGCTAACAATTCTACTTCTACACACAGCATTTCTCCAGTTTAAAAAACTATATACACAAAATATTATTGTACTACCTGTACATTTAAGTGTATCAAGCACTTTCAGATATCTAAAAGACTAGATGTTTCATGTAAGAACTTATCTGCTATTGACATGGCACTGGTAAATAAAACTGTATCCAAAGCAATGGTTATTATCTGAGGTATCTTCTAAATATAACCATTTGGGCTTCGACCCACTTTCTTGTCCCTTCAAACCAATAGACAAATATAGGTATGTGTAATGCTTAGATACAGCTGAGCAAATCCTATCCCCAAGCCATTTACAGAACAAAATTCTCTATGAATTTTAACGGTGTACACTATGTGCTAAATTTACTACATTGTCATACATTGGCAACCTCTTTAACATCCAGAGTCTAGATGTTGAAAATTTAGACATATTTGTCCACTATATACAGTATACACACAGCAAAACAAAATGCAAGAATATAAAAATGGCATCTGAAAAGGTCCCATATACACACACACTACATGGCCGTTGTCACTGCCTCCCAGCACCTCCTCCAAACCCCGGAGCAAGTAAAGACAGCACTGCTCAGAGGGGCTCATCACCCCACTCCCCAAAGACAACGACTCATGAGTGTTTGCATAAAGATATTTACAAAGTGATATTTCACTACCTCTACATTTAACATACGTTGGGCACTTCTAAACATCTAGATAGACCAGATGTTTCAAGTAAGGACTGTTGTCCACTATGTACACAGCAGTCAGTAAACGGGCACACGTGACGAGAGTAATTAAAACTTTAACACAAAATGTAAAAAAAAAAAAAAAAAGTATTGTTCTACTAACTCTACTTTGTCATACACTGGCAACCTCTTTAACATCTAGAGTGACTAGATGTTGTAAATTAGGACCCCTTTGTCCTTTACATACACTATGTACACAGAAAAGCCAAACAAAATGGGATAGTGGGGATAGTGGTTCCTTTCCACCCACGGACCACAGTAGCTTAGAGCTCTGGATTTCCTTCTGGGAACCAGGGCACAAACACAATGCGGTCAACTCAGGAGAGGTTTGGCTTTTTTTCTCCAAACAATAATTCAAATGAATCCTAACAAAAAGGTATTTACAGCTTGTTTTACTACTTATAAAATATGGCAGGCACTTCAGAGCAGCTAGAAAGACATTCCCCCCAAAACCTGGTATTTTCAAACACACTCAAATACACACACACACACACACACACACACACACACAGGCACACACGCAAACATGGTGTGGGGGGTAAGAAATGAGGACTAAAATGCACACACAATAGGATAGGATAAAAAAGAGAGAGACACGTCTTCTTCACATGACCAATCTGGCTCCGGGCCTCTTCCTCCTCCTGCTGGATCCTCTAAGGTACTGAACAAACAGGGACGAGTGTCGCTTCTGGGTCTTTCTAGAGGAGGCCTAAACAATTCCACTTCAAAGTCACTTGCAGAAGACGTGTCCAAGATCTTCTTTTTATGGCGACTGGGTATCCACGTCATCTCCTACCTCTCCTTTACCCTGCGTCGGCAATCTCTACAGTTAGACGTCCAGATTTAGCCAGAAGTCTAAAAAGGGTCGGGGGAAAGGTTGAGAGTAGCTTTTTCATATTATATACACAGGCCTTCTACGGCGACAGCGTTTCCGACTGGCCGCTTGCGGTTGTCGCGTCTCGGCTTCTCTCTGGTGGAGGGAAGACCCGCGGCCCAAGGATCGATCGTTCCTCTCGCCGTGATTCGGGGCCCCGCTCACCTTCGTCCAGGTCCATCGAGGCCTCGGTTCATCCAGGTCTGCGTGCTCGGCCACGGGCGGGCCTCCCGTCCCGTGCCGGCGATGGCAGAGTGTTCTTGCTCAGACCCGCCGCCTCAGGCTGCAGAAGCCCCGAAGGCCCAGCCTTGACCTTCAGGTGGCCGCCATTCTTCCCACCACGCCACGCTCGCCGCCACTTTCGAGGCGTCCTCGAAGGCCTGGCTGGGGCTCCTCGTGGGCCCGGCCCTGGAGAGCAGGGCGCCGGTGGAGTCGGGGAGGCCGCCGCCATGCAGGCGCATCGGTTGGCAGGGCAAGAGTCGCTGCGGAATGGCCGCGTGGCTTGGCCGGTGGCTGCCTCGAGGGCGAGGGCTCCTGGCGTCCGCAGGGTAGGGACCCAGGCTGCTCCCGGGCCCCTCCGGCTCACCCGGCGCAGGCCGAGGCCGTGAGGGGCCCGGGGCGAAGAAGGCCGCACTCCCGAGCTCGCTGTGCTCTCTGCCGGAACTGACTTGGCCGCATCTCTAGATCTTGAGTGTGTGATAGTTGTAGGTTTCCTGTTAGGAACTACCCTATGTTCTTGCCAGGTGTGACCACTGGGGATCCTAGTCAGAGCTTGTTCTTAGGTCTTAGAAGTTCACACACAGAAATAAAGATGGGCTAGAAGGCAGGGTTGAGAGGATCCACAGGAAGAATTAAAGGTAGTTTTGCCAAAAATGATTTGATTGCCTAGTCAACAAGACCTGAGAATTTCTAGGAAAAGAGTGTCTTAAGTGTTGGCAAGTAATCAAAGTGATAGAATAAAGAAGGCTAAGGAGAGGATCTGCTTAGTTCCTTGGGAATTAGAGGCAGAAAAAAAGAGGTTGCAGAATGTGGTCTACTACCAAGCTGGAGATAAAACTTGGGAACTAGGATTGGAATGTGGGAAGAAGAATTAAAATCACTTAACTGTTATTGAAATTTTTAATTCCAATCTGGGGTTTCTATCCCACCTTGGACCATTTAGTTCCTGGAAACACACACACACACAACCTTATATTTGCAATAAGCCATATTCATCAGAAAAGCTAGGCAGATATCTACCCTCTATGTTATTAGAATCTACTCTATTATTGATAACCCTGAACTATTACTTACTATATGTCATCTGAGTTGTTCTTAACTACAATTGCCCAGCCATCAGGGCCATGTTTTCATGACTCAACTGAACCCACGGCATCTTCCTCCTCCGCTTTCTACTTGACCTCTTGATTCTCCTCCCACCCCAAGCCCAGGGATCCTAAACCCCATCTCTATCTCTTGTGCCTAGTTATTGACTGATGGCATCTTTACCAATCAGAAATAACTTGGGGGCAAGGTCACATAGTGTCATTAATGTCTACCTGTGGGCTCCAGATCCTGGGGGCTGAACTTCGCATTACCATACTCAACACTTACCTGATTTTCTAGCCAATGTGGCCAATTGATTTCCAGGGAGGGACTACCTCAGGTGAGATAACAATATGGAGTGTGGAGAAAGGCTGATTCTCTGGCAGAGCTGGGCAGTAGATTTCCCGAGAAAGAATGCCTTGGATGTTGGCATATAACACAAAGTGCAAAATCTTAATTTCCTTAATGGTGCTTCAAATTTTCAAATAACTAATATTATAACTTAATTAAAAGTTCCTTCCTGTTCTCATTCTTACCTGCCCCCAGTCCACCCACAAAATCTCTTCAATTTCCCCCATCCCAGGGAAAAAATGTATCCCCCTTGAGCCCTCTTTTTTACTTAGCATCTCTAGGTCTGTGGATTGTAGCATGATTATCCTTTACTTAATAGCTGATATCCACTTATAAATGGGTACATACCGTGTTTGTCTTTCTGGGTCAGGGTTACCTTACTCAGGATGGGTTTTTTTCCTAGTTACATCACTTTGCTTGCAAATTTTATAATGTCATTTTTAAAAACAGCTATTTAATTGTCTGTTGTGTAAATATACCATATTTTATTTCTCTATGCTTCTCTTGAGGGAAATCTAGTTTTTCCCCTCAGTTTTTAGCTATTATGAATAAAGCTGCTATGAACAAAGTCGAGCAAGTGTCATGATGATGTAGGATTTGGGGTCCCTACTCAGGAGGACTCCTATTTAAAGAATTTAGCTTTGGGGGACACTGATACTGGGATGTAAAGTGAATAAATAAATAAATAAATTTTGATTTAAATTTTTATAAGAATAAAGAAACTTTAAAAAACTTAGTTTTCAACTTTAAATACATTTGAGAGTAAGATCACACTGAAACAAGAAAAGAATTCTTTGTTGTTGTTGTTGTTGTTTTTTCCTTTTTTTAAAATTTTTAATATTTTTATTACATATTTTGAAAAGAATTCTTATTTTGTTTCCATATATATTTGAAATGTTTTGTGGCATTCAAATGTCTCAAATATTGGTTATTTTAGATTTAGCTTTTTCAGTGTATTATGATCCCAAAAGCAGGAGTTCAGACTATAAAAAGCTTTCACAGTCAACCTCCACCTATGTCTACAGAACACTGGGAATCCAACTGAGGGACCATGATCTAAGTGGTATTGCCTCTGGAATTGCTGCTGACTCTCAGGAGGGATGAGGAGCCTCAGCCATCACTGGAAGCTGATGACAGTAACAGAATATACACATAGACTTTCAAAGACATGCAACAAACAAAAGTCACCAAACATTTTGGAGAAAATAGTCTAACTACAGACACTGAAATTACAAAAAGAAAACAAGCAGCTGAAAATTGGAACACACAAAGCAACACAAAGCAACTGAGTAATTCAGTAATATATTATATTCATAAAAGATGGTCTGGATGCAAACTGAATAAAATTAAAGAACAAAATAGTGAGCTGAAGCAGAAAATTGAGAGACTTTCCTCATCTTCAGCATTAAAGGGAAGAAGCACGCAGAGAAGGACATGAAGGGACACCTTCATCAATCTTTCCCTTTGGAAGAACAAGGGTGATCTGGAGATCTGTTGTCTAGAGATCAATTGACATCAACACAAAGACAAACGAAAGTATGGAATCACATATACAAAATTTTAAGTTTGCAAAGCAATACTATAAAATTGTAAATAGGTATAAATTTGTGATATTTCAAAACTAGGTGCATGAGAGTTGGAAATAAATGCTAAATTAATTATGATTGCTAATTTTGGGCAGAAAAAAAGACTCAAGGTTTAATTGAGAACATCACTGTTTTTCTTTTTTTAGAGAATACACACCCTTTTAGAATCTAGAATCAGTGGACAAATTATAAAGGTGTTTAACATATTATTCTAGCCTTATAAATGTATTGAAATTATTTAAAAAACTAAATTAGCTGCAATCAGTTTTAAATATTTACCACAAAATTACAAAAGAGAAAAATCACACAGCCATTTGCTGGAAACATGAAGTTAGTCTAATTGTACCCTCTGCTGTTCTATATAGGATATAACTAAAAATTTACAACAAAATTTAACAATGAAGACTCAAGGAAGCAGGTTACATACTCACTTTCCTCCACTCCAGCTGAAAGCAGTCTTTGCATCAGAAGGAATATGAAAAACATCATATACACTCTTATCTGACAATTTTTCTGTGTGAAGTGTTCCTTCCAGACAAATTAGGTGAAAGGATTGCTGACCATGATGGCATAGAGGTCTCAATGCTGATTCTGGGCCATTCTCTGTGTCTCTATATGTTTGCAAGGGCACGAGAAGACTTTGCGAGCTAAGACTGAGAAGACTGAAAGAAATTTTATTTATCTTTATTATTTACAGATTAGAAATTTGAAGTCCAAAGAGTCAACCAGAAGAAACAGACCACACAAAGAAATCTACCAAGGAGAGCATAATCTGAACATGGTAGTGATATCTTCCTGGGTGTGAGTCCTGAAGGCATGCTACACTCCAGTCCTGCTATCATCTTCTCCCTCCCTCATCATCCATGTATGAGTGAGGAGCTGCTATAGATCTATCCTCCTACAATATCTTAAAATTAAAGACAACTTATGGTTTACCCTAAATGGAGATTCTTCCCATGTGGGGAGGCAGCCAGACAAAGCAGCCTGCCAAGAAGGCTTTGTATTTACTATGTCTGAGGTGACAAGTTATTACAAAGTTCCTGGTGTATTCCAAACACCATTCATCCTTCAATTCTGGAAATCATGCTTCTGAGAAAGATGCTGATTCACAGAACTAAAATAAAGGTATGAAAAGGAGATTCCTAGAGGAAAAGTCATTTCCATGAATTTCCCCCTAGAGGTTGCCCATATCCCTTAGATCGAGGCTTCTCAAGCTATAGGTGATGGTCCCTTGTGAGTTAGCAAAACTGAATAGGAGGACCATGAAAATTTTGGCAATAATAAAGTGCTGAACACACCAACCCGTCAGTCAACACCTGCAAATGCTGTCTGAATACCTTGGCTCAGATTGGAGATTGCCAAACTGCAATGTTTTTGCTGGGTGTACAAATGTTCCTGTTCTTATGAAAACATAATGACTTAATTATAGAAAACTATTTTCCCACTGTACATTCATTGATACATAAATATCAAATATGTATATGTGTGGATGGCACTGTGTAACAATATCCAAATTTAGATATTTCTGTTATCTTCTTGTTCTATAGAAATATGTGTTCAATTAAAACAAAGAAAAATTAAGATTAAAACTCCATAACAATAGTTCTCAATCATCTGTACACATAAGTGTGGAGTCAACTTTAAAATTAAGAACAAATGTAATTTTGTAATTTCCAGACGGTGTTTTCTTGAGAAAACACCGTCTGGAAATTACAAAAATGGGCCTCTCTTTCTTGGAAAGAGAGGCCCATTGGACTTGCCAACTTTATATGCCCCAGTACAGGGGAATGCCAGGGCCAAGGGGTGGGGGTGGGTGGGTGGGGGACTGGGGGGGGAGTGTATTGGGGACTTTTTGGATAGCATTGGAAATGTAATTGAGGAAAATACCTAATTAAAAAAAAACAAACTTGATTTAACCTTGTCATTTCATTAAAGAAGTTATAGCATATTAATTATCACTGAATTCAAAATTGCAGAAAAAAAGAAGTTACCATGTGGAAGAAGGTGTAAAGCAACTCTTTGTAAATGTTTACATCTGCACATGAGTTCATAACTAGAAAGAACTTTTCTAAAGTTAAATTTTAAGTTATAACAGGGCACCTGAAGTACCGGAGACAACTTAAGATCATTGCATTTTGATTCTAAATCCCTTTGTTGTACTAAATCATTCTCAAAGAAAGCAAAAATTATTAAAAATTTGCCTACTTCTTCACCAACAGAAGTTTAACTCCTCAGTTTCACTTTTACAACATCATCAAATGATTTTTAAGTCTGGATAAACAAAGAATTTTCAACAAGTCCAGAAATGATGCAAAATATCCCTACCATATATTTCTATATTGTATGTTTATGTGAAACAGCATTCTCTTTTTTCTATTTTTATTAGATATTTTCTTTATTTACATTTCAAATGTCCCCTTTCCTGGTTTCCTCTCCAAAAACTCCCATTTCCCTCCCCCTTCCCCTGCTCACCACTAAAACACTCATGCTTCCTGACCCTGGCATTCCCCTACACTGGGACATAGAACCTACACAGGACCAAGGGCCTCACCTCCCATTGATGACCGACTAGGCCATCCTCTGCTACATGCAACTACAGCCATGAGTCCTACCTTCTATTTTCTTTGGTTGGTGGTTTAGTCGTAGAGAGCTCTGGGGACTGGTTAGTTCATATTGTTGTTCCTCCTATGGGGATGCAAACCCCCTCAGCTCCTTGGGTACTTTTCTAGCTCCTTCATTAGGGACCCTGTGCTCATTCCAATGGATGACTATGAGCACCCACTTCTGTATTTGTCAGGCACTAGCAGAGCCTCTCAAGAGACAGCTATATCAGGCTCCTTGCAACAAGCTCTTGTTGGCATCCACAATAGTGTCTGGGTTTGGTAGTTGTTGATGGGATTGATCCCCAGGTGGGGCAGTCTCTGGCTGGTCATTCCTTCAATCTCTTCTCTGAACTTTGTCACTGTAATTCCTTCCATGGCTATTTTGTTCCCCCTTCTAATAAGGATCAAAATATCCACACTTTGGTCTTCCTTCTTCTTGAATTTCATGTGTTTTTGCAAATTGTATCTTGGGTATTCTGAACTTCTGGGCTAATATCCACTTATCTGTGAGTGCATATCATGTGTGTTCTTTTGTGATTGGGTTACCTCACTCAGGATGATATCCTCCAGATCCATCCATTTGTCTAAGAATTTCATAAATTCTTTGTTTTTATTAGGTGAGTAGTACTCCATTGTGCAAATGTGCCACATTTTCTGTATCCAATCTTTGGTGAGAGACATCTGGCTTCTTTCCAGCTTCTGGCTATTATGAATAAGGCTGCTATAAACATAGTGAAGCATGTGTCCTTATTACAAGTTGGAGCATCTTCTGGGTATATGCCCAGGAGTGGTATTGCTAGATCTTCTGGCAGTACTTTGTCCAATTTTCTGAGGAACCACCAGACTGATTTCCAGAGCAGGTGTACCAGTTTGCAAATCCACCAACAATGGAGGAGTGTTCCTCATTCTCCAGATCCTTGCCAGCATCTGCTGTCACCTGAGTTATTTTTTATCTTGGCCACTCTGACTGGTGTGAGGTCAAATCTCACACACATCTTTTGATTTGCATTTCCCTGATGACTAAGGATGTTGAACATTTCTTTAGGTGCTTCACAGCCATTCGGTATTCCTCAGTTGAGAATTCTTTGTTTAGCTCTGCACCTCATTTTTAATAGGGTTATTTGGTTCTCTGGATTCTAACTTCATGAGTTCTTTGTATATATTGGATATTATCCCTCAATCGGATGTGAGATTGGTAAAGATCTTTTCCCAATTTGTTGGTTGTCTCTTTGTCTTATTGACAGTGTCTTTGCCTTACAGAAGCTTTGGAATTTTATTAGGTCCTATTTGTCAATTCGTGGTCTTACAGCACAAGCCATTGGTTCAGAAATTTTTCCCCTGGTGAAGCAGCATTTTTAAGACTGCATGTTTGCTTTTATCTTTAATGAATAACAAAATTATATATAAACCAACAATTATTTTTAAAAGAAATTTGTGATTTATTATCATAAGTGTTTGATTTGTAAATCTATTTTATATATCTATGTGTCAAGAGTCTCATAGTCTACCTTCCATCTTTAATATCAGCAAACAGTCCAATTCTACTCATATCTCTTTCTTGAGCTCTCACCATCCCCTGTCTCCCTCTGTCACTGTTAAGAACCCTTACCCTAAGCCAGGCAATCATAGACAAGTTCACCTCCTCAATATCAGCTGACAAATTAGCATAACTCTACCCTACTGTGTAACATAGCATACTCCCAGTTCTAGGATATCTTTCAGTGAAGGATGTATTTTTTCCTACCATATATCCCAAGGATTGACATGAAGAAAGGATGCATACTTCAAATCATGGTCTTCCCTTTGTCCTTCCCTCATTCATATTCATATGCATATAACTATCTGTCTGTCTGTCTATATATCCATATACATACACACATACATCTATCCTTCTCTCTATATCTCAATTTCTTGTGCCTCAAAGTGTCAAGTAACTCAAATGACAAAAATCCTATCTCTTGTCATTCAAAAATATTCATATACACACACCAACTAGAAGAAGGAAACTCCCTTCCACCGAATCTTTCTCCCTGTGACCCATAGCAGGGTTCTTCTGCTCCTCCACTTTGCCCTCCATCTCCAATCCTGAGATTCCTTTCATATCCTCTCTGTTTCTAAAACCTTCTGGACATAAATTATCAAGAATGGCTTTCATTTTAAGAGTTTTTGAGCACCTCTTATATACGTTGTGTCAAAAATTTTTTGCCCTCTGGGAAAATGAAGGTCAATACATGCACACGCATACACGCACACACACACACACCACTCACTTGCAATGATACACATATGTACACACACATACAAGTGTACATAAACATACATGCATACATACACATAAGCTTGTGCACACATCCACATATATATCCACATACATATTCACATGTGCATGCACACACATGCACACAACCACAGCAATTATTTTATAGTTCAGTGCTGCACCAGACAGATACATGAGTACTAAAAAGGAATAACTGTAGCTGAGACTGTACACCTTAGAGAGGACTTTTATTGGGGACCTTGAGAGTGGGTTACATTTGGACTCAAACAAGAAAGAACATTCAAAGCAGTTGGAATAGAACTGGCAAATGCCTACAGATGAGACACCTTGGAATGTTCAGCAACAATGACTAATTTTCAATGAATAGTGAACAGAAAGCAAAAGGATGAGAATGAGACTGAAAAAAAGTTTGTGGCTTCAGCTAACGAGATGGTTCCATGGTTCAGAGTACTTTTTGCACTAGTTGAGGATCTGTGTTTGATGTCCAGTATCCACAAGGCAGATCACAACCATCTGTGACTCCAGCTCCAGGGGATCTGATGCCTACTGCTGCCCTCCAGAGCTACCAGGCCCACACATAAAGCTCCTATATACATGCAGGCAAAATACATTCAGAGAGAGGGGAGGGGGGAGAGAGGAAGTAAATAAGTCTTTTAAAATAATATGACGTTTGTACCAGGTGGCTGTGGATGTCAGTGTGAGTACATATCCAGTGACTGTCTGATGAGTGTCCTGCTGTGAAGGCCAGCACAGATAGTTCTTGAAACAAGGACAAGATTAATTGGTCATGTGACTGGCAGGAATTTTAGGGAGGGCTTCTTTCAGGACAGCTTCTTTCTCTGTTCTCTGTAGCGTCTCAGGGCCCCCCAAACAGCCAAGAGTAAGAGCAACACCTCTGCTTTCTTCCTACCTGAGAGGATATGGATTAGGGAGCTTGTCCCTTTCCCTGGTGAATGCTTCTTTAGAATTATAGAGGTGAAATGCTACCTGGAAAAGGTCAGAGGACATGAAGTCCCAGATATGTCGTCAGAGGGTTTCTCCATCCATTTGCCAGATACACCTCCTGGACTCATGAACGAGGTTGGAAAAGCTACCTCATACAGTATTTGTAAGCAGTACTAACTTCTATTGATTCTGATGGTATCTTTGCCCCTTCACAAACTTGAAATACTTCTCTTGCCAGGACTTCCAGAAGTGTGCTAGCTCCACTCAACCTCTCCATTCAATTTCACCAGACAGTTAACAAGCCCGATCCTCTACAATGCCCTCCCAATAAAGATCACCAAAGCATCCTTTATTCCCCAAATCTGGGAGAAAATACACACAGCACTTCATAATTCCTGAAGAGGTAAGAATTTAATTTGACAAATTAAGGAAGATGGGTAAAACAGTATTAAGAGTGTCTGGAAATGTTGTTAGGACTTACACTATTAACCATTTACCTAAAAATATTAAGTCTGTGTAAGCACATGCATAGTTTAAAATTATCCCATCTGGGCTGACAAAACTTACCCATAGAGCCATAAACTATCCAACAAAAAATTAACACTATTATGATAATCTTACTCTTGAACTGTTGTTTAAGAGACTCCCAGAACATTATAGGTTATTGTTATTGTCCTTGGCTCTCCCCCAGAGATTGAAGGCAAGTTCTTATTGCTGAATACAACATGAACTTCAAAAAACAAACAAACAAACAAACAAACAAAAACAAAAAGCAAAAAACAAACCAAAACAACCCCCCCCCCCAGAGGACCTGAGCCAGATCTGCAGACCAGCTTTTATGATACCAGAAAGCACCATACAAGCTACCAAAAGAGGAAAGCAACCAACACTCCTGCCCAGCTATGATGCTTATGAACCATACTGACTAGCATGATGACTGTAAGGATACAGTAGTGGCATGCAAACCTTGGTGATAATCAACAGTTCTCTAATTTAATTAGTCTTAAGTTCTGTTTCTGTAAAGGTTAATATTGCTGTAATAAAACATCATGACCAAAAGCAGCTTGGGGAGGAAAGGGTTTATTTGGCTATCATATCCTGGAATAGAGTTCACTGAGGGAAACTGTGATGGTTTGTATATCCTTGGACCAGGGAGTGGCACCGTCTGAAGGCCTTGTTGGAATAGGTGACCTGGTTGGAATGGGTGTGTTACTGTGGGTGTGGGTATAAGATCCTCACCCTAGTTGCTTGGAAGTCAGTTTTCCACTAGCAGCCTTTGGATGAAGACATAGAACTCTCAGCTCCTCCTGCACCATGCCTGCCTGGATACTGCCATGCTCCCACCTTGATGATAATGGACTGAACCTCTGAACCTGTAAGCCAGCCCCAATTAAATGTTGTTTTTTATAAGACTTGCCTTGGTCATGGTGTCTGTTCACAGCAGTAAAACCCTAACTAAGACAGAAGTTGGTGCCAGGAGTGGGGGATTGCTGTGATAGGCCTGACCATGCTTTTATTTGAAAGAATGTGGATTTTGGGACTTTGTATCTGGAAAGTAATGGAATGCTTTAAATGGGGCTTAATGGGTCATCCTAGTAGGAATATGGAAGACTTAGTTGCTGGGAGTAATTTGAACTGTGTTGACCTGGCCCAAGAGATTTCAAAGGAGAAGAATTTCAGAATGTGGCATAAAGACTAGTTTTGTGGTATTTTGGTGAAGAATGTGGCTACTTTTTGCCCTTGTCTGAAAAGTTTGCCTGAGGCTAAGGTGAAGAGACTTGGATTAATTGCATTGACAAAAGAAGTTTCAGAAAAGCCCAGCACAGACTTTGTTCTCTGGTTAAGTCTTATGAAGAGAAGTTTGAACAAGCATAGCAAGCTTAGAAAGGAAAAATATAAAATATATGGTTCGAGTATTAAAGGGGTACCAGGAAGTGAAATGGAACAAATTCCTGTGTTCTAGGAGATAACAGATTAAGGGAGTGGGACCTTGAGGTAAGACCCTACCCAGCTAAATTAAATCCAGGCACACACCTTTAATCTCAGGAGACAGGCATGCTGATCTCTGCATTCAAGGTCAATCTACAGAGCAAGAACCAGGATAGCCAAGTTTAGGCAGTGAAGGATTTAGAAAACATAAAGCTAGTGATATGTAATAGTACAAGGGGATCATGTTCTAGTTCCTGTAAGCAGCAGAACTTGGCAGCTTCAGCCATGTGGCTCTGGCTCTAGAGTTAAGAATGGAAGGAACTACTGGGAAAATTGATGCTGGTTAGCTGGAGCTAAGGAATTAGCAGTGATTAAGAAGAGACCAGCATCACTGAGGTGAAATCTTCTGGAAATTGTTTTCTGGGAGCACAAAGAAGCTGTGTTTCAGAGATACCCAAGGTTGTACCTCATGCTGTGGCTGGACTTGGTATTGTGTAAGAGTCACTCAGGTGGTACTGCTTGTGAAGGAATGAAGGAATCATGGAGAGAAGCTGAGGCTTAGCACTGTGAGAGGCCAGGGAAGGCCATTGGAGAAGGTGAAGCCTCAGCTGTAGTTGATGGCCCATGACTGAAGGGGTCATGCAAAGGATTTGAGGCTTGGCACTCTGAAGAGAGCCTATGAAAGGCTATTGGTGAAGCCTAGTTGGAGTGGAATACCCCAGTGTATTGGAGATGTCAGTACCATGGAATGATCACCAAGAACTGCAGCCGTAGTGGAGTGGATCAACCTGAGTTTAGAGTGATGGGGATTGCATTGAATCTGTAGATTGCTTTTGGTAAGATAGCCATTTTTACAATGTTGATCCTGCCAATCCATGAGCATGGGAGGTCTTTCCATCTTCTGAGATCTTCTTTAATTTCTTTCTTCAGGGACTTGAAGTTCTTGTCATACAGATCTTTCACTTCCTTAGTTAGAGTCACGCCAAGGTATTTTATATTGTTTGTGACTATTGAGAAGGGTGTTGTTTCCCTAATTTCCTTCTCTGCCTGTTTATCCTTTGTGTACAGAAAGGCCATTGACTTGCTTGAGTTAATTTTATATCCAGCTACTTCACCGAAGCTATTTATCAGGCTTAGGAGTTCTCTGGTGGAATTTATAGGGTCACTTATGTATACTATCATATCATCTGCAAAAAGCGATATTTTGACTTCTTCTTTTCCGATTTGTATCCCTTGATCTCCTTTTGTTGTCTAATTGCTCTGGCTAGGACTTCAAGTACGATGTTGAATAGGAATGGAGAAAGTGGACAGCCTTGTCTAGTCCCTGATTTTAGAGGTATTGCTTCAAGCTTCTCAACATTTACTTTGATGTTGGCTACTGGTTTGCTGTATATTGCTTTTATCATGGTTAGGTATGGGCCTTGAATTCCTGATCTTTCCAAGACTTTTATCATGAATGGGTGTTGCATTTTGTCAAATGCTTTTTCAGCATCTAAGGAGATGCTTAGATGTCTTTGAGTTTGTTTATATAATGGATTACATTGATGGATTTTCGTATATTGAACCATCCTTGCATCCCTGGGATGAAACCTACTTGGTCAGGATGGATGATTGTTTTGATGTGTTCTTGAATTCGGTTAGCGAGAACTTTATTGAGGATTTTTACATCAATATTCAGTTAGAAAACTTTCTAAAGGCCGTTGATCAGGTGGCTCCGTGGTTCCCTGTGTCAGGGCATCTTACAGGGCCTAGTTGGGATAAGTTAGGGAAGGATCTGAAGTTTGCCGAGGAGCAAGGGGTCCTCGTCAAGGGGATGCTTCTGGTATGGAAGTTAGTACGTAACTGTATTAAGGACAGGGAGAAGTGCGGGGCTGAGTTGCAGAAAGGGAATGAGGCTTTGAACCAAGTAAGAGAGGAGAGATCACAGGAGTCTGATGCAGAAAGCAGCTCTGGTGAGGGGGACCGGTCCGAGGATGATTTAGAAAGCCTTCCAGACAGTCTTGAAATAATGAAAGTGAAGGTTCAGCCTTCAGCACCAGCTCTTCCGCGACCAAAGACATACGATGGGGTGGGGGGAGTGGGGGGGGGCGTCCAGACAGTCTCTACACCCAGAGATGTGGAGAGAGCTAGGAGCACAGTGCTACCCAGTGTTCCAGGATGCACAAGGAGCTAGATTTCATGAACCATTAGACTGGAAGATTATACAGAGACTGGCTGAGGGCATAAGGGCTTATGGGGTGACTGCTCCTTTTGTGGTGGCTCAGCTTGAATCACTGCATCACTACTGCTTTACACAGAGCGATTGGTAGAACCTCGCTTGTGCTTGCCTGTCCCTGGGTCAGTATCTGGATTGGAAATCATTTTTCATAGAATTTGCTGGTGAGCAAGCAGCTCAGAATGCCGGGGCAGGGCAGGACGCTTGAGATCAAAATATGTTACTGGGGCAAGGGAGGTTTGCTGCAGCCCAAACCAATTATCCACGTCAAGTTTATGAGCAAATTAATAAGGTGTGTATCAAAGCCTGGAAGGCTCTCCCCATCAGAGGAGAAGTCAGAGGCAACTTAACAAAGATCTTGCAAGGCCCTACTGAGCTGTTTGCAGACTTTGTGGCTAGAATTGTGGAAGCTGCAGGCAAGATTTTTGGGGATCCCGACACAGCCATGGTGCTTCTAAAACAGTTGATTTTTTGAGCAGTTCACCAAGGAGTGTAGACAACCTATTATTCCTATAAGAATAGAGGATTGGAGGTCTGGATGAAAGTGTGCAGAGAGCTTGGAGGACCCTTGACTAATGCTGGCTTAGCCGCTGCTGTAGCCCAGGTTTCAAGAGGAAAGGGTGGTGCCAGAAGCACTGGATGCTTTCGATGCAGTCAACCAGGTCATATGAAGAGACAGTCCCCTCAGCAGGCGCGAGCAGGAAGTGCTTCTGGGCCATGCCCTGGCTTATGTCCCATATGTAAGAAAGGAAATCATTGGGCTAATGAATGTTGCTCCATGAAAGATTTCAATGGACAGCCTATTTCTCACAGCAGGGCTCTTCTAAAAAATGGACGGCTGACCCCAGGGCCCTCAAATATATGGGGCAGTTTCCGAGGGGTGGCCCAACCTGAGAATGTAAATGCAGTGGAACAGCCCAGGAGAGCAACAAGAGGGAGTGCAGGGCTCGACCTCTGTTCCCCAGCCAGACTTATATTAACACCTCGAATGGGGATGAAGTTGGTCGAGTCTGATTTTTAAAGGGCCACTGCCACCTAATACTGTAGAACTCCTGCTGGACCATAGCTCTGTGACCCTTCAAGGGCTGGTTGTACACCTGAGTAATAGATTCAGATTATACTGGACAGGTCAAAATTATGGTCTCCTCACCACAGGGAATTGTAGCCATTTCCCCTGGTGATCATATGCACAGCTCCTCTTATAGCCAAGTTGTCACTCCAAGTTTCCAGCTAATGATAAAGAAAGAGGGAATAGAGGATTTGGTTCTACGAGAGCCACTTCAATTTACTACTCCATGGACCTTAATGAGAGACCTCTACTTGTATTGCAGGTAGAGGGAAAAGCTATATCAGGATTGCTTGATACTGTTGCTGACTGAAGCATAATTAGCATAAAGGACTGACCATCAGCTTGGCCACGTCAGCAGTCAGAACAAACCCTGAGAGGCCTGGGCTATGCCCAAATGCCCAAAGTGAGATCATGCTGACTCACTTGGAAGAACCAGGAGGGCCATTTCGGTTGTTTTCAGCCTTATGTGCTCCCTGTTCCGATCTCCCTCTGGGGACAGGACCTGATGCAAGAAATGGGATATAAATTGACAAATGAGTTGCCTTATAGCCAACAAGCTCAACAAATTATACAGAATTATGGATATCAATCTAAAAAAGGATTAAGACCTCGATTGCAGGGCAGGAAGTCCCCCATTCTTGTGAGTTCAAAGAAAGGTCATGCTGGACTGGCTTTTTCCTAGGAGCCACTGAGGAGGCCATCCCCATTACTTGGAAGACTGAGGATCCAGTATGGGTTCCTCAGTGGCCTTTGCCATCAGAGAAATTACAGGCTGCTAAGGAATTAGTTCAAGAACAGTTACAAATGGGCCATATTCGTCCCTCTACTTCTCTTTGGAATACCCCCATATTTGTCATTAAGAAAAAATCAGGGAAATGGAGGTTGTTACATGATCTTAAAGAGATTAATAAACAAATGGTCATTATGGGACCTATTCAAAGAGGCTTGCCCTTACCATCGGTGCTTCCAAAAGCATGGCCAGTGATAGTTTTAGAGGTTAAAGATTGCTTCTTTTCCATCCCCTTGCATGAACAAGATGCAGTAAGATTTGCATTTACTTTGCCTTCTATAAATCATGAAGAACCATATAAGAGGTTTGAGTGGGTTGTTTTGCCCCAGGGCATGGCCAATAGTCCCACTATGTGTCAGCTATATGTAGATGCAGCCTTACATGAGGTTAGACAGGAATTCCCCAGAATAAAATGTTATCATTATATGGATGATGTCCTTCTGGCAGCACCAACCGAGGAAATGCTGGATTTGGCATAGAGTAAGACCATACAACAGCTACAAAAGAGAAGGCTTACAGTAGCCCCTGAAAAGGTGCAGAAGGGCAAGGTCATCCATTATTTGGGAAGCAAAATAACAGAACGATATATAACTCCACAGAAGATTCAAATTAGAACTGATCATCTAAGGATTTTAAATGATTTTCAAAAGTTGCTAGGAGATATTCAATGGGTTAGGCCTTATCTGGGTCTAACAAATAAGCAATTGCAACCTCTTTATGACATCTTGCCAGGAGCAACAGCCCTGGATTCAGAGAGAGTTCTTACAGAAGAAGGAAGGGAAGCCTTAAAGTTAGTAGAGAAGGCTATTCAAATTGCTGCTTTAAAGAAGAGAGAGGTTGATCTTCCTATATCATTATGTATTTTGCCATCAGAAAATTAACCTACTGGAGCACTTTGGCAAGGGGCTCCTTTATTATGGATCCATCCTAAAATTTCCCCCACCAAAGTGTTATCCTATTATCCTGCCTCGGTTGCCCAATTGGCATTGCTGGGTTTACAGCAATGCGTGCAGCATTTTGGCACCCTTCCTGATGAAATTATTGTACCATATGATAGTAGACAAGTTGAAGTGTTGTCTGCCACTGTAGATGACTGGGCAGTTTTAAGATGCAGTTTTGTAGGTCAGATAGATAATCATTTTCCCAAAGATCCCATTTTACAGTTGTGTAAAGCTCACCCTGTAATTTTTCCTGTGATTACCTCTCGATTACCATTGAAAGGGGCTCCTGCAATTTTTACAGATGGATCAAAGTCAGGATGCAGAGCCTATTTAGTTCAAGGCTCTGTGCCTATAGTTTTACAATCCCCCCTCCCCCTGTCTCACTGCAAGCTATAGAATTACAGATTGTGATTAAGGCTTTTAAGACATTCACAGGCCTTTAATTTAATATCAGATAGTCAATATGCCGTTAATGCTCTTGCTATCTTGGAGGTGGTTGGTAGGGTGAACCTTAGGTCCAGCATTGGGGATTTCTTAAGTAAATTACAAAATTTGCTATTGCATAGATACTCCCCTTCTTTGTTCAGCATATCTGAGCTCATACTGGGTTACCAGGTCCATTGGCTGAGGGTAATGACATAGTGGATAAGGCAGCACAAGCTGCTGTATTTTTGGCATGTTCTGCTCTCAACCTTGCTCGTGATTTTCATTCTAAATTTCATGTAAATTCTAAAACATTAGCCTCTGGCTTTGGGATCACCTGAGCAGAGGCCAGGGAGATTGTCAAGGCCTGTCAGGCCTGCACTTCTTTATTACCTCAACCCTTCTTTGGAGTTAACCCACGAGGGTTACTACCCCTACACATTTGGCAGATGGATGTAACTCATTTTGCCGAATTTGGAAAATTACAGTTTGTTCATGTTTCAATTGCTACTGCCTCTGGAGTCATTTTTGCTTCTTTGCATACTGGAGAAAAGGCCCGTCATGTTATAGCTCATTGCTTTGAAGCATGGGACTCTTGGGGTCAACCCAAAGAATTAAAAACTGATAATGGCCCTGCTTATACTTCCAATTCTTTTGTTAGCTTTTGTAAGATGATGGGTGTTCATCTTGTACATGGTATTCCCTATAACCCTCAGGGGCAGGGAATAATTGAACGTGCTCATCGTACCTTAAAAGAATGCTTAATAAAACAAAAAGGGGGAGTTGCCCTAGGGGCGACTTCCCAGGAACACCTTTCTATAGCCTTATTTACTCTTAATTTTTTAAAATAAAGATAAATTTGATTGTACTTCTGCACAGAGATTCAGTAATCCTGATGCATCTCAGAAGGGAACTGTTATGTGGAAGGACGTGTTGGATGGCCAATGGCATGGGCCAGATCCAGTGTTGGTGTGGGCGAGAGGGTCTGTTTGTGTGTTTCCCCAGGACCACCGCCAACCGTTGTGGGTACCTGAATGACTAGCTCGAGTGCTGAAGGATGACCAGAGGTGTGATGATGATTCTCCTGGAAATACTGATGATGGTGACAGGGTGCAGGAGTGAGGAGCTACAATGGGACAGCATGTCGGTGTTTCTGAAGCCGCTATCCTTGACCCATTCTGCTCAAGTGTTTCCTCATTTCTTTACCTCCAATACATCTTTACAGCTACCCTTTTTACCTGATGATGAAGGAGTGGCACTGGTGTCTGAATCTCTCCAGCTTGCCCTGCGAGGGGTATTATGCTTTCAGCTTATTGTAAATATTTCTCAAGATAGTGTGTGTATGCATTTGTATAATCAGACTGTTGCATGGTTTGATAGACCTTTTAATAGTTCAACCCGAGCTAATGTTACTGGGATCAGAGGAACTTGGCCTGCGAGCATACCCAAGGGCAATGGTAGCATTCTACCCCAACCACGCTGAGCCCCGTCTTGCAGAGGCGTATGAGACTCTTTGCCTCCGTGGACTGGATGTCAATCCTGGAAGGCTGCTTGGGTGGTGAAAAGGTATTTTACCTTTTCTTCATACATCAGTACCACGCATAATCAAACGTTTGCAGGCTATAATTGGACATATCAAAACCCAGCACAGCGAGGGGCTAATAATCCTTTTAATGTATGGTTGTTATGTGGGGTAAATGGAAGCTGTACTGATTTGTCATCTCTAAGTATACTGGTGGGAGGGGCCTGGGGAAATGCTAGTTTTTATTGGAACGGGTCTGATTTGTTTGAAAATTCTGTGAGTGTTTTGGCTTCGAGAAAAAAAAAGTCTTTTGTGCCTACACCTGTGTGTGTTTGGCCCCCTTTTGTGTTTTTAGTATATAATGGTAGTTATGATAATGAGCTTATTAATCATAGTAGTGATAATTGCTTTTATAGTATGTATTGGAATGCATCTGTATTTTCCTTGGCTGTGGTAATCCGTATGCCTAGATTTGTACCCTGGCCAGTGCAAGCTCCATCTGTGATGACACTGTTTAGACCTAAAAGAGATTTTGAGATTACCGCTGCCATAGTCACAGCAATATCGCACCTCAAGGAATGGGCTGGCATAGGAGGGCTGGCAATCATCTGTGTTGCCACAGAAGTAATGGCCCTGTGGTGCATTTGTTGTATGGAAAAGAGGCATACCCATGCGCAGGCACTGTTGATTCAGGCTTTTGCAGCCTTAGAGCTGGGACAATCTCCTCAAGTGTGGCTTGGCATGCTAGAGAAGTAGTCAATGATGGGTAAAACTCCCTGGAGGTGTTACCAACCTAAGACAGGGACCAGAGCACTGATGTTTGACGGGTAAGGAGCATTATCGCAGGGGGCAACCTAAGACAGGCATTCTCTGCCAAAATAATAAATAAGGGGGAGATGTGAGGAGCGGGTGTGGCTGAGCCCCAAGATGGCACCCGGGACGGCTGCCAGGTCTTATGACCTGCACCTGACTTCCTCATTACCTCAGAATTAGCCACATCCCCAGCCGCCTGCACTGCACGGACGCAATGCCTCATCAGCTCTCCTGAGGTGTCGTCACTTGCTGTAAACCAATGGACTGCCATTACGTGACTAGGGTGATTGGGAAGAGTCAGTAGGGTATTTAAGGCACTCCTCAGGGTTGTTCGGGGGATTCCTGTTCCTGCATTGCAATGCTAAGTGTTCCTGAATAAACCAGCTTGAAGAAGGACAACGTGGTGTTGTGTCTTTCCTGCTGGTCGGGGTGGATGAGACAACCAGCTGGGTAAGATCACCAATCCCTTTCTTCCTGTATTAGACTGCCAAGCATATTCTGGGATGATGAGAGTTAGCCTCTAGGGACTAACTCAGGTTAATTCCAGCTGAATGTTGCTGTATCTTTCAACTAAGGTGTGTGGTGCCTTCAGCAATAAGGTCTTATTACCTGTTCTGTTGGAAATGACAAGGGCTTGTGCTGGTTTGAGGGCTTCTTGAGTCTGTGTGCTGAATATCTTATAAAGGAGTATCTCACACCTGCCACTGAGATTTTTGTTTAATAAACAATGACTTCGCTCTTCCGGTCAGAAAAGCACCGGGGTAGCTAGGGCGCAGGGTCGGCTGACACTCGCCAGCTACCCACAACACCCGCCACAGGATCTTAAGACTTCTGGAGAGTGGAAGACAGCTTCTGCTCCAATCCAATTGCGCGCGGGACCTGAGACTGCATAAGTTAGGGAAGCAGAAAACCGGCCTGAGTAGGACCACAGGCCTCTTCCGGCTGGACCAGCACCGGGGTACCGCCAGCTACCCAGGACCCCCGCCACAGGAAATTGAGACTGCTGGTGAGTGGAACACAGCTTCTGCTCCAATCTTTAAACAGTGACAACGACAACAACTAACCCCAGAGATTACCAGATGGCGAAAGGTAAATGTAATAATCTTACTAACAGAAACCAAGACCACTCACCATCATCAGAACCCAGCACTCCCACTTCGCCCAGTCCAGGGCACCCCAACACACCGGAAAAGCTAGACACGGATCTAAAAGCATATCTCCTGATGATGGTAGAGGACTTCAAGAAGGACTTTAATAACACACTTAAAGAAATACAAAGGAACACTGGTAAACAGGTAGAAGACAGTAAAGAGGAAGCACAAAAATCCCTTAAAGAATTGCAGGAGAACACTGCTAAAGAGTTACAAATCCTTAAAGAAAAACAGGATAACATAATCAAACAGGTAGAAGTCCTTAATGAAAAACAGGAAAACACATCCAAACAGATGATGGAAATGAACAAAACCATACTAGACCTAAAAAGGGAAGTAGACACAATAAAGAAAACCCAAAATGAGGCAACACTGGAGATAGAAACCCTAGGAAAGAAATCTGGAACCATAGATTCGAGCATCAGCAACAGAATACAAGAGATGGAAGAGAGAATCTCAGGTGCAGAAGATTCCATAGAGAACATCGGCACAACAATCAAGGAAAATGTAAAATGCAAAAAGATCCTAACTCAAAACAACCAAGAAATACAGGACACAATGAGAAGACCAAACCTACGGATAATAGGAGTGGATGAGAATGAAGATTTTCAACTCAAAGGACCAGCAAACATCTTCAACAAAATTATAGAAGAAAACTTCCCAAATCTAAAGAAAGAGATGCCCATGAACATACAAGAAGCCTACAGAACTCCAAATAGACTGGACCAGAAAAGAAATACCTCCCGACACATAATAATCAGAACAACAAATGCTCTAAATAAAGATAGAATACTAAAAGCAGTAAGAGAAAAAGGCCAAGTAACATATAAAGGCAAGCCTATCAGAATTACACCGGATTTTTCACCAGAGACTATGAAAGCCAGAAGATCCTGGACGGATGTTATACAGACACTAAAAGAACACAAATGCCAGCCCAGGCTACTATACCCAGCCAAACTCTCAATTAACATAGATGGAGAAACCAAAGTATTCCACGACAAAACCAAATTCACACATTATCTCTCCACGAATCCAGCCCTTCAAAGGATAATAACAGAAAAAAACCAATACAAGGACAGGAACCACGCCCTAGAAAGAACAAGAAGGTAATCCCTCAACAAACCTAAAAGAAGACAGCCACAAGAACAGAATGCCAACTTTAACAACAAAAATAACAGGAAACAACAATTACTTTTCCTTAATATCTCTTAATATCAATGGACTCAACTCCCCGATAAAAAGACATAGACTAACAATCTGGCTACACAAACAAGACCCAACATTTTGCTGCTTACAGGAAACTCATCTCAGAGAAAAAGATAGACACTACCTCAGAATGAAAGGCTGGAAAACAATTTTCCAAGCAAATGGTAGGAAGAAACAAGCTGGAGTAGCCATTCTAATATCTGATAAGATTGACTTCCAACCCAAAGTCATTAAAAAAGACAGGGAGGGACACTTCATACTCATCAAAGGTAAAATCCTCCAAGAGGAACTATCAATCCTGAATATCTATGCTCCAAATACAAAGGCAGCCACATTTATTAAAGAAACTTTAGTAAATCTCAAAGCACACATTGCACCTCATACAATAATAGTGGGAGACTTCAACACACCACTTTCACCAATGGACAGATCATGGAAACAGAAACTAAACAGGGACACAGAGAAACTAAGAGAAATTATGAATCAAATGGATCTGGCAGATATCTACAGAACATTCTATCCTAAAACAAAAGGATATACCTTCTTCTCAGCACCTCATGGTACCTTCTCCAAAATTGACCACATAATTGGTCACAAAACAGGCCTCAACAGATACAAAAATATTGAAATTGTCCCATGCATCCTATCAGATCACCATGGATTAAGGCTGATCTTCAATAACAAAATAAATAATAGAAAGCCAACCTTCACGTGGAAACTGAACAACACTCTTCTCAATGATACCTTGGTCAAGGAAGGAATAAAGAAAGAAATTAAGGACTTTTTAGAGTTCAATGAAAATGAAGCCACAACATACCCAAACTTATGGGACGCAATGAAAGCATTTCTAAGAGGAAAACTCATAGCTCTGAGTGCCTCCAAAAGGAAACTAGAGAGAGCACACATTAGCAGCTTGACAACATACCTAAAAGCACTAGAACAAAAGGAAGCAAATTCACCCAAGAGGAGTAGACGGCAGGAAATAATCAAACTCAGGGGCGAAATCAACCAAGTGGAAACAAGAAGAACTTTTCAAAGAATCAACCAATCAAGGAGCTGGTTCTTTGAGAAAATCAACAAGATAGATAAACCCTTAGCCAGACTCACTAGAGGGCACAGGGAAAGCATCCTAATTAACAAAATCAGAAATGAAAAAGGAGACATAACAACAGATCCTGAAGACATCCAAAACACCATCAGATCCTTCTACCAAAGGCTATACTCAACAAAACTGGAGAACCTGGATGAAATGGAGAAGTTCCTAGACAGATACCAGGTACCAAAGCTGAATCAAGATCAGGTTAATGATCTAAACAGCCCTATATCCCCCAAAGAAATAGAAGCAGTCATTAATAGTCTCCCAACTAAAAAAAGCCCAGGACCAGATGGGTTTAGTGCAGAGTTCTATCAGACCTTCAAAGAAGATCTAATCCCAGTTCTTCACAAACTATTCCACAAAATAGAAACAGAAGGTACTCTACCCAACTCATTCTATGAAGCCACAATTACTCTGATACCTAAACCACAAAAAGACGCAACAAAGATAGAAAACTTCAGACCAATATCCCTTATGAATATTGATGCAAAAATCCTCAATAAAGTTCTTGCTAACCGAATCCAAGAATACATCAAAACAATCATCCATCCTGACCAAGTAGGTTTCATCCCAGGGATGCAGGGATGGTTCAATATACGGAAATCCATCAACGTAATCCAGTATATAAACAAACTCAAAGACAAAAACCACATGGTCATCTCGTTACATGCGGAAAAAGCATTTGACAAGATCCAACACCCATTCATGATAAAAGTCTTGGAAAGATCAGGAATTCAAGGCCCATACCTAAACATGATAAAAGCAATATACAGCAAACCAGTAGCCAACATCAAAGTAAATGGTGAGAAGCTTGAAGCAATACCTCTAAAATCAGGGACTAGACAAGGCTGTCCACTTTCTCCATTCCTATTCAACATCGTACTTGAAGTCCTAGCCAGAGCAATTCGACAACAAAAGGAGATCAAAGGGATACAAATTGGAAAAGATGAAGTCAAAATATCACTTTTTGCAGATGTATGATAGTATATATAAGTGACCCTAAAAATTCCACCAGAGAACTCCTAAGCCTGATAAACAGCTTCGGTGAAGTAGCTGGATATAAAAGTAACTCAAACAAATCAATGGCCTTTCTCTACACAAAGAATAAACAGGCTGAGAAAGAAATTAGGGAAACAACACCCTTCTTAATAGTCACAAATAATATAAAATATCTTGGCGTGACTCTAACTAAGGAAGTGAAAGATCTGTATAATAAAAACTTCAAGTCTCTGAAGAAAGAAATTATAGAAGATCTCAGAAGATGGAAAGATCTCCCATGCTCATGGATTGGCAGGATCAACATAGTAAAAATGGCTATCTTGCCAAAAGCAATCTACAGATTCAATGCAATCCCCATCAAAATTCCCATTCAATTCTTCAACGAATTAGTAAGGGCAACCGGCAAATTCATCTGGAATAACAGAAAACCTAGGATAGCAAAAACTCTTCTCAAGGATAAAAGAACCTCTGGTGGAATCACCATGCCGGACCTAAATCTTTACTACAGAGCAATTGTGATAAAAACTGCATGGTACTGGTATAGTGACAGACAAATAGACCAATGGAATAGAATTGAAGACCCAGAAATGAACCCACACACCTATGGTCACTTGATCTTCGACAAGGGAGCTAAAAACATCCAGTGGAAGAAAGACAGCATTTTCAACAAATGGTGCTGGCACAACTGGTTGTTAACATGTAGAAGAATGCGAATCGATCCATTCCTATCTCCTTGTACTAAGGTCAAGTCTAAGTGGATCAAGGAACTTCACATAAAACCAGAGACACTGAAACTTATAGAGGAGAAAGTGGGGAAAAGCCTTGAAGATATGGGCACAGGGGAAAAAATCCTGAATAGAACAGTAATGGCTTGTGCTGTAAGATCGAGAATTGACAAGTGGGACCTCATGAAACTGCAAAGCTTCTGCAAGGCTAAAGACACCATCAATAAGACAAAAAAACCACCAACAGATTGATATCCTAAATCAGATAAGGGACTAATATCCAATATATATAAAAAACTCAAGAAGGTGGACTCCAGAAAGTCAAATAACCCCATTAAAAATGGGGCTCAGAACTGAACAAAGAATTCTCACCTGAGGAATACTGAATGGCAGAGAAGCACCTGAAAAAAATGTTCAACATCCTTAATCATCAGGGAAATGCAAATCAAAACAACCCTGAGATTCCACCTCACACCAGTCAGAATGGCTAAGATCAAAAATTCAGGTGACAGCAGATGCTGGCGAGGATGTGGAGAAAGAGGAACACTCCTCCATTGTTGGTGGGATTGCAAGCTTGTACAACCACTCTGGAAATCAGTCTGGCGGTTCCTCAGAAAATTGGACATAGTACTACCGGAGGATCCAGCAATACCTCTCCCGGGAATATATCCAGAAGATGTCCCAACCGGTAAAAAGGACACATGCTCCACTATGTTCATAGCAGCCCTATTTATAATAGCCAGAAGCTGGAAAGAACCCAGATGTCCCTCAACAGAGGAATGGATACAGAAATTATGGTACATTTACACAATGGAGTACTACTCAGCTATTAAAAAGAATGAATTTATGAAATTCCTAGCCAAATGGATGGACCTGGAGGGCATCATCTTGAGTGAAGTAACACAATCACAAAAGAACTCACACAATATGTATTCACTGATAAGTGGATATTAGCCCAAAACTTAGGATACCCAAGATATAAGATACAATTTGCTAAACGCATGAAACTCAAGAGGAATGAAGACCAAAGTGTGGACACTGTGCCCCTTCTTAGAATTGGGAACAAAACACCCAGGGAAGGAGTTACAGAGACAAAGTTCGTAGCTGTGATGAAAGGATGGACCATTTAGAGACTGCCGTATCCAGGGATCCATCCCATAATCAGCTTCTAAACGCTGACACCATTGCATACACTAGCAAGATTTTGCTGAAAGGACCCAAATATAGCTGTCTCTTGTGAGACGATGCCGGGGCCTAGCAAACACAGGAGTGGATGTTCACAGTCAGCGATTGGATGTATCACAGGGCTCCCAATGGAGAAGCTAGAGAAAGTACCCAAGGAGCTAAAGGGATCTGCAACCCTATTGTTGGAACAACATGATGTACTAACCAGAACCCCGGAGCTCTTGTCTCTAGCTGCATATGTATCGAAAGATGGCCTAGTCGGCCATCACTGGAAAGAGAGGCCCATTGGACTTGCAAACTTTATATGCCCCAATATAGGGGAATGCCAAGGCCAAAAGAATGGGAATGGGTGGGTAGGGAAGTGGGGGGCGCTATGGGGGACTTTTGGGATAGCATTGGAAATGTAATTGAGGAAAATATGTAATAAAAATATTAAAAATTTTAAAAAAAGTGGAAAAAAAACCAATGACTTCTAGAAGTAATATTATCTTTTATAACTCTTTTTGTAAATTGGTTATTTATCTGCTGTGTTAATCACAATAGATGAATGGAATCAGACCAGATGTACAGTAACAGAAGAATAGATAATGAAAATGTGGTACATAAGCACAATGGAATTTTACTTAGCTATATATAAAATACAAATATAGATTTTTCTAGGAAATGAATGGAACTGGAAAAATATATTAAGTGAAGTATGCCAGGCCCAGAAAGAAATGTGCTGCATGTTGTCTCTCAGATGCAGATCTTAGCTTCATCTTGTCAGATATTAGTGTTGAACACAGAATACATGTAGAAGCCAGAAAATCAGGAAGTGCCATGGGAGTATGGAATGCCTTGAGGGAGAGGGAATAGTGGAGCATAGGTTATAGGAGGGGAGAAGGGGAAGTTTGGTGTTGGTAAGGAACAAGAAGAGTGGAGGAGATCAGAGGATGGTGAGAGCAGGCTAACAACAATGAAGGATATATGAAAGAGCCCTGTGTTAATGTACTGCACTATAAACCAATTAAAAACGATAACATGAAATCTTAATTCAAGACTATATTTAAGAAAACATAGTTTTAGTATATGGTATTGTAATATGGACTTATTTCTTTACACACTTGACACCACTGTGATTCAATGCTACTCACAGTGTCTTTAATTGTTTCAGAGTTTGTACCACCTTCATCTGTTGATAGGTCATTTCAGTTTATTTGCAAGGATCAAGCTGTAAAGAAATTGATATGCTTTTAAATGTAGACATGTACAAACATATACATAGTGAATGACATGTCAGTTTTAGTCATAACATTCATATATATATATATATATGTATATATATATATATATAAATATATAATAACAAAGTACCTTCCCCAAAGCCTCTAAAAACTAACTATATCAGAAGCCATACTGTGAAAGTACATTCAATATGTGAAAAACTGAGGTTATTTTAATTTGATTATTTTCAATCTGGAAGTCAGGAGCAACATACATCATGGCAAGTAGTGAGGTAGAAAATATAGCATACACTTGTTAATAGCTTAGATTCTTCTTCCATAATTGCCTAATTCAAATCATTTTATCAACTGTGATGGTTTGTATGTGCTTGGCCCAGAGAATGGCATTATTAGAAGGTGTGGCCCTGTTGGAGTAGGTGTGTCACTGTGGGTGTGGGCTTTAAGACCCTCATCCTAACTGCCTGGAAGCCAGTATTCTGCTAGCAGCCTTCAGATGAAGATGTAGAACTCTCAGCTCCTCCTGCACCATTTCTGTTTGGATGTTGCCATGTTACTGCCTTGATGATAATGAACTGATCCTCTGAACCTGTAAGCCAGCCCCAATTACATGTTGTCCTTTATAAGGGTTGCCTTGGTTATGGTGTCTGTTCACAGCACTAAAACTCTAACTTAGACATCAACTATGGATTCTACTCTAATCTTTTTTTGAAAATGCCTGAAACCTGGCCAGATACTACACAAAAGCTGCTCTGGACTGCAATGGGGTAAGGACACATGACTGTGTTTTAACAAAATAGGGATTGGGAAGTCACAGACTAATCATAGCTTTAGAATTAATGACAGAAAAGTAAAGATGGGAGGATTCCTAATAGAATAGGAGGATAAGAGAAAAAGGAATATGCAATTAGTCCAAGGTAAGAGCTAACTCTATGCTCACATCTAAGGAGCTAGGAAACATAAGGGGCTAAAACCTGAGTGTGGATACTAAGCACCACTTGTAGACCTAGCACACACTGGATATTTGTTACTATTTATAACCTTTGTCACACATTGTTACTATTTAACAATGCTTAAATGTCACCTCTCCAAGGAAGTTTCAATGGCTTCCAAACTAGTCACACCTGGTTACAATAGGTTTCATGGCAATACTTAGAATTACCTGATATTTTGTTATCTAGTTCATTATGTACTTGTCAGTTTTTTTTAGCTTCTCTATACTATCTCAATTTGATTATGTCCACTCTTAAACTCCTAAGTAATTTATGCCATGGTGATTTAATTTCCTGATCACAGTGAGGTGGAACATATTATATTGCTTATTAATAGCATCATGATAGTTTTGTGCCCATGGATAACTAAGCCCTAAGAGAAAAAAATGTTGATTTGCTAAAACTGTTTCACAGGTCCTAAAATAATACAAAGACTAGGTACATGCTTGATAAATGTGTAACTGAAATAATGTTTGACTAGATGGATGGATGATAAAGCCAGATTCACACAAATTTAAGCATTAAGAAATAGGCCAGAAAAAAAGATAGAGAACATTGCTTAAGGTATTCATGAGGTAGCTTAGGTCTACCAGAGCAATGACTCAGCAGAATATAGATAATATCTCAGAAGTAGAAGCCAAGCCTGTGTTTTATGGCATTAAGTAGATAACAAAAAAAAAAAAAAAAAAAAAAAAGGGAAGAGAGGCAGGAATCCAACAAAGAGAGTTAACTGAGGAAAGACCTGTTGGTGCTTAGCTACAGGAATGCCTTCTTATTGTCTGACATATTTGTAACTATATATTTGGTCTATGTATTTGGTAACTATTTGTAACTATATATTTGCTCTTTTGGATCTTGATATAGAGACCCTATAAACATAGTATATATCTATAACCCATTGCAAATGAATGTGAGGCCAGAATCTACACTTGGTGTGTAAAGTGGACTGAAGCTCTCCCAAAACTGTTGTATCTAATGCTGACTCTAGGTACAAGCATCAAGATTTAATTCACTTTTTGACCACAAAGCAGATACTATAAAAGTTGGAAAATTTGGAGGTTGGTAGTTAAATACCAAAATATTGGTTGTAACACTTACTGTGAGTGATGACATGTTCACTTAGTCTCAAGGATCACACATTCGGTAGAAATTTGTATATAGAAATGAGCGTGCCCTTTTCCAGGAGAATGCAAAATGTCCACTGGAAAGCAGTCACTACTTAGCTGTCTAAGTAAACTTCAGGATAGTTTCTGCAGTGAGTAGTTCCTCCCCAAAGCTCCAGATCTTAGTCCTTTGTTTGAGAGTCAGGAAAATCCCACCCTAAACAAAACATTACTCTACAGTGGAATCTTAAGAGGTAAGAAAAATTACTTCTGATTAATCTACTGCCATTCCTTCCTCAATCCATTATCATTCACCTTACAGATTTTTTCTTATACATTTACTGTTTTTTGTTGAATTTCAATTACACTATATATTTTTGAGACAAGGTAACTGGCCTCAAACTCATTGCTATCATCCTGCCCCTGTCTCCCAAGTGCTTGAATTATAGGCGTTTGTCACTATGGATAGTTTTACTCCCATGAATTTTGAGTGCCTATTCCAAACAAACAAACAAAAATTGGGAAAAAAAATAACAAATGTTCTCCATACGTCAATAGTCAAAGGAATAAAATCTCCTTGTGTTGCTTTCCTGCTTTCAAAAGAGTATTTCATTATTTCTTCCTCCTTGTGCTAGGCTGTGTTCTATTACAAATGCCTGAGAGAAATAATGTAACAGACAGATTTACACTGGCTAACAGTTTCAAAGGTTTAGGGCCAAGGTCAGCTATCTCCAGTGCTTTGGACCTGAAGTGAGGCAAAGAATCACCAGGGAAAATATGTGGCCTAGGATACATAAGTGAAGCAGAAGGAAGGCCCTGGGCACAGGATAGACCCTTCAAAGACACAACACACCCAGTGAGTACTTCCTCCAACATATCCCACCTAGCAGTCTAGGTAGCTATGAATTCATCAGTGAATCCATTGGCTAAGGTAAAATATACATGATCCAAATACCTCTCAACAGGGACAACAGCTATAGAACACATATTCAGTATACAAGACTTTCTCAAGGACACAGAGAAAAGATCCTTCTGAACACAGTGGCAGGCTCCCCTGGAGTACATAAGGCAACTCATTGTTCTTCTCCACATCCTGGTCATTTGCCTTCACATGAACCTGTGGACTTCTGCCACCATGTCATAAGAATATCCTTCTTGATTCCTTGGGTAAATATTCTGAATTCAGTGCCAGGATGACCTTTAGATGATTAAGAACTGTGCTGTGTCCTGACTGCCTCCCTGTACCTTGCCCCTTTCCAGGTCAGTGCTTTTTTGTCATACTTGCGGATGACTACGACAGCATTTTGAAGTATTTATTCAGGGATCTGCTCCAGACTTAAGGACATGCTGGTAGTTTGATACTACTGTTGATGTTCAGTGCTCATTTCAAAGTCAGAACAACAGCTCTTAATAAAAACAACCATTTTTGTAGTAAAATAATTTTTGCCTAATCTCAAGAATCTTTTCAACAAAAAGTCTTTTCTGATCAAAGAACAGGATATAGAAAAATTTCACTGAGAGTTGAAAGAACTCTGAAAATCTATACAAATAGGCCTCATGAAATATTACTAACCCCACTCCTGTCCCTCCCCAGCCCCTCCCCGTCTAGGAATCACACTGTCTCTAGATAAAACTATTACTAGAAATGCATGACTTGACTCTAATTGTGATGAGGCTTCAAATAAAACTCCAGCAGTGGACATTTTTATAAAGGGGCATACATTTTACTCATGAGTTTGTAAATGTCTTAAGAGACATAGGAAGTGGAAGATGCTCTGGAATAAAGAACATATGGAAAAATATACTTAAAATGAATATGTAATATGTGTGTGGTATAAGATGACTTGTGGATTGCACACCTTTCTTCGAAAAAACATAATACCAGACAAATTTTTAAAGAAAAAAAAAGCATTGCATATATGTTGGATTTAAATAATTAAAGCCTGCTCTCTGGGCCAGGCATTGTAATACAGGTGCTTGTAATGCTTGAGCTCTAGAGGCTGAACTACATAAGAAGACCATTTTACCAAAAACAAAAGCAATAATAGTAATAACAACAACAACAACAACAACAACAACAAATTATTCACTTAGCATGTAGTTAAATTTTGATAGAAAATACTTAGTTTTACAAAAATTCATTGGTGAATATTTAATGATATGAGAAAACATTATATCTGCTCTTCAATTAATATCTGAAACCTCGAAACCAAGGGCATCAACACTTCAAGTGAAGTAAATGTACAGACACTCCGCTGAAGACATACATCTGAGCTCAACCATAAGGTCACCCATAGAGATATGTTTGAAGTTTCCTTCAAATGATTTTTACCTTCAGTTTTTCATATAGTGCCATGTATGCCCACATACAGTCAAGAGGCAACAAATTCCTTAGGAAACATTTCCCAGTCATTTCCCAGTCTCTCAAGCACATATTCATTTTTTCTTTTTCTTTTTTAATTAGGTATTTTCCTCATTTATATTTCCAATGCTATCCCAAAAGTCCCCCATACCCCCTCCCCACTCCCCTACCCACCCACTCCCACTTTTTGGCCCTGGCATTCCCATGTACTGGGGCATATAAAGTTTCAAGCACGTATCCTATGAGCATAGAAAAGTAACTATTGTTTAGTACGTTGAAATTTGGCATGAAATAATGGAATAATGCAGTAATAGAAATCTAAAAAGAAACAAGGTAAATAGCAGTAATAACAGATAATGAGTGTGAGTGAGCAGCAAGGCTACAATCCTCTGTGGCACTCAGCCCTTGTCTTCTTTTAAGGAAAACCGTGTGTAATGTCTCTGCACCCAGTCCTAAGGTCCCCCCTCCTCAGAGAGAAGAGACATAGACTCCAAATATTACTAAGGATGAAGCAATGCTTCCTTGACAGATTCCTTCTTCTTCTTCTTCTTTATTTTATTTATTTATTTATTTATTTTTTGGTTTTTTGAGACAGGGTTTCTGTGTATAGCCCTGGCTGTCCTGGAATTCACTTTGTAGACCAGGCTGGCCTCGAACTCAGAAATCCTCCTGCCTCTGCCTCCCGAGTGCTGGGATTAAAGGCGTGTGCCACCATGCCCGGCTGACAGATTCCTTCTTGCCATATGTCACAAAGGTCTATGATCCTGAGGAAAAGCCTCATTTAATGCTGACAAAACGGTCCCCAGTGTAGCTGCAAGAGGGAAAGCAAATTTTAAAAATGTATCTAAACTTATATTGAAGAAAAAATTCATTTCAACTAACAACTGCTCCACTGTCTTTGTAAGGTGAACTCTATAATAGGCATGGGGACTGACTGAATACTAGACTGTACTTCATGCAAAAGGGATGATCTGGGGGGATGTTGGCTGGACAAGATGTAAAAAGAAAGTTCTATTTTTGGAAAAAATGTGAGAGATGATAAGTCTATGAAGAAAATTAATCATGCCAATATGATGAAAGTGGTCAGAAAAAATGACAATCTTTCTTTTATATTTGAATATACGAAAGATAATCTCTATCAAAAGAAAACGAGACAAAAACAAACAAACAAACAAATAATTCCCTGAGCCAGTCATAAGAAATACAATGAATAAAATACTTCCAGGGCCAGCCCTCAACAGTTGACATAGCTGTTTTTTTTTTTTTTTTTTTTTTTTTTTTTATAGGAACGTGAAACTGGAAAACAGGTAAAATTTTTTGATTTGGGACTTGCAAAAGAATCTGACAAACCACATTGTATATCTAAGGTTCTGTAAAGAATTTCATTGTATGGGACAATGAGCATGGTTCAACAGGTAAAGGTGCTTGGCATCAAGGTTGAGGTTTCAAGTTTGACCCCCAAGACCACATAGGAGAAGGGAGAGGAGAGAGAGAGAGAGACAGAGAGAGAGAGAGAGAGAGAGAGAGAGAGAGAGAGAGAGAGAGAGAGAGAGAGAGAGAGAGAGAGAGAGAAAGAGAGAAAGAGAGAGAGAGACCTCCTATAAGTTAACCAATGACCTTTACATAAATACTTTGACATACTCTTGCCCCCTCCATAAAATAGATAAATAAAACTGCAATTAATACCAGGTTATACAGTTTAGGAAAGGAATGTGTAATTGGGATTTAAAGACAATATTCAACTGACAATATCCAGGCATTGAACTAGCCATATTTTTAAATTAGGTGTTAGTGTCCTCTCCCTCTTCCATTTTCTCCTTCTTCTCTCCCCCCTCACCTTGTGTTCCACCTTCCCTTTTATCTAGGTTCTCAAACTGACTATAAGTAAAGAGCTGCATTTGTAAAAACCAAAGTCATATTTAGATGAACTGGATCCTATGCCTCTTCCAGATATTTTTAAGCATTTAGTCAATGCTCCTCCCTGGCCTCTGCTTCAGGTCCTTTCTCCAGGATCATGCCCTGGGTTCCTGCCCAGACTCCCAATCATGATGAACTGTAAGATGTGAATTGATATAAGCCCTCTCTAACTCCAAGTTACCTTGGGCTATAGTGTTTTATCACAGCAATAGAAAGAAAACCTAGGACTCTAGGTATCTAAAACATCCCAACTAAGCCAGTTGGAATAATGGGTTGTAAGGGGTCAGGCTGTCTTCACATCTGGGGATAGCTAAAAAAAATTTAGAAGCTGTAATTTCAGAGCCTCCTTTTCCACAACGCCAAGTGTGGGTATTTTAAAATAAAAGAGAAAAAATGGGATGAAGAAATAGATCAGCAGTTAAGAACACTGGCTACTCTTCCAGAGACTAAGGTTCAGCACCCAGCACCCACATAGTAGCTGTCTGTAACTCCAGTTCCAGAGGATAAGATAACATCTTCTGGACTCTATTAGCAGTGCACAAATGGTACATACATTAATATAGGCAAAAACATCATACACACACACACACACACACACACACACACACACACACAAACTAAGTTGATTTGAAAAAAGAAGATATACAGCACTGTTTGAAACACTCAAAGTCCATGCAGGTGTAAATACCAAGAACATGTCTTCTATATGCAGTGGAAAGAATGTAAATTTGTTTTATTAGATAATTAGTTCTTTTTACCACATTCCATCCCATGGAAGCAAAATTTGCTTTCAAAAGTAGTCACATATAAACCATAGAAACTACACTACACACAGTCAGACACAATAATTTTTCAAAAGAGCTGGCTTAGCCAGAAAAGCTACTTAGCAATACAGGTGCCACAGCTTCAGAATATACCAAGAGTAAACACACTGATCAGGGCCAGTTTTCAGAAAGTACTCAACAACCCCACAGCAAACACTAAATAGTTCAGCTACACAAAATTGTCCCTGAAATACTTGGGAACTCAGACTGGGTGGTTCAGTGTGGAGGTCACCAATATCGTCACTATAAAGCATCCTAAAGCACCTTTCCACAGAGGTAATGCAAGTTCCTGACCCTGGGAAGTATCTATGGACATCCATTTCTCTTCTGAGTTTGGGAAGAAAACAGAAGAAATGGGTAAAGAAAAAAAAATCTCCTATTCTATTTATTTCCTAAAAGTGAAATGCATTTCTAAGCATTGTTGCCCACAGTGCTGATACCTGGGTAGGACTTTACAGTATATTGAATAGCCTATGTATGTCTCAAGTATTTATCTACAAATTAATAAATTAATAATTAAATGGGTTGAGAGTTTTATTCTAATTTGCTGTGTTTCAGCCTAAGCTAGTCAATGCTACATCACCTTATAGTTTTTGCCTAGCAGGAGGTGGGATTCCTGGGCTGTTAGCTATTGGCTGATTTGACTAGAGCTCTACTCTTCCACCTTAACAAAAACAGAAAGACTGTAACAATCTTTGTTTCTCTACATTGGAACAATGACATGTGATCAGTGGTTGAACAGAATGTCTTAGAAATAAATTTCTCTTCAGTATGCAGTTAAGATTAGTATTATGTTTCCTGATCTCAGTACAGAGTCTGCTTGACCTCAGCCAAACTGAATTTGTCCTGACTGGCAAACTCTATAGCTTCAAGACTCCCATATGCATCATGCCAAGGTCCTACTGTCATCTCTTCATTAAGAATGTCCTCAAAACTTGTTGATTTGTGTTCGCAAATTCTGTTTCCGTGTTCGCTGCAGACGTAAAGCTGTTGTGAGCCAGCTGGCCCTCATGCACAATGGTAAAAGTCACAAACTCAGCTCTGACCTCCACACTCATGCCACAGAGAAAATGTGTTTAGTTATGATCATAGGGATTCACAGAGTGTAACTTTTTGGTTTTATTTCTAAACTGTTTTTAAATAAACATATTGCACTTAAGATTATTCTATTTAAACCTATAATCTGTGGAGTAGACATTATCAATACATTTTTAGAAAGAATAATCATTTCAGTGCTGGAGAGATGATTCACTGGATGATATTCACTGGATGGATGATATTTCTCATCCAGAGGACAGGAGTTCAGATCCAGAACCCAAGTTAGAATCTCACAGTTACACATAACTTCAGCTCCAGAATCTGACATGTGCTTTTGTCCTATGCAGGCACAAAAACAAGCACATAATCAAAAAAATTAAAATGGAGATATAGTTTTTCAAGAATAGCAGTGCCAAGTGTTATGTATTTGTGACTTTGTAATAACTATTAACATAACTGATATCGTCTTGTAAGCACTTTCAAAGGTAAGTTATAAAAATAATAACAATATAATTCGTTTAAAAATTCAGATTTCACATGTTGAAAATGATTAACTTGGGTCTACTGAGATGAAAAAATGGTTTCTATAAAAGCCTAACAACTAGAGTTTGATCCCCAGGATCCACATGGTAGAGTAACAGCATAGAATCCTAACTTCTTCAAGTGGTCTTCTGGTACACATGAACACACACACACACACACACACACACACACACACACACACACCAATAAGTAAAATCAAATTAATTCTAAAACAATAGTTAAAGAGTAACTTGTCCTTGTTACATATGCATATTCTCAGTTTTTAATGTTGCAAAGTCAATAAAAGTTCTTTGATATTTTTGAAGAAAACAAATCAAAATCTGGCACTGGCTTTTGAGCAAGACATGAGACAAAAAAAGTAAGAAATATAGGAGTATAATATGTGGCAAGACCCAGAGACTGTCCATCCTGGGATTCATCCCATATACAGTTACCAAACCCAGACATGATTGTGGATGCCAAGAAGTGCATGCCGAAAGGAGCCTGATATGGCTGTCTTCTGAGAGGCCCTGCCAGAGCATTACAAATACAGAGGCAGATATTAGCAGCCAACTATTAGACTGAGAGTGGGGTCCCTAATAGAGGAGTTAGAGAAGAGACTGAAGAAGTTGAAGGGATTTGCAATCCCATAGGAAGAACAACAATATCAACCAACCAGACCCCCCCAGAACTCCCAGGGACTAAGCCATCAACAAAGGAGTACACATGATTCTAGCTGCATATGTAGCAGAGGATGGCCTTCTCATGCATCAATGTAAGGGGAGGTCCTTGGTCCTATGAAGGCTCGATAGATGCCCCAGTGTAGGCGAATTGAGGGCAGGGAGGTGGAAGTGGGTGGGTGGGTGGAGAACATCCTGATAGAAGTATGGGAGGGAGGATCCAATCAGGTGTTTCCAGGAAGGAGGGAAATTGGGAAAGGGAATAACATTTGAATTGTAAATAAAGAAAATAAAACAATTTTAAAAAAAATATGTGGCAAGACAGAAGCTTAAAAGCCAGGACATAAAGGAAATTATATCACATGGAATATCTTCTCCATAGCAGATGGAATCAAGCAGGGTTAACTTACCACTGGCTTCACAGGGGAAAATACTTTAAAACAAGTATCTCACATAGAGATTCTAGAAAGGAACTGGAAAATTGATAATAATAAAAAATAATAATATGAAAATTAGTAGATTATCTGAATAGGCATTGTTAAAAATATGATATATCAATGATCCACACTATTAATGCAACTAATAGCCTTAACTGGAAGAAATCAAAACCACAATGACATATAATGCTATCTCAAAAGGGTGAGTATCAACAAAGAAACTTACAAAATATGGCAAAATGTACAGAAAAACTGGACCATTATAAACAATATGAACATAAGTCAGTACAACAGTCTGGAGGATTTTCAAAAACCTAAAAAGTAGAAATACAATATGAACCAGCTATCAAACTACTGCAACATATCCAAAGGAAAGTAAATCTGTGAATCAAAAAGATACCTGTACTCATTCTCGTGGTAGCTCTGCTTATAATCATTACGATAGAGAAACATTCCAGAATCAATCGACAGATAAGTAGATAAAATATACATAATGGAATATTATTTTGCCATAAAGAAACAATTTGTATTATCTGTGCCAATAATAGCTGGACCATATTATGTTAATCAAAATAAGACATGGGAAAAAAAGATGGCAGAACAGAGTAGCATCTTCCAAAGAGAAGCAGAACTAGAGATACAGCAGCAGTGAATTTGAGAGCATGGCCATGGCAGACAAACAAACATGTTGAGGGAGGAGTGCATGGAGCAGTGGGCTGCAAATATAATTGCCATATCCAGAATACTGGTAGGGTAACTGGTGCCAAGAGCAGGGTGGTGTACAGCAGCCTGGAACATGCATAGGTCCTGGCCCCAGACACACTGTCCAACTGTAAGATCACCCTGACTCTGAGCAACAACAGGATATCCAAGGTGAAGAATGGTTCATTTTCTAGGTTAAGTTTCCTAGAAAGACTTCTATAATCCATGCTGACACCAGAAACCAGATTGATGTCCAGGATCCATGTACAGCCAGTGTTATGCATCTTTTGAAGTGGTATCAAGGACTGCAAACTCATTACTGAGAATGAGATACATTAAAGGCTCCCCCCTGCCCCACGCCACCAAAACAGAAAAAGAAAAAAGAAAAAAGAAAAGAGAAAAAAGAAAAAAGGAAAAAGGAAAAAGAAAAAAGAAAAAATTAGAAACAATTCAAACATGAAGCTCTTGAAGAGAATCCTTAAAAATAGTGATAAAGATGCTCAAGTATATAGCCCTTCACAGTTGACTGATGGTTTATGGTAGGGGTGAGGGGTACAGGGTAAGTTGGGGAGGTGAGGAATGGAATGGGGACTGAGGGTGGGGAGAGTGGAGGTAGTGGGGGAGCGGTGGGTTGTACTAAGTTCTCTTTAAGGAGATGACCACTGGTAGTTTGATCAATGAGTATATGAGTAACACAAATTGAATTTAGTGAGGTTTATTTGGGGGTGGGGGTACAAGGGAGGGAGAATGGACCTGGGAGGAATAAGAAACAAGTGTAATCAGGGTGTATTGTACATGGTCAGGGTATATTGTATGAAATCCCAAAGAATTAATAAAAACATTATGTTGTTAGGGGCAAAAAGAGAAAGAAGCAAAGCATATAAAAATAAATACTCTATAATCTCATATGTGGAATCTTAAAACATTAAACCCTTGAAAATGGAGACTACAATGAGGTCACTAAAAGCCAGGGATCTTGTCTGCTTGATGCCCTAAATGTCTCCTAAATCTGATGTCATTTCTTTCTCTACATTTTGAAAATTTTATGCTTTGATATTGTGTATAATTTGTGTATGTAGCCTAAACTGATTCTTCTGCTACCCTCATGATTATAAAATTTTAAGCTTTGTGTCCCACAGATCCCAATTGTGCTGTTTATACTTTCTTATTATTTTAAAAATTCATCATGATTTGATTTTCCTTTTTATTATTAACATATTATTTGCTCTTTAGAATTTTCAATATGACTTATCTTTGATCATATCTACCCTACCCATATCTCCTCTTCCAGTTTCCCTGTGCTCCTAACTTGTCATGATATTCTTGTTTTAAATAAGATCTTGCTTAATTAATTTTACTTTAATTTCATCCCTGATAATCTGATCCATTTTATTGATGAGATTTTCTTCTAGGTTTCTTTTCAGTTGATTTGATGAGAAATTCATGTCCAAAATATCAGTTTAACTTTTTTTGTATTTTTATAATTTTCTTTTACTTTTGTGTATGTGTCACATACACAAAATGTATTAATGTGAATATATTAATGTAGGACTGCCCATGAAATCCAGAAGAGAGTATCTTATCTCATGGAACATACAGTATAGTTATTATAAACTTTATAACATAAATGCTCAGAATTGAACTCATGACCTGGAAGAATATCAACTTCTCTGAATAATGAAGCCTTCTTTCCCAAACCTTTTGTTTCCAGTATTGTTCAATTGAAGCTAAATTGTAGTAGCTTTAAAATATTCTTCATCTTTAATCTTTACAGTACTGGGGTTGTGGAGTGGGAAGGTGAGGGAGTGGGGAAGTAGTGGATGGGATTGGGAGTGGAAGAGTGGGACATCTTCTTGGAGACAGAGGGGAGGAGAAATGGGATGAGGAACTGTCAGAGGGCAGACCAGGAGGGGGAGAATGACTGGAATGTAAAAAAAAAAAAAAAAAAAAAGATTAAAGTTTGAAAAATAGAATGAATGTCAGCTGAGAAAGGATAAGGAATAGTATTAATTCAACTTAGAAAAAACTAAGGAGAAAAGTACATGGAGGTTAAAACTGCAATGTTTCTAATATCAACAGAGTTTAAATATTATTACTGTTGTGGAAAGATTTAGTTAACACATACACATAAGAGGAGGTAGGGTTGAGAAAATGAGGTAGGAATGAGAGGGACGTGTATGGGTTATATGTAGGAAGACTAGTAGAAGACTATACAATAAAATAGATATGGAGGCACACAGAACAGTCATGAAACATATAAATAATGTAAAAACCAAAGCACTACCATTAAGACATGTTATGCAGGAGTCAATATTTTTAAAGGTAAAAATAAAAGAAAAGCTAATTAATAGTTTTTCTTTGATAGAATAGATTTTAATTCATTCCCTCCCTGTGCTGTTTTAAATACTAAACTGCACTGACTGGGGCTGTGCAGCTTAGCTTTAGCTCAAACCTGTAAAACCAGAGTTTTGAGTATGCAATGTTGAAATGAGTTCAATTGAATTGTCTTTGGTTTTAGTTTCTGTTTAGTTAAATAAGGTGTCAAACTTCTTTTCCCCAGACCTTAGCACAAAATATTGCTTTAGGGAAACGTTCACCCATTATGTTTTTTAAATGTGGGGGATGGTCATGCATCCCCTGCTTGGGCTTCTAAACCTAAAGAAGGAATGTTAATGTCATACATGCAATTCATCTTTGGCTGGAAATGGTCAGCCTACCACAGTGAAAGCTATGACAGCATCTGCTCCTTTAGTCTCTAGGCTAGGTCAGTTTGCATGTGGCTGTGACATAGCTCTGGCCTGACTGCACTCACCAATGTGCTTCCTATTTTGCTTCATTGTTCCTTCTCACAGCTTCAGGCTGCACATTACATTTCAGCCTCTTCCCCTCATAGTGATTTTCCCTGTCTACTGTGATCCCAGCTGCTGTCATGCCTCCACAGCCTGTTTCATCTCTCCAGCCTGGGGTTCCTGCAGCATTTGTGTGCTGCTGAGCAGAGTGGGGTGGGAAGAGAAAGAAGGGAGAGGAACTGAAGCACCTCTTGGTAGTTTCCACAGACATTGCTCAAGATGCATGTATTGTTGACATTACTGCCTGCTGCTTTTCAGAGATTCTCTTTATCATCAGTGATTATCTCCTGTAGGAATAAAAACTACTGTTCATACCAGTGTTTTCTTTCATAGATCACAATTTGGGCACAATCGGCCATCTCACTCAGAAGTCCTGTGCTTTTTTTCTTTTTCACACCCTTGTTTTCTGCCCCCTAAAGATGCCTTTCCTTCTCACACAGTCCCCACATATGCTTTCATAACACAATGATTTCATGGCCCTTTCTACTTTCCCTCTTCCTTGCCCGCCCCCATATAGTAACTCTCCTTCCTTTAATGTCATATGCATATTTCTAATGAAATTTTTTCCTTCATACATGCTACATTGAATTTTTATCCTTTTGTTATTTCTTTATTTTCCAATGTAGTCAGTTTTTTGTTTCAGTTTTAGTTTGGTATTTTTGAGTTTTTGCATTTGTTGTTATTTGAAGTATGTATAGATTGAGGTATATGTGTGCTTTGTTTTCTACAATTTTTCCAATATATATCATAGTGCCTAGTCATAATTGTAAGTCTGGGTGTAGTGACATAAACCTTTAATCTCAACACTTAAGATGTAGATGCAGGAGGATCAGAACTTCAAAGCTAGCTTTGGCTATGAGAAATGCTAAGTTATAGACAAAACAAAGCAAAAACTGAAAAAAAAAAGAAGAAAGAGAAGAAAGAAAAGAAAGAGAAACAAGCAAAAAACCAACCAACCAAACAAAAATACCGTTTAGTGGACTCAGTGGATGCAGTCATTAAAAACACTAATTTTTCCCTATCCTTTGACTCTAATATTTTGAATTTTATCCAAGAATTGCTGAAATACTGTGAAGTCATATTTGGTCTTTCCATCAGTGCTGGGTTCACTCTTCCTGTGATAGGATGGCCTTACTGAATATACACTGTGGACACTCTGGAAAACACTTGGATTCAGCAGCTTTACCCCTTGAATTAGACACAAAGCTGAGTATTCTGAAAGTTTCTAATTTGAGCTATCTTGAAAGGAGAGTGCAGACATTGGGATGACAGTGCCTACATCCTCAGCTTCTTGGAGTTTATAAGTATGGCAGCCCCGTGCCTCACACAAGAGAAAGACAGAAGTTATTTACGGTACAACAGCTTGACTGGATACTTACATTATCAGAATCAAGGATTTGCCAAACATTTGAAGTCATGACCTTTCTAAATGGCCTCTGGCTGTGTGGGTGATTCTCATTTACTTCACTTCCCAACCTTTCCTGTTACACACCCACCAGGTTGTGGCAGCTTCTGATTGGTGTGCTCTACATATATAGTCCCATGATGTGGAATACTGGTGTCAACAGTCTTCCTTGTTTCCTAGTACTGGAGCTTGATTTTGTGTGTTTCCTGCTTTTCTGCTTGTCACCATGAAGTTCCTGGCACTCCTTGTGTTGCTTGGTGTTTCCACTATCCTAGTCTCTTGCCGTAAGTAAAGATTTTTACTTTAACTTAAAATGGGGTCCATAATACATGAAAATACTTACTCAGTGAAACATGAATTTATGGATTCTTACATGCTGCTATTTCCTGTCCTCTTATCTAGTACCTGGTACTATCTCAATTTTTGTTTTGTTTTGTTTTGTTTTTGGTATTTTTTGAGACAGGGTTTCTCTGTGTAGCCCTGGCTGTCTTGGAACTCACTCTGTAGACCAGGCTGGCCTCAAACTCAGAGATCCGTCTGCCTCTGCCTCCCGAGTGCTGGGATTAAAGGCGTTCACCACTACTGCCCGGCTCTATCTCAATTTTTAAACTTAAACAGTTTTTTTTCTTTTTTATTAATTTATTTATTCACTTTACATCCTGTTCACATTTATCTTTATCATTGTTTGTTTGTCTGTGTGTGTGTGTGTGTGTGTGTATGCCATATGGTGTCAGGGTCTCAAACATATTGTCATGCATGTGAGGAGGTTAGAGACAGGAGTCAGTTCTCTCCTTCAGCTATGGGATCAGCTCATATCACCTAGCTAGTAAGAGAAAAGCTTTTACCTACTGAACCATCTTGCTGGTACTCACCTCCATTTTGACACATCATTGTAGGTAGGTAGACTCCACCGGGGTTTCTAATTCAGTCCAGTTTTTCCTCTATTCTGAACATGGCACTGAAATGCTTTTTTAGTGTCAATAAGTTACTTTTGAGAAGGTGACTAAAGACTTATTTCAGGGAAGCAAAACTGACCTCATGTTAGATGTCAAAGGTTTTCTTTATCTGTGCATGTGCTTCCCTCAATCTGTCTACTTGGTTGTACATGTCTGTAGTAGTGTTCACATTCTCTATCTCATCAAAACTTTACTTAAGTTTTTCTGTCTTATTTTGCTTATTTTTCTTCAGAGGACCCGGAGGCAAACAGTCCTGACACTTCTGATACTGGTGAGTCTGTGTCTGAGTACCATTCATTACCTTCCTACCATAACCATTTTCCCTTCACAGCCTCTTGGTAACCAATATCATTTGGATATTATGATATGTGAGGAAATTTTAGTAAAACGATGTAAAGCTTCAATCTTGATTATAAAATTATTTTAATGTAATGACAACATTTTATTCCTCATATAAAGATAATTAAACCTCTGACATGGACTAAGAGGAACTCTAGGCATTCATTGTTCTTATGTAGTAGATAAAATGTCATGAAGTCTGATACTGTAGCTTTAATTTTATATGTGAGTGCACAGAAGGTCTTCCACAAATTAAAGGAAGGACTGATTATATAACTCATGTGTATAAAAGAGAACAATTTTTACTGGAACAGACAGCAAATCCCTGAAAGTGCTATGGACTGAGGGCCTGGGAACATATGCCAGGGTGGGTTGAGGCAACAGCAGAGGCCTGTGCTTTACATAGGTGTGTTAGTCTCAGAATCATGTTTGATTTTCTTCTTGGAACTGGTGCTGGAGGCCAGTACCAGTTGCCTAGGAAGTTTCTTTGTGCATTTTGGACAATAGTGCCTGTAACTAGCTTGGGCTTTATTTTTATGTTTATGCCTGTCACAAAGTTCTTGCTTATGTCTTGGTCAGTGTCATTGCTGGAAGAAAATCGTAAGGTCATGAAAGATAAAGCAATAACGTATGTGATAGACTAAATATTTGATAGAATTAGTGAATTCAGAATAAAGAATAAATGTATAATTCTGGGTGGGACCAATAACATTCCAAAAAAGTGTCAGTATCTCACTTGGAGACTTTCCTTTTAATTTCAGCTGATTCTACTGGTGGAAATACTGGCTCTGAAGCTCAGGCAGATAGTACTGGTCAAAATCAAGAAGTTGATTCCTCTGATTCAGTCAATGACCAAAGTGTGAACACTGATAATACCAACACTGTTAATGAGGCCTCTGAGGAGGACAACAAGGAAGAGACAGATGATAACAGTACCGGGGATAATACCTCCGATCAGAACAATGACGTTGACAACACTGAAAAGAAAGAAGTTTCCAATTTAAAAGCTAAAATTGAAGGCCTCAAATCCGGTAAAAACCATTTCACCTAATTTTTTTCTTTATGGAACTCTCAGAATCTCTAGGTTCCCCAAGGCTACAGTGAACTGTACTTTCATGAGGAAGTAGGGGAGGGTAAGGAGATCGAGAAGAAGAGACCCTTCTTTTTTTCCTCTTTTCTAAGTTCATCATATTGTTTATATATAAGCACCAGAAGGATCAGATGTTGACAAGAGTATGTTATCAATTTTAGCTGCATCAATCTTGCAATATTAGATCTGTTAGAGGCAATGTAAACACAGCAGAAATCATTGAAAGTGTAAAGTGTCTCCATGTAGCAGGCAACTGCATGACTTTTCTTTTTCTTAAATAAAAGTCATGTTTTCTTTGGAGACTATTGTAAAAATTGAAATAGAAAATGGCCTTGTGATGAGGTCTTCCATGGATGACTGTTTTAACATAAATCAGGAGACTTCTAAAAGTTTAAAAATTTATTTAGCATGAGCGTTTTTTCCCTAGCCCTTCAACCTTAAAGTAATACCAATTATATTATACTATATCATATTTTATGCATATGTCAGGCATCATTTTATAAAATTCACATTTCTGATCTGATTCAGCTCTCTAGAAAATTAGTCCAGGTAATATATATTGTAAAAATGAAAGAATGGAGGCTTCAATGGAGCAGCTTTTCTCTGAGAGAAAGGGCAGTGATGGAGGACAGTGTTTGCCTCAGAGGACAAGGTGCTGAGGAACCTTGTCCAGGTATTGCTTCTCTTTCATATCTGGACTGTTGTTTATCATTGTGCTTGGTGATCTGTGCTGGGCAGATGCTGAGTGAGTATATGGCCATAGTTTCTTTACCAGAGAAGCTGGATTCCTTGTGCACTAATAGAAGGAAAATTAATGCTAACCACCCTCCTTTATAACTCTGTAAAAGTCCGGCTTAATGGCTCCATTGTAGACTATATATCCAAATATTGTAGATGGGAAATAAAAATTGGTTGGTTTATTTATTTTTGAGACAGTGCTTCACTATGTAGTCCAGACTAGCCATGAATTCTTGGCCTTCCTGCCAGTAATTCCTGAAGGTAACAAACTTGGGCCTCTGCCACCAAATCTGTGACTTTTAGCTTTGAGAGATGAAAATTTTATGTGTTTTGTGTTGTTGTTGTTGTTGTTTTTGCTTCTACCAAACATAATAGAGATGGTAGTCCTCATTCAGGTTAAAACAAAAAAAATGAAATCTCAAAAATCCTTCTTATTTTTTTCTTTCTCTTACAGATGCTAAAAGTGCATTTGAAAAACTACTGAGATCCTTTTATATTGGATGAGTTTGCATCTTCTACTACATCTTTCTGAAACAGACTAGCACATTCTTGATTTGATTTCCTACAGTTATTACCCTGACTATTCTCTCTCTCTCTCATTCATTGCTAACTTTTATTTTTATCAAATAAATGGTAATCATGAGCAGCATCAAAATGCTTTTGGTTTTTTTTTTTTTTTTTGTATGGACTGATGTTGAATGTGTAGGCAAAACCATGGAGATGCAAAATATTCTCAGGTATTACCTCGATCTCTTTTTAATAATTGGGCTATAGTTTTATCTGAAAGATTACTGAGTTCATTCCATAATATAAACACAGAATTAAAACTCTGAGAAAGATTTTAAATGATAACTATATCTATAAATAAGACATAAATATTAGGCATATCACTAGAGGCCTGAGCTTTTAATATTAACATATTATTTTTCAATATTAATATACTAACTAAGTGATTTAAATGTTCAGTTTCATTCATGTATTTGCAGACAAACACTCATATATATAAAATAAAAATAATCCGTTAAAAAGATTATGTTGGGGACTTTAGAGCCTGGATTTCAGTTTCAGTGAAATTGAAGCTGTGTTGATTATCTTATGAGTAGGCAAAGAGCAAGAGTTCACAAGTCTATAAGCATAAATAAGGCCAAGACCAGATGACCTTACTGCTGGATTTTACCAAACCTTTACAAGCCTGGGGTAATACTACTTAATTATTCAAAGTTTAATGAGAGATGATCTCTCAAAACTCATTCTAGAAAGCCAAGGTTACCCCTTTTACCCAAACTAGACAAGGACATGACAGTAAAAATGAAAAAGGAAAGTTTAGTTGTTAACGATCATCGATTCAAAAGTACAGAGCAAATGAAGTACCATCAAATAGATCAGTCATGATGATACAGTTGGGTTTATCCCAGAGATATCAGCTATAACTAGGAAATGAACAGAATAAAAAAAGAAGCATGCTAGTCATTTCAGTATATAATGCAAAAGTATTTAATAAAATTTAATAACCATATCCCTTCATGATAAGAGCCCTAAACAAATTATATCTAGAAGGCAGGTATTTCAACTGAAATTCCATTACATCTGTTCAATATATTACCATAACTCTTATCTAGAAGGCTTAGATAAGATAAAGAAATGATAGGGTTATATAAGTAAGGGAGGAAGTATGATAACCTGTTTGCAAATGATATGATTCTTCAAAGAGAAACATCTAAAAATTCTAACAAAAGTTTCTTGGAACTGATCATTTAATTCAGTTAAATACCAGGATGCATATTCATACAGAAACCTGTAAGTTTTACCACATTAAGAGTGGATTTGTCAGAGAGAGATGCTAGAAAGATTGCTCTTTGATTAAGAACACTGGCTGCTCTTCCAGAGGTCCTGTGTTCAATTCCCTGCAACAACAGGGTGGCTCACATACATCTGAAATGGGATCTGATGCCCTCTTACGGTGTGTCTGAAGACATCCATAGTGTACTTATATAAGTAAAATAAATAAACCTTTGGGGGGAAAAAAGAGTGGATTCGTCCAGAATTAAATCTCAAAAGCAATTTCATTTCTAGTATCTAAAACTGTACCTATAAATATACTCAAGGAAGTGAAATACCAATATAGTGGAAATTCTAAAACACTACCAAATCATTTGAAGACATGTTAAAAATATAAATATTGCCCATTTCCTGGGTTGTTAAAATTGGGATTGTTAAAATATTAGTATTATCCAGAATAACTCAAATGAAAAATAATCATCAAAATATCAATAATCCTCTTCAGAGGACTAGAATTTATTATCAAAAAATAGTGAATAGTTCAAACTGTCTTGAAACACACTAGCAAAGCCAAAAGCAGGAAGAGACCTGTTCTCAAGCTACACTACAGAGTCATAGTAAACTAACACCGTAGTATATGTATAGAAACAGACAGGCTAGTGTTTCCAGAGTTCCCAGAATAAAGCAACCCATTGACAACCATTGATTATTCTAAGGTAGCAACACAAAGAAACGAACAAACAAGCAAACAACAAAATGTTGGAGAAAAGATCAATTCAGTAACTGGGAAACCTGGATGTGAACATAAAAAGGCAAGGTCAATTTTTCAAGACAGACAGAGCTACACAATGAGACCATGTCTCAAAAAATAAATTAATTAGATAAATAGAAGCTGGGCAGTGGTGGCACACGCCTTTAATCCCAGGTCTTTCGAGGCAGAAGCAGGCTGATTTCTAATTTCAAGGACAGCCTGATGTACAATGTGAGTTCCAGGACAGCCAGGGCTATACAGAGAAACCCTGTCTCGAAAAACCAAAAATAGATAGATAGATAGATAGATAGATAGATAGATAGATAGATAGATAGATAGATGATAGACAAACAGACATACAGAACCTCATTTTCAAACACTGGCCACATAATGTATATGGTAAAACTATCTAGTGCATTTTGTAGCTGTCCAGAAGCCTCAGTGAACTGGGTACCTGAAAGGGAGTCTGGGAATGAAAATGGAGAGAAAGATGAAGCTAAGACAAAGGTTTCTGATTAAGGCTCATGTAGGCAGCCACAAGCCCAGAAGATGGCACTGACCCCTCCCGAGCGGGTGTTACCTATCAAAGTTCCTACAGACTGAGGAATCCCAGGAGGACACCTAGCTCTCTCCAGTGCTGGGGTGGATATAAGCAGCCCTCCCGGGGTTTCCCGAGTTCCCCCGCAGCATGGAGGTGTTCCTGAAATAAAGAAAGGCTGTTGAGAAGAATCCGACCCCCTTTTGCATTTTTTCTTGCTGCACAAGGTGAGCGCAACAGGCTCAAAGTTTAATTTTCAGCTCTGTATTTATATAGGCAAAACCAAAAGACCCATCCCTTTGTTTCAGTTAGATTGAATTGCAAAGCCAGCTCAGCAGGCAGTCATCTCCTCCAGGCTCTAGTAGGGAAATGCAAATGTGCTGACTTCAGCCTTGTTGTAAAACCATCAGAGTTTACTTAGCTTATTCAAGGCTGGGGAAAGGGCACAGCATTTCACAGATCCTGACCCACCTATTTCATCCTTAACTCCAGGCCTAGCCCCTGGTAAGTATCCTAAAGTACCACACACTTGTTCTACCCCAGTGCCCCAGACCTAGTTCAGGCTGTGTATCATGTGCATCCTTGACAGCCTATAACATCCTTAAGACCTGAAAAGGTAATAGAAGCAATAAAGAAAACACAAATTGAGGCAATTCTGGTGTGGTGCTTTGAATATTCTTGGCCCAGGGAGTGGCCTAGTTAGAGTAAGTGTTTCACTCTCGGCCTGGGCTTTTTGACTCTCATCCTAGTTGCCTGCAAGCTAGTCTACTCTTGTTTGTCTTCAGAACAAGATGTTGAACCCTCAACTTCTATGCTATGACTGTATAGATACTCCTATGCTCCCACCTTGATAATTGATTGAACCTCTAAACCTGTAAGATAGCCCCAAATAAATGTTGTCCTTTAGAAGTGTTACTTGTCATGATGTCTGCCCAGCAATAGGAACTTACCAAGCCAATTCAGTGAGCAGTGGGCAGAAGTGAGGATTGAAAAGAAAAAGACAATTAGAAAAATATTATAACATGACTCCAGAGAGTGCTGAGGCTGAAGTGGGTTTATTTTTTTTCCCAGAAGCCTTTATACCTTTCTAGGTACTTGCAGAGAATTGGGTTAGTTCTTAGATCAAAGACCAAGTAAATAAACAAGGCAAAGAACAAAGAGATCACACCAGGTAGTAGTCAAACCAAGGAATAAACAGGTCCCTGGAGTCACTTAGTCTGGGGGCTTATCAGGATTACCAAGACAAAAGGGAAGTCACACATTCTTTGGGGGTGTTCACCTTGATCCTTACATTAGCTCAAGTGTGAGTATTCTTATCTGAACCTACTTTTTCCTCTGAGCCCAGTGACAAGAACCCACCAAATTTCTATAAGTAGCACCGAACACGAAACATGAGGAGCCCTGACAAAGACACACAAACATGCTCATCACAGACATTCAAACAGGCACACATGTTGCACACACAAACATAATAAGAAATGCAAGAACGGAGTTGTAGACAGATGTCATCTCTGGCATATGCCATTCCCTGCTTTAGAAAGCAGGATCTAGTGGTATAGCACCAGAGGAAGATCAGGGTCTTTCCACATCTCTAGCCCTTGTGATGAACTCACAGAACTCTTTAAAGTGCCAGATGGTCAGGATGCATAGAGAAAAAGTTTCTTCATGATAACTTGGGTATTTCATGTGTGATTCTTGGGCTTTGTGGCATTAGAGGCAGAGAGGAATTGCCAATGAGTTGCAAAAGGCCTGCTTTCTTTTGAGATTCTTAGATCCTATACACCTAAAATGATCCCATTGGGCTGCAAATTGCTTCCTGTGTTGCTCTGACACTTTCCTGTCCATTTTCTAACATAATATGAGATTTAAAGACAATTTATGGAAAACATAGAGAGTTCAGACTGTCCATAGCCATTGGATTGGGAGAAAGAAAGAAACAAATGGGAAGGGGAAGGTAAAAGGGGGAGGGCGAGACCTGATGCCTTTCCTTAAGTTCTGTCATTTACCAGAAGCATAGAATTCTTGCTAGGTCTTGTTACTCTGTGTAATGTATTCATAGCCTTGCATTCTTAGTGTGAGAACAGTGGAGGAAGTCTTTAGCCCTACTGGCTTTATTCAGTAAGTCACCCCTTGGTATATGCAGGAGATGAGACAATAATCCACAGAGGGGTGCCAACATCTACAAATGCTCACAATCTTTATATAAACATGGTGTAGCATCTAATTAGGACTTATAAATATCTCACCATACTTTAAATCACCTGTAGATTATTTGCAACAGCTAGTGCAACATAAAGGGTATAGCAATAGTACTTTTTCAAAACTGTTGATCAAAAATATAAAATGTCAGTGTATATAGCATTTTTTTAGGACTTTGTGAATCTGTTAGATGAATTCTCAGATTCTAGACTACAAATATAGATGGCTAGCTATATTTTGAAAATATTTTTGAAATATCTTTTTTTGTATGTGTATATGTTTGTCTATATGTATATAGACAGTGTATACTCTGGTCTTAAGAATTCAGAAGAGGGTGTCAAATCCCCAGGAACTGAATTTACAGAATGTTGTGAGCACCATTTGTATTCAGGGAATTGAGTTTGGATCCTCTGAAAAAGGATACACAACTCTTAAATGCTGAGCCATCCTGGCTGTACTTATTTTTAATACACAATAAATAGACTTGGCCCCATTTCCCCTGGAGAAATCCAGCTTCTGCATTAATATGTGTCAGGTTCTAGAAACTTCTGCTTCTGTGACCACTCATGACTGAGGTATCTTCATGCTGGTGATTGCTGTTCTTTTTGTGCTTGGTTATTTTCATTGTTCTCTGTTGTCTCAGGGTTTTGTCACTGTGAAGAGATACCACGAGCAAGACAACTCTTATAAAGGCAAACATTTAATTGGGGCTTGCTTACAGTTTCAGAGGTTCAGTCCATCATCATCAGGGTGGGAAGCATGGCTTCATGCGGACAGACTTGTTCATGGAGAAAGAGCTGAGAGCCCTACATCTTGATCCAAAGGTAGCCAGAAGGGGGAAGGGGTTCTTCTGCACTGGCCAGGTCTTGCGCTTAGGACTTTAAAGTCTACCCCACAGTGACACATTTTCTCAAACAAGTCCACACCTACTAACAGTGCCACTTTCCATGGACCAAGCATATTCAAACCACCACATTAAACTCCCTGGCCCCCACAGGTTTGTTCAAACATATGAGTCTATAGGGGCTATACATAGCTATAGCATAATGCAAAATATGTTTAGTATAACTTCAGAAGTCCCTATAGTCTATCATAGTTTAACAATGTTTAAAAGTACAAAATTCAAAATCTCTTCTAGAATTCATTTAAACTCTTAACTGAAATCTCTTATAAAATCCAATTTAAAAAGCAGATCACATACTTTCAACATCAAAGTATATACATCACTAATCCAAAATGTCATAGTGAGAAAATACAAGACTAAAAGTCATCTGGGCAAACTCAAACTCTTTATCTCCATGTGGGATGTCAAAGTGCTCTTCAGGTCTCCAAGTCTTTCATCTCTGTTGACTGCAACAAACTTCTTTCTCTTGGGCTGGTTCCACGCCCTATTAACAGCTTTCCTCCACAGGTATCCTACAACTCTGGCATCTCTAACAACTTGGAGTCTCCAAGGCAACTTTAACTTTACAGCTTATTGTTCTTATCTCTGGATTTCACACATGATCTTCTAGCCTGCTCAAAGGGACTTAGGAAACTTTTTAAGCTATGCCCTTTATAGCACTCTAGGCTCAGATAGACTATTCTCTGTGGATGCTGCTGTTCTTGGTAGTCATACCATGGAACTGATCTCTCCAATATGCTGGGGACTTTTGCTACAATTAGGATTCACTAACAGCCTCTTATAGGCTATCTTCAGGGTGCTAAGCTTCAACTTCTTTGCATGAATCCTTCTGTCCACAGCCATCAACTTCAGTTGAGGCTGCACCTTCACCAATGGCCTTTCCTGGCCTCTCACAGTGCTAAGCTTCAGGCATTCTCCATGACCCCTTCATGCCTTCAAAATAAGTACCACCTGGGTGATTTTTAAATGTAACAATGTGTAACTTCCTGCACAATGTCTGTCTCTGAAACAAAACTTCTTTGTGTTCTGAGAAAACACTTCCCAGAAGATTTCACCCCAGTGATCCTCATCTCTTCTTCAATATTGCTAAATACTTAGCCTCAGCTAATCAGCATCAATTGTCTCAGTAAATACTTCTATTTTAACTCTAAAGCAGGAGCCACACAGCTGATGCTGCTAAGTTCTACTGCTTGCTGGTGCTGGAGCATAGCCCCTGTTTTATTACATCCTATACTGCCTATGCTTGGCTGGCCTGAAACTTGCCCTGTAGACTGACCTTAAACTCAGAGATCTGCATGCCTCTGTTTTTGAGTGCTGGAATTAAAGTCATGTACCAGCCTGCCTGAACCTAAGTCCATGTAGAGATGGAGTTGGAACATCGGTGAAGATACATATGGAATTTTCTGAGTATGTAGGTGATACCCTTGATACTGTGATCCTCAAATTTTTCTGTTTCCTACAAAGAGACTGAACAGGTGACAGTTAGCTGCTGCATGATCGTCTGTGTCCTTAGGGATGTGGACTCTTTATATGGATGACTATAACATAGACAAATCAACAAATACCACAGGGTTTATCTTATAAGGCAGGCCTAAAGTGAAAAAGATGTGTATATGTGTAATTAAAAGGGAGATGGGCTGTTAGGGAAGGGAAAGGGAACCACAGGGAGGGGAATGAGGACACAGTGATCTGAGTACAATTTGTACTCCTGTGAAAATTTCATAATGAAGCCCGTTATATTGTAAAATGAGGTATACTAAAAGCACATATTTTCATTGAAAAGAATGGGAATTATCAATATGAACTTATGAAGTAGTTTTTTAATTAAATTTTTAGATTAGCACTAAATATTGTGTTCCATCATAGTGCTTTCTAACAAAGTACTTTAATATTAAAAAATTATGTGTGTAAACTGATGGTAAAGCCCTATTGCTGAAAACAACATCTACATAACTCATTGAACATGGAGAAGTCAAGCTAGTGTATACCTAGAGCCTTCAGCCCTAAAGACTAGTGTTCATAGTACTGAAAGGAATTCTGCATGCAACCAGATGATAAAGGTAAACACAAACTCAGTTTTAAACCCTTCAGTATACCATGGTGGCCTGCCTGCAAGGGTTGCACAAAACTTGTGGGAGTAACCAAATTATATCTGATGAGATTTAAGGCCTATTCCATAAGTGCAATCCATATTCACCACTGCTTGGGTGTCCATGAACCTGAAACTACATAGGCCATGGACCTAGGGGAAAACCAATTATTACTGTTCTACTAAAGGAATGTAGTAACAGAATGACTCCTGACAATTTTCTGGTATCAGAATAGATCACTGTCTTGCTCAGCCATCATCAGAGAAACTTCCTCCTGGAGTAGATGGGGGAAAAAATAAACAAATTTAAAACAGAGACCCACAATGGGACAATGCAGAGTATAAGAGACCTTAGAACACTCAGTCATATATGATAGGTCCATCAAATCTCCCTGACAGCTCATGGAACTATGCAGAAAAAGAGGAGAAACGATTGTAAGAGAGAGTGGAAATGGAGGACACCGAAGAAATAAGGCGAGAAACCGGCCTGAGTAGGACCACAGGCCTCATCCGGCTGGATCAGCGCCGGGGTAGCGGGAGCACAGGGTTGCCTGACACCCGCCAGCTACCCACGACCCCCGCCGCAGGATTTTGGGACTGCTGGTGAGTGGAACACAGCTTCTGCTCCAATCCAATTGCGCAGGACCTGAGACTGCATTAGTTAGGGAAGCAGAAACCGGCCTGAGTAGGGCCACAGGCCTCACCCAGCCGGATCAGCGCCAGGGTAGCGGGAGCGCAGGGTTGCCTGACACCCGCCAGCTACCCACGACCCCCGCCGCAGGATTTTGGGACTGCTGGTGAGTGGAACACAGCTTCTGCTCCAGTCCAATCACGCGGGACCTGAGACTGCTCTGGTTGGGGAGAGAGAAATCCGGCCTACATAGGGCCACAACCCTCTTCCGGTCAGAAAAGCACCTGGGCAGCTGGGGCGCAGGGTCTGCTGACACTCGCCAGCTACCCACAACACCCGCCACAGGATCTTAAGACTTCTGGTGAGTGGAGCACAGCTTCTGCTCCAATCCAATTGCGCGGGACCTGAGACTGCATTAGTTAGGGAAGCAGAAACCGGCCTGAGTAGGACCACAGGCCTCATCCGGCTGGATCAGCGCCGGGGTAGCGGGAGCGCAGGGTTGCCTGACACCCGCCAGCTACCCACGACCCCCGCCGCAGGATTTTGGGACTGCTGGTGAGTGGAACACAGCTTCTGCTCCAATCCAATTGCGCGGGACCTGAGACTGCATTAGTTAGGGAAGCAGAAACCGGCCTGAGTAGGGCCACAGGCCTCACCCGGCCGGATCAGCGCCAGGGTAGCGGGAGCGCAGGGTTGCCTGACACCCGCCAGCTACCCACGACCCCCGCCGCAGGATTTTGGGACTGCTGGTGAGTGGAACACAGCTTCTGCTCCAGTCCAATCACGCGGGACCTGAGACTGCTCTGGTTGGGGAGAGAGAAATCCGGCCTACATAGGGCCACAACCCTCTTCCGGTCAGAAAAGCACCTGGGCAGCTGGGGCGCAGGGTCTGCTGACACTCGCCAGCTACCCACAACACCCGCCACAGGATCTTAAGACTTCTGGTGAGTGGAGCACAGCTTCTGCTCCAATCCAATTGCGCGGGACCTGAGACTGCATTAGTTAGGGAAGCAGAAACCGGCCTGAGTAGGACCACAGGCCTCATCCGACTGGATCAGCACCGGGGTAGCGGGAGCGCAGGGTTGCCTGACACTCACCAGCTACCCACGACCCCCGCCGCAGGATTTTGGGACTGCTGGTGAGTGGAACACAGCTTCTGCTCCAATCCAATTGCGCGGGACCAGAGACTGCATTAGTTAGGGAAGCAGAAAAACGGCCTGAGTAGGACCACAGGCCTCTTCCAGCTGGACCAGCATCGGGGTACCGTCAGCTACCCACGACCCCCGCCGCAGGATTTAGAGACTGCTGGTGAGTGGAACACAGCTTCTGCTCCAATCTTTAAATAGTGACAACGATAACAACTAACCCCAGAGATTACCAGATGGCGAAAGGTAAACGTAATAATCTTACTAACAGGAACCAAGACCACTCACCATCATCAGAACCCAGCACCCCCACTTCGCCCAGTCCAGGGCACTCCAACACACCGGAAAAGCTAGACACGGATTTAAAAGCATATCTCCTGATGATGATAGAGGACTTCAAGAAGGACTTTAATAACACACTTAAAGAAATGCAGGAGAACACTAATAAAAAGGCAGAAGACAATAAAGAGGAAGCACAAAAATCCCTTAAAGAATTGCAGGAGAACACTGCTAAAGAGTTACAAATCCTTAAAGAAAAACATGATAACATAATCAAACAGGTAGAAGTCCTTACAGAAAAACAGGAAAACACATCCAAACAGATGATGGAAATGAACAAAACCATACTAGACCTAAAAAGGGAAGTAGACACAATAAAGAAAACCCAAAATGAGGCAACACTGGAGATAGAAACCCTAGGAAAGAAATCTGGAACCATAGATTCGAGCATCAGCAACAGAATACAAGAGATGGAAGAGAGAATCTCAGGTGCAGAAGATTCCATAGAGAACATCGGCACAACAATCAAGGAAAATGTAAAATGCAAAAAGATCCTAACTCAAAACATCCAAGAAATACAGGACATAATGAGAAGACCAAACCTACGGATAATAGGAGTGGATGAGAATGAAGATTTTCAACTCAAAGGACCAGCAAACATCTTCAACAAAATTATAGAAGAAAACTTCCCAAATCTAAAGAAAGAGATGCCCATGAACATACAAGAAGCCTACAGAACTCCAAATAGACTGGACCAGAAAAGAAATACCTCCCGACACATAATAATCAGAGCAACAAATGCTCTAAATAAAGATAGAATACTAAAAGCAGTAAGAGAAAAAGGCCAAGTAACATATAAAGGCAAGCCTATCAGAATTACACCAGACTTTTCACCAGAGACTATGAAAGCCAGAAGATCCTGGACGGATGTTATACAGACACTAAAAGAACACAAATTCCAGCCCAGGCTACTATACCCAGCCAAACTCTCAATTAACATAGATGGAGAAACCAAAGTATTCCACGACAAAACCAAATTCACACATTATCTCTCCACGAATCCAGCCCTTCAAAGGATAATAACAGAAAAAAACCAATACAAGGACAGGAACCACGCCCTAGAAACAACAAGAAGGTAATCCCTCAACAAACCTAAAAGAAGACAGCCACAAGAACAAAATGCCAACTTTAACATCAAAAATAACAGGAAACAACAATTACTTTTCCTTAATATCTCTTAATATCAATGGACTCAACTCCCCGATAAAAAGACATAGACTAACAAACTGGCTACACAAACAAGACCCAACATTTTGCTGCTTACAGGAAACTCATCTCAGAGAAAAGGATAGACACTACCTCAGAATGAAAGGCTGGAAAACAATTTTCCAAGCAAACGGCATGAAGAAACAAGCTGGAGTAGCCATTCTAATATCTGATAAGATTGACTTCCAACCCAAAGTCATTAAAAAAGACAGGGAGGGACACTTCATACTCATCAAAGGTAAAATCCTCCAAGAGGAACTATCAATCCTGAATATCTATGCTCCAAATACAAAGGCAGCCACATTCATTAAAGAAACTTTAGTAAAGCTCAAAGCACACATTGCACCTCATACAATAATAGTGGGAGACTTCAACACACCACTTTCACCAATGGACAGATCATGGAAACAGAAACTAAACAGGGACACAGTGAAACTAACAGAAATTATGAATCAAATGGATCTGGCAGATATCTACAGAACATTCTATCCTAAAACAAAAGGATATACCTTCTTCTCAGCACCTCATGGTACCTTCTCCAAAATTGACCACATAATTGGTCACAAAACAGGCCTCAACAGATATAAAAATATTGAAATTGTCCCATGCATCCTATCAGATCACCATGGACTAAGGCTGATCTTCAATAACAAAATAAATAATAGAAAGCCAACCTTCACGTGGAAACTGAACAACACTCTTCTCAATGATACCTTGGTCAAGGAAGGAATAAAGAAAGAAATTAAGGACTTTTTAGAGTTCAATGAAAATGAAGCCACAACATACCCAAACTTATGGGACGCAATGAAAGCATTTTTAAGAGGAAAACTCATAGCTCTGAGTGCCTCCAAAAGGAAACTAGAGAGAGCACACATTAGCAGCTTGACAACACACCTAAAAGCACTAGAACAAAAGGAAGCAAATTCACCCAAGAGGAGTAGACGGCAGGAAATAATCAAACTCAGGGGTGAAATCAACCAAGTGGAAACAAGAAAAACTATTCAAAGAATCAACCAATCAAGGAGCTGGTTCTTTGAGAAAATCAACAAGATAGATAAACCCTTAGCCAGACTCACTAGAGGGCACAGGGAAAGCATCCTAATTAACAAAATCAGAAATGAAAAAGGAGACATAACAACAGATCCTGAAGACATCCAAAACACCATCAGATCCTTCTACCAAAGGCTATACTCAACAAAACTGGAGAACCTGGATGAAATGGAGAAGTTCCTAGACAGATACCAGGTACCAAAGCTGAATCAAGATCAGGTTAATGATCTAAACAGCCCTATATCCCCCAAAGAAATAGAAGCAGTCATTAATAGTCTCCCAACTAAAAAAAGCCCAGGACCAGATGGGTTTAGTGCAGAGTTCTATCAGACCTTCAAAGAAGATCTAATCCCAGTTCTTCACAAACTATTCCACAAAATAGAAACAGAAGGTACTCTACCCAACTCATTCTATGAAGCCACAATTACTCTGATACCTAAACCACAAAAAGACCCAACAAAGATAGAAAACTTCAGACCAATATCCCTTATGAATATTGATGCAAAAATCCTCAATAAAGTTCTTGCTAACCGAATCCAAGAACACATCAAAACAATCATCCATCCTGACCAAGTAGGTTTCATCCCAGGGATGCAGGGATGGTTCAATATACGGAAATCCATCAACGTAATCCAGTATATAAACAAACTCAAAGACAAAAACCACATGGTCATCTCCTTAGATGCGGAAAAAGCATTTGACAAGATCCAACACCCATTCATGATAAAAGTCTTGGAAAGATCAGGAATTCAAGGCCCATACCTAAACATGATAAAAGCAATATACAGCAAACCAGTAGCCAACATCAAAGTAAATGGTGAGAAGCTTGAAGCAATCCCTCTAAAATCAGGGACTAGACAAGGCTGTCCACTTTCTCCATACCTATTCAACATTGTACTTGAAGTCCTAGCCAGAGCAATTCGACAACAAAAGGAGATCAAAGGGATACAAATTGGAAAAGATGAAGTCAAAATATCACTTTTTGCAGATGATATGATAGTATATATAAGTGACCCTAAAAATTCCACCAGAGAACTCCTAAGCCTGATAAACAGCTTCGGTGAAGTAGCTGGATATAAAATTAACTCAAACAAATCAATGGCCTTTCTCTACACAAAGAATAAACAGGCTGAGAAAGAAATTAGGGAAACAACACCCTTCTCAATAGTCACAAATCATATAAAATATCTTGGCGTGACTCTAACTAAGGAAGTGAAAGATCTGTATAATAAAAACTTCAAGTCTCTGAAGAAAGAAATTATAGAAGATCTCAGAAGATGGAAAGATCTCCCATGCTCATGGATTGGCAGGATCAACATTGTAAAAATGGCTATCTTGCCAAAAGCAATCTACAGATTCAATGCAATCCCCATCAAAATTCCAAATCAATTCTTCAACGAATTAGAAAGTGCAATCTGCAAATTCATCTGGAATAACAAAAAACCTAGGATAGCAAAAACTCTCCTCAAGGATAAAAGAACCTCTGGTGGAATCACCATGCTGGACCTAAAGCTCTACTACAGAGCAATTGTGATAAAAACTGCATGGTACTGGTATAGTGACAGACAAATAGACCAATGGAATAGAATTGAAGACCCAGAAATGAATCCACACACCTATGGTCACTTGATCTTCGACAAGGGAGCTAAAAACATCCAGTGGAAGAAAGACAGCATTTTCAACAAATGGTGCTGGCACAACTGGTTGTTAACATGTAGAAGAATGCGAATCGATCCATTCCTATCTCCTTGTACTAAGGTCAAGTCTAAGTGGATCAAGGAACTTCACATAAAACCAGAGACACTGAAACTTATAGAGGAGAAAGTGGGGAAAAGCCTTGAAGATATGGGCACAGGGGAAAAATTCCTGAATCGAACAGTAATGGCTTGTGCTGTAAGATCGAGAATTGACAAGTGGGACCTCATGAAACTACAAAGCTTCTGCAAGGCTAAAGACACCATCAATAAGACAAAAAAACCACCAAGAGATTGGGAAAGGATCTTCACCTATCCTAAATCAGATAAGGGACTAATATCCAATATATATAAAGAACTCAAGAAGGTGGACTCCAGAAAGTCAAATAACCCCATTAAAAAATGGGGCTCAGAACTGAACAAAGAATTTTCACCTGAGGAATACCGAATGGCAGAGAAGCACCTGAAAAAATGTTCAACATCCTTAATCATCAGGGAAATGCAAATCAAAACAACCCTGAGATTCCACCTCACACCAGTCAGAATGGCTAAGATCAAAAATTCAGGTGACAGCAGATGCTGGCGAGGATGTGGAGAAAGTGGAACACTCCTCCATTGTTGGTGGGATTGCAAGCTTGTACAACCACTCTGGAAATCAGTCTGGCGGTTCCTCAGAAAATTGGACATAGTACTACCGGAGGATCCAGCAATACCTCTCCTGGGCATATATCCAGAAGATGTCCCAACCGGTAAAAAGGACACATGCTCCACTATGTTCATAGCAGCCCTATTTATAATAGCCAGAAGCTGGAAAGAACCCAGATGTCCCTCAACAGAGGAATGGATACAGAAATTATGGTACATTTACACAATGGAGTACTACTCAGCTATTAAAAAGAATGAATTTATGAAATTCCTAGCCAAATGGATGGACCTGGAGGGCATCATCTTGAGTGAAGTAACACAATCACAAAAGATCTCACACAATATGTATTCATTGATAAGTGGATATTAGCCCAAAACTTAGGATACCCAAGATATAAGATACAATTTGATAAACGCATGAAACTCAAGAAGAATGAAGACCAAAGTGTGGACATTGTGCACCTTCTTAGAATTGGGAACAAAACACCCAGGGAAGGAGTTACAGAGACAAAGTTCGTAGCTGTGATGAAAGGATGGACCATTTAGAGACTGCTGTATCCAGGGATCCGTCCCATAATCAGCTTCTAAACGCTGACACCATTGCATACACTAGTAAGATCTTGCTGAAAGGACCCAAATATAGCTGTCTCTTGTGAGACGATGCCGGGGCCTAGCAAACACAGGAGTGGATGTTCACAGTCAGCTATTGGATGTATCACAGGGCTCCCAATGGAGAAGCTAGAGAAAGTACCCAAGGAGCTAAAGGGATCTGCAACCCTATTGTTGGAACAACATGATGTACTAACCAGAACCCTGGAGCTCTTGTCTCTAGCTGCATATGTATCGAAAGATGGCCTAGTCGGCCATCAATGGAAAGAGAGGCCCATTGGACTTGCAAACTTTATATACCCCAATATAGGGGAATGCCAGGGCCAAAAGAATGGGAATGGGTGGGTAGGGAAGTGGGGGGCGCTATGGGGGACTTTTGGGATAGTATTGGAAATGTAATTGAGGAAAATATGTAATAAAAATATTAAAAAAAAAAAAAAGAAATAAGGCGTTCTAGACACATGTATTTACACAGACTGGAACCATATGAAAACACTTTTCACTGGGCTAAGCCAGATGGGGTCCAGGGCTGAGAATGGAAAAAGACATAAAGGGTGTTGATTCTCATACATGATAAAATAAATTTCAAAACAAAAATACTAAAAAGAGTGTAATAGAGGAACATTTCCTACTAATTAAAGAAGAAAAAAACACTAAAAGTTCATTGCAATCCTAAAATTATATGCATCAAAGTAGATCTAAAACCACAGATTCACACAATATAGTGATAACGAGGCATTCCAATGTCACACTGTCACTGATAGAATGAGAAATGCTGGACATAAAAGATAAATTAAATGGACCTAAAAGATAACTGCAGAACTTTCCATCCAAACAACCATTTCACTAAAACCCATCACATAATAAAACAAAAAACAAGCCTTAACAACTTTAGGGAAATTAAAGTAACATTCTATATTCTATACCATGATGAATAAAGCCAGATATCAATAACATTGTACAGTATATGAAATAGACAAACTCATGGTGACTAAACAACACACTCCCAAATTAGAATTGTGTCAAGTAAGAAATCAAGAAAAAAATACAAAAAAAAAATTCAAGAACTGCATGAAAATAAAAACAGAATACATCAAAATTAATGGATCACAATGAAAGTACTTAAGAAAGCAAGTCTATTATATAAATGCTTACATCCAAATATTCAAGAAATTTTAAATTAATAACCTAATTATATCTAGGAGGCTTGGAACAACAAGAAACAACAACATCCTCCAAAAGTGTACAAGAACAGACCATCTAAATGATGACTGGAATTAATAAAATAGAAATTAAAACATAAGCAATAAAAAGAACCAATGAAACAGCTTCCATCAACTTTCTGCATGGATGTTGCCTTAATTTATGTTTATCTCAAAATACATATTTATTCTTCCATCAAAATACATATTTATTCTTCCATGAAAATGTAAAGATAGCCTTGCAGGAAGTACCATTCTTGATTCACAGTTTGTTGCTTTCAGAGGTTGAAATAATTTTCTCACTGTTCTTCTGTTTTTATAGTTGCTGATGAAAAGTCTGAGATAGTTATGATTTTTTTGCCATGGTAAGTGAGTTGTTTTTTCTCGTGCTACTTTTGGGATTATTTCTTTACAGTGTATAATCGATCTCTTAGCTATATATAATATGTCACAGAGAGTTTCTTCCTGTGCACTCATTGATACTATGTGCTGTGCTAAGATGACAGATGATTTGTTCTAAATAAAGAGGATTCTCATGGTGTAGTTCACCTAAACTTTCACTTGGCACATTGGCTGTGCCTCTCAGCTGGTTATTAGGATCATGTGCTCTTAAGCATCCTTTGTGCTATTCTAGGAGTGAGCATTCATTGCTATGGAATAATATCCCACTGCTGTGATCTCAGTAGGAAGAGATTACTATAATCTTCATCCTTCAAAGAGACAGAGAATATAGCAGAAGATTGGGTCAAAAGGACATAAAAGCCAGAGAAAGAGGCAGAGTGTCCTAGCACTAGTCCTTTGACTGTGGGCACCTTCATTAACCATAGTAAATTTCAGGTCAGCAAGGACTACTACAATGAGAATCTGTCTCAAAAATACAAAACAAAACAGGACAAGACAAACAAACAAATAGCAATAAACCACCATAAAATCTGTGAAATAACACTGTATAAGTCTTAGGCTCTGTGAAGATGTGTTGAGGTGGAAATTTCTAGTTGTGTGATATGATGCAGACTGTTTTGCTGAAGCAAGACCCCTGAGAGGACACATGGTGTTTGGACAGTGTGTAAGTAGGACTCCACCTACAGTGATGGAATGCTTGCATAGCTAGCCTTGCAATGCTTCATTAGTCTCTCATCTATGTATTGTTGAGAGAGGCACAGTAGAGAACTTCTGCTAGCATTGGGCTGGTTTTGTTTGCACTGGCTGACTTGTGCCTATTAGTGGGAGGCCTGACTGTTTCTGTTGGACCATGCCACTGCTACTGATTCATGTTTGGTATCCTGACACTACTGAACTGAATGGCTGGTATCCTAACAGTGAAGATTGGAATAACCCCAAAGAACTACTTCTAAACAGGTTCACATCCCCTCCTACTGTTTACCATCTTTTCTCTCCTACCTTTGTACAGTGGGCTACAAGGAGGGGTGTTGAAATGTTTGAAAACCCTTATTAAAGTAGGTTTTGAAAAATCTAAACCTACAGGAAGGAGATGACTTTATGGCTTGACTGGATGGCTGGTTCTTGGTTCTGACTTCTCTCCTCTGATCTTTCCCTGGAAGACATGTGGAGATGACCAGCTGCAAGTATCTAACTTCTGATGCATTTGGAAAGAGGACTGCAAGCATCAGACTGACTGGTCCTAGACATTTTATCAATTTTCAGCACTTTTATGTAAGAATGCTCTGAATTACAAAAGGAAAAGGAACCATGAGGTGCTGAGAAGAAGGTGTATCCTTTTGTTTTAGGGTAAAATGTTCTGTAGATATCTGCCAGATCCATTTGATCCATAACTTCTGTTAGTTTCACTGTGTCCCTGTTTAGTTTCTGTTTCCATGATCTGTCCATTGGTGAAAGTGGTGTGTTGAAGTCTCCCACTATTATTGTATGAGGTGCAATGTGTACTTTGAGATTTACTAAAGTTTCTTTAATGAATGAGGCTGCCTTTGTATTTGGAGCATAGATATTCAGGATTGATAGTTCCTCTTGGAGGATTTTACCTTTGATGAGTATGAAGTGCCCCTCCCTGTCTTTTTTGATGACTTTGGGTTGGAAGTCAATCTTATCTGATATTAGAATGGCTACTCCAGCTTGTTTCTTCAGACCATTTGCTTGGAAAATTGTTTTCCAGCCTTTCATTCTGAGGTAGTGTCTATCTTTTTCTCTGAGATGAGTTTCTTGTAAGCAGCAAAATGTTGGGTCTTGTTTGTGTAGCCAGTTTGTTAGTCTATGTCTTTTTATCGGAGAGTTGAGTCCATTGATATTAAGAGATATTAAGGAAAAGTAATTGTTGTTTCCTGTTATTTTTGTTGTTAAAGTTGGCATTCTGTTCTTGTGGCTGTCTTCTTTTAGGTTTGTTGAGGGATTACCTTCTTGTTGTTTCTAGGGCGTGGTTCCTGTCCTTGTATTGGTTTTTTTCTGTTATTATCCTTTGAAGGGCTGGATTCGTGGAGAGATAATGTGTGAATTTGGCTTTGTCGTGGAATACTTTGGTTTCTCCATCTATGTTAATTGAGAGTTTGGCTGGGTATAGTAGCTTGGGCTGGAATTTGTGTTCTTTTAGTGTCTGTATAACATCTGTCCAGGATCTTCTAGCTTTCATAGTCTCTGGTGAAAAATCTGGTGTAATTCTGATAGGCTTGCCTTTATATGTTACTTGGCCTTTTTCTCTTACTGCTTTTAGTATTCTATCTTTATTTAGTGCATTTGTTGTTCTGATTATTATGTGTCGGGAGGTATTTCTTTTCTGGTCCAGCCTATTTGGAGTTAGGGTTAGGGTTAGGGTTAGGGCCAAAAGAATGGGAATGGGTGGATAGGGAAGTGGGGGGGCGCTATGGGGGACTTTTGGGATAGCATTGGAAACGTAATTGAGGAAAATATGTAATAAAAATATTAAAAAAAAAAAAAGAACCAGGGGAATGCCAGGACCAAGAAGTGGGAGTGGGTGGGTAGGGGAGTGGGAGGGGGGTCTGGGGGACTTTGGGGATAGCATTTGAAATGTAAATGAAGAAAATACCTAATTAAAAAAAATAAATTGGAAAAAAAAAAAAAAAAGGAAAAGGAAACATGGGAACAAGTTGTTTCTGGGGAAACATTTAATATGGAAAACGTGGATCTTCCAAACTGTGTCACTAGAGTTAGACATTTCATAAGGATGCAACCATGAATTTTTTTTTTAATTTTTAATATTTTTTATTACATATTTTTCTCAATTACATTTCCAATGCTATCCCAAAAATCCCCCATACCGCCCCCCACTTCCCTACCCACCCATTCCCATTCTTTTGGCCCTGGCATTCCCCTATATTGGGGCATATAAAGTTTGCAAGTCCAATGGGCCTCTCTTTCCAGTGATGGCCGACTAGGCCATCTTTCGATACATACGCAGCTAGAGACAAGAGCTCCGGGGTACTGGTTAGTTCATCATGTTGTTCCAGCTATAGGGTTGCAGATCCCTTTAGCTCCTTGGGTACTTTCTCTAGCTTCTCCATTGGGAGCCCTGTGATACATCCAATAGCTGACTGTGAGCATCCACTCCTGTGTTTGCTAGGCCCCGGCATAGTCTCACAAGAGACAGCTATATTTGGGTCCTTTCAGCAAAATCTTGCTAGTGTGTGCAATGGTGTCAGCGTTTGGAAGCTGATTATGGGATGGATCCCTGGATATGGCAGTCTCTAGATGGTCCATCCTTTCATCACAGCTCGAAACTTTGTCTCTGTAACTCCTTCCATGGGTGTTTTGTTCCCAATTCTAAGAAGGGGCATATTGTCCACATTTTGGTCTTCATTCTTCTTGAGTTTCATGCGTTTAGCAAATTGTATCTTATATCTTGGGTATCCTAAGTTTTGGGCTAATATCCACTTATCAGTGAATACGTATTGTGCCATGACTTTTTAAAATGTCTTCTATTCTGGCCCCTGGCCTTCCTGTTTCCTTTCTTATGAACTTTTCTGGTACCCTCTAAGCAAAATCTGACCCAGTGACTCCGGAATGGTCACTGTGTATATGGTGTATGAAGACATGCCTTGCTTTGTGCTGACACTATAGCTTCATGCTCTGATATCCCTGTTCTTTGATTGTAGCAACGATTTTGACACACCCTTGTGTTGCTGTTCTTTGGACATGAGTAAAGACTTTTACTTGAGCCTACTTTTTGAAGAGGGCCTATAAATATTGAATTCGGCTTATAGATGTTTAGAATGCTAGTTCTTCGCATATTCTCATCTATACTACATAGATATATTTACTATTTATATATATTTATAGTATATATTTACTGGACATCATAACTTAAATTTAATCATGTTTGGATTTCCTAATTCTGTGTGGCATTATCCTGTTCTAAACTTTTTTTGCAAGTACATGGCTAATTTTAGTCAACTAACTTTGAGAAAGTAATCAAAACAAAATCAATGAATGTGTATTAGGTTCTTACATTCCCTATTTTACCTGTGTGACTCCTTAGCCTCTGTGTCTCTCAGGACTAATGTTCTCTGTGTGAAGATCAGCATTGGTCACTCAGTGTCTTATAACTTATTTTTCATCTTGTTTTTAAGAGAAGACAATGAGAGCTGCTCCCTATAAGGCATCTGGTACTGGTGAGCCTGGCTCTCCTTCATTTCTTTCCTGTCATGTCCATTTTCCCTCTCCAGGCTCATCTTCCTCAACTTGCATATGGCTAAGTAGCCAACAGCAGAGAAAGCTGCATTCCTACTTATAAAGTTTATTTAGAGTCTAGGTAAACAGACTACTTTTACCTGTATCTTTGTAGACAAGTATCAAACATAAACTCTCAGAATTTGTAAACAATGCTATGAAGTCATGTAAAGCTATCATAAGTTGAAAGAATGAACACATAACTGTCTGAGGAAAAGAGAACAGCTGCCCCTGCAGAGAATGTTCACAGTACAGTTCCAGAAGCTATTTTTGGAATGAAGGATCAGGACAACATGGCAGGATATCATGAAATGAGGACGATAACAGGAGTTGAACAAATCCAGTGGTCTAGGCTTTGTTCCATGGAGTGTTATACATGTCAGCTATAAAGAGTGTTTGTTTCTATTTTGTAATTAGAGCATTGGGTTTTTGACTGATGAATTTCTTGATGTCTCTAGGCTGTACTATCTACGAGTGGGAACACATGTGACTGTGATGGTTCTGTGCTCATGTCTGGGACAGAGAATTGTCTTTTTTCCATCAATGTCATTGCCAATGTTGTAAGCCTCAACCTCTTCATGTCCCAGAAATGGCAGTATCATGTAGAATGAGGCAAGAAAAATTACAGATGGACTGAACCTATGGCAGAATTGCATAGATGCATTTAGAATGAGGAAGGTGTATTCAGCTGAGTACAAGACCCTTCTTAAGATATAGTATATATCTCAGGTCAAATTTTATTCTTAAATTCTACTTCTGCAGATTTTGCTGCCAATGCCAAAGATACCAGTATTTATTTGTTCAACAAAGGTAAATTGGGTAAGATCATTTCAGCTAAGCCTCTCCTTAATATGGATCCAGGATTCAGTGCATTCTCTACTTCCATAACTAATCATACTTCAGGGAGGGAGAAGTGTGGATGACCAGTCCAGCAAGTCCAGTTATTCAAGGGTCTCCAGGGGACCTTCTCCTAAGAACCAAATGGGGGATAGAGAGAGACGAGGGCCTTGTGCGAATAATGACATGGAAACCATTCTGGATTGCATCAATCCCCAAATGTATTAGCCAGGCCCTAGGTTTAAATGTACAAGCAAAAGGGGAAGTGCCTTTCAGCAGGAGAAATGGGGCAGAGGAAATGCACCTCAGCAGGAGGGATGGGGCATCAGAAAAAGAGGAAGTACTTCTCAGCAGGCGGGATGGGGCAGCAGAAATTTTTCTTTTGGCAACTACTCGGGGAAGCAGGAACTTGGCGGTATCAGGGTACATCTTGAGGTCAGGACATCCGGGGCTGACTTAGGACTGGAACAATCTGTGGTTGTTCTCGGAGTGGTGCGTCCGGTGGCCCGCTTTTGACCCTCTTTTCTTCTCGGCGGGAGAGGCCCAATCAGGACAATAGCGTTGCCTTAATAGCTCCCAACATGTGGAGAGAGAGAGAGAGAGAGAGAGAGAGAGAGAGAGAGAGAGAGAGAGAGAGAGAGAGAGAGAGAGAGAAGGAGAGAGGGAAAGAAAACAGTGTTACAGATTGAGGGAGAAAGACAGAATCCATACATACCCCTGTTTTGTCCACATTTTTATCATTATTAATTTCTTGTTCTTTTTCCAAATCAAGTTAATAAGTAAACATGAGAGAAGGCAGAGTATTGCAATTTCATTGCTACCTTAGCAATTTCAATGCCATTATTTTAATAGTATGAATATTTTAAAGATAAATTGTAAAATTAATAAAAATCAGTAGAAAGTATAAACTGCATGTAGCATGGTACCTGCTTATCTCTGATATTTGCCTGAATTTTTCTTTTATTGGATTATACCAAGAGTAGAAATGTTTTGAAGTTCTGGAGAAATCTGTTTTTTTGTGGTATTCAGGATATTTCTGGGAATTTGCTATTTTATTTGATAGTAGTGAACATTTTTTTTTCTATTTTGAGTTCTTTTTCTCCTCTTAAATATCAGACCATCATAAACTATCTCATTTTATATTATAAATACATGTCAGGAACCATGTTATAGAATCCATAGACTTATTTAAATCTCACAGTCACTCTAGTCAACTAACACTGACAAGGTGAATGTAAAGAGATTTGAAATTGTGGTGTGAACATTGCACTCCTATAGTACACAAGCTAAGAATTCTCTAGAATCACTTTTTCTACACTGAAGTCTGCTTTTACTGGTATTTTCCCAGAAATCTCTTAGAAGGCTCTTGTTGAGCACATGGCCATTACCTTAACAGACAAGCTGATTTACTTTGTACCGTAAGAGAGGAAAATATTATACATATATTTTATTATGTATGTACATACATATTATACATATAATATAATATATATATTATACATACATACACACACACACACACACACAATTCCTTTAGGATCTCTGTAACTTTCAGTCTAATTTGGTGCCACATAAGGTGAGATATATGAATTTTCTGGATAGGAAATTTTTTTGTCTTCTAGAGATGAAAAATCCAATGTTCCATTTTATTCTGTCAATTGTAGTATACTTCCAGATTTTAAAAAAAGTACACTTTTTTCATCATTTTTAAAGAATCATTTGTATTTATGGTTTTCTAATCTTGCAGTTATCATTAAATTAATTGAACATAGTATATACAGATGATAATGAGTAAGTTTCTGTCTTCAACATCTAGTACCATTTGGCTAACTCTTCATTTGATTTCATCTAACCAATTACTTTTTCTATTGTATGTTCTTCAGTGTAATATTGACAGTTTTTCAAATATATCCTAATAGTGAGCAGCATGATAAAAGTTTATTGTATGCATTAGTATTTTAATTGTTAAAATTATCTTTTTATTTTTTAATTTTAATTATATAATAATTTATTTATAATTTCAGTTTTCGAAAGTTAGATATTTTGCAGCATATTTTGATCATGATTTCCCATCCCCCATCTCCTCTAATATCCATTCCAACTAACCACCTTCTCCCAAATATACACTCTTTCTTTCTCTCCTTAGAAAATAAACAGGCAGCTGAAAAGAAAAAAGATAGTACAAAAAAAAGATAGAAAGAAAAGATCAAAACAAAGAACAAAGAAAGCATACACACAAACAAACACACACAGAGAAACACACAAAAAGAAAGACAGAGAGACAGAGAAAGAGAAAAACAGGGAAATCCCATAAAAAAGCAACATCAAAAACCATAATATACAAGCCAAAGACTTATAAGGTTAAAGAAGGCCCAGATAAAGCATTATGAGACAAAAAAGAAAAGCCAAATACCACTGAGTTCACTTCCTGTTAACCATTTACTGCTGGGCATGGGGCATCTCCTTAACTATGGTTTGTATATCCAGTGATATACAAAACAATTGAGAAAACAATTTTTTTTCCTTCATCAGTGATTGTCAATTATAGGTTTTTCTGAGTTAGGAATGAAGGCACAAGTTCACTCCCTAATTCATCACTGGGACCCCATCTGGCTTAGACCTGTTCAGGCCCTGTACATGCTGACAGTTTTTGGGAATTCATATGTGCATCAGTCCTGCTATGTCATGAGGGTCTTGTTTCACTCATGTCTTCCATCCCCACCGACTCTTACAATCTTCCAACCTCCACTTCCTAAAGATTCTTGAGCCCTAAGAAGAAAGAATGATGGAGACATCTCATTTAGGGTTGAGTGTTTCAAGTTCTGTCACCCTCTGCATAATGTCCAGTTGTGTGTCCCTGTATGATTTCCCATCTAATGCAGTCAGAAGCTTCTCCAATGATGGCTGAGCAAGATACTGTCTATGAGTATAAGCAGAATAGCATTAGGACTTACTTTATCTCTACAGTCTTTTAGTAGAAAAGCAGAATTTGGTTTTCTCCTAGGACTATGGCCTATCAGGCAAAAATTCTTGGCCATTTAAAAGTGGTGTCAGGCATGCGTTCCATCTCATGGAGTGGGCCTTAAATCAAAACAGATAGTGGTTGATTACTTCCATAATTTTATACTACTAGTACAGCAGTTCACCATGCAGGTGGATCACCATTGTAGAAAGGAGGGACTGTAGCCCATTTAGCTTTCTCCTCTGATAGTGTGCACTGTACCTTCCAGTATCATCAACACTGGTCAGTAGGGATAAAGGCTCTAGAAAGGCACCAGCTCAACTTCTTTGTATTCCATGCAATATGTAGATGTTCTTCTCAACAATGAGGCCAACAGTTTTTAAAGAGGAACCAATAGCCTTGACAATAGCCTAGGTTATTTGGGGTTTTTCATGGGAGCTTGACCGTGGGGGTTGGATCATTTAGTAGCCAAAGATATCTAGTTGGGGTTTTGTTTTTTTTTTTGGTATTTGGTGTTAAATTTGCACTTCTTTCATACATGTGTATATTTTAAAAGCTTCTACTGTATTAGGTTTCCATAAGACCCCACAATTGGCCCTCAGTTATTTTTCATTAATTAATTTATTTATTTACTTTACATCCAGATATCAGCCCTCTCCTTCTAGTTCCCTAACTTTCCCCTCATTCCCCCTTTCCCTTCTCCTGTGAGAAGGGGGCAACCCCCTCCTATTATCACCCTACCCTGGCAAATCAATCATTCAGGATTAGGCACATCTCCCACTGAGACCAGACAAGGTGACCCAGTTAGGGGAATGGGATCCACAGTCATATATCAGATTGAGGGACAGCTCTGCTTCAGTTGTTGGAGGACCTGCATGAAGACCGAGCTGCATATCTGCTACATGAGCTGGAGGAGGATACTAGGTTCAGCCCATGCTTGCTCTTTAGTTGGTGGTTCAGGCACTGGGAGCACTCAAGCGTCCAGGTTAATTGACTCTGTTGATCTACCTGTAGAGTTGCTATCCTCTTAGTGTCCCTCAACCCTTCCACAAAACTCATGAGCTCCATCTAATGTTTGGCTGTAGATCTCTGCATCTGTTTTTATTGTCTCTTGGGTGGAACCTCTTAGAGAACAGTTATGTTAGGATCCTGTCTACAAGTATAACAGAGCAGCATTAATAGTGTCAGAAATTGGTCCTTTCCCATGGGATGGGTTTCAATTTGATTAGCCCTTAGTTCTAGCTGTTCCTCCCTGTATTCCTTCCCTTAACCTCTTTACTCTATTCCCTTCTATTTGATCCTACATCCTGTCCATCAAAAACTATATATTCAATTTTCCCTTCCTTAAGAGACCCCTTTCTTCCTCTAGTCCCTTAAGTAATAGCTAACTTCTGTTTACACAGATGAAACCTTTTCATTGAAAACTTAAAAGCTAATATTCATATATAAGTTAATATATACCTTATTTGTCTTCTGGAGTCTGGTTTGCCTCAGGATGACTTTTTCTAATTCCAGCCATTTACCTGTTAATTTAATTTTTTTTTAACAATTGAGTAATATCCCATTGTGTAAATGTACCACATTTTCTTAATCTATTCTTTCATTGACAGATATATAGGTTCTTTCTAATTTCTGGTTATTATGAAGAACAGCAATGAGCATGGTAAAGCAATTATCTCTGCAATAGTATCAAGCATCCTTTGGGTATTGTATTTTTGTTGGCTTTCTGCCAGCAGGTGCATGTGAATGGAGAGAATCTGGTACAGCAGAGTCTCTCTGGTGCTGAGCTGGGTAGTAAGTGTTGAAGGCCCAAAACTAACACACCCAGGCCAGGAATCTTGTCAGTCTTTTTATACAGGGTTGAGAAAGTCGTCAGGGATGTTTGGTGAGGTGAGATGACATAGGGTGCTGGCAAGTGTGACAGAGGGTATGGACTGACTGACAGGGCCAATAAAGTTTTTCTACATCAGTAGTAGCTATGCAAAGGCAGGCTTACACAGGTCGTGCTGAGTCACTCCAGTATGGTAGTGAGCAAGACAAGTCTCTAAACTGGAGCAAAGGCTCAGGCTTCCTCACTAGGTCTCAGTATCTGGCTGAATAAGTCCCACCATATCTTGAGGTAGATGTATTCCAAGTTTTCTAAAGAACCACCCTAGGGAATGTACAAGTTTGCAGCCTCACCACATCATTTCAGTATAAGCTGTCATTTGTTTTATTGATCTTGGCTATTCTGAGAGGTGTAAGATGAAATTTCAATGTAGTTTTTAATTTGCATTCTGTGATTGTTTGTATATTCTTGGACCAGGGACTGGCACCATTTGGGGGTGTGACCTTGTTGGAATAGCTGTGACCTGATTGGAGTAGGTGTGTCACTGTGGGAGTGGGCTTAATACTCTCACCCTAGGTGCCCGGAAGTCAGTCTCCCACTAGCAGTCTTTAGATGAAGACATAAAACTCTCACCTCTCCCTACGCCATGCAGGCCTGTATACTGCCATGCTCCTGCCTGATTATAATGGACTGAACCTCTGAACCTGTAAGCCAGCCCCAATTAAATGTTGGGTTTTATAAGACTTTCCTTGGTCATGGTGTCTGTTCACAGCAATAAAACCACAACTAAGACACATTCCCGGGTGACAAAGGAAGACGAACACTTCTTTCAGTTCCTCAGGATTTGTATTTCATCTTTTGAGAATTTTCTTTTCAGATATGTACCCCATTTGCAATTGGTTGTTCATTTTTTGATGTCCAGTTTTATTTTTATATATAAAAATAAATGAAGAAGTCTGAGGAGAGGTTTGCATAGTTCCTTGGGAACTGGAAGCAGAAAAGAAGAGGTTGCAGAAAGTGTTCTACTCCTAAGCTGGGAATAAAACTTGGGAACTAGGATTGGAGTGTGGGAAGAACTACTAAAATAACTTACCTGTTGTTCAAATTTTTCATTTCAATCTGGGGTTTCTATCCCACCTTTGACTATTTAGTTCCTGGAAAAAGATACGCACAACCTTATATTTGCAATAAGCCCTAATCAGCAGAAGATCTGGGCATATATCTAACTTCTATGTTATTAGAATATATTTTCCTATCGATAAACCTGAGTTATTACTTACTATATGTCATCTGAGTTGTTCTTAACTCCAATTGGCCAGCCCTCAGGGCCATGTTTTTATGACTCAACTGAACCCATGGCATCTTCCTCCTCCACCTTTTCTTGCCCTCTTGATGCTCTTCCTACCCAAAGCCCAGGATACTATACCCCATCTCTATCTCTTCTGCCTAGGTATTGGCTGTTGGCATCTTTATTTACCAATCAGAAATAACTTGTGGGCAAAGTCACATAGTGTCATTTAGGTCTACATGTGGGCTCCAGGTCCTGGGTGCTGAACTTAGCATTACAATACTCAACACTTACCTGATTCCATTGCCAATGTGTCCACTGGTATTCCAGGGAGGGACTATCTCAGGTGTTGGCAAATGAGATAACACTATGGGGTGGGGAAGAAAGGGTGATTCTCTGGCAGAGCTGGGCAGTAGATTTCCAGAGAAAGATTGCCTTGGATGTTGGCAGATAACACAAAGGGCAAAATCTTAATTTCCTTAGTGGTGCTTCAAATTTTCAAATAACTAATATTATAACTTAATTAAAAGTTCCTTCCTGTTCTCATCCCCACCCAGTCCACCCACAAAATCTCTTCAATTTTCCCCATCCCAGGGAAAAAGATGCATCACCCTTGAGCCTTCTTTATGAATTAGCATCTCTGGGTCTGTGGATTGTAGCATGATTATCCTTTACTTAATAGCTGATATCCACTTATAAATGAGTACATACCGTGTTTGTCTTTCTGGGTCCAGGTTACCTTACTCAGGATGAGTTTTTTCCTAGTTACATTTATTTGCCTGCATATTATATGATGTCATATGATGTGCCATATATTCTTCCTCTATGCTTCTGTTGAGGGACATCTAGGTTGTTTCATGATTTTAGCTATTATGAATAAAGCTGCTAAGATCATACTTGATCAAGTGTCAAGAAGATGTAGGATTAGGGGTCCCTACTCAGGAGGACACCTATTTAAAGAATTTAGCTTTGGGGGGCACTGATACTGGGATATAAAGTGAATAAATAAAAATAAATAAATAAATAAATTTTTATTTTTATCTTTATTTTTTATTTTTTAATATTTTTATTAGGTATTTTCCTCATTTACATTTCTAATGCTATCTCAATAGTCCCCCATACCCTCCCTCCCCCCACTCCCTTACCCATCCACTCCCACATTTTGGTCCTGGCGTTCCCCTGTACTGGGGCATATAAAGTTTGCATGACCAATGGGCCTCTCTTTCCAGTGATGGCCAACTAGGCCATCTTTTGATACATATGCAGCTAGAGACGAGAGCTCCGGGGTACTGGTTAGTTCATAATGTTGTTCCACCTATAGAGTTGCAGTTCTCTTTAGCTCCTTGGGTACTTTCTCTAGCTCCTCCATTGGGGGCCCTGTGATCCATCCAATAGCTGACTGTGAGCATCCACTTCTGTGTTTGCTAGGCCCTGGCATAGTCTCACAAGAGACAGCTATATCTGGGTCCTTTCAACAAAATCTTGCTAGTGTAGGCAATGGTGTCAGCGTTTGGAGGCTGATAATGGGATGGATCCCTGGATATAGCAGTCTCTAGATGGTCCATCCTTTTGTCTCAGCTCCAAACTTTGTCTCTGTAACTCCTTCCATGGGTGTTTTGTTCCCAATTCTAAGAAGGGGCAAAGTGTCCACACTTTGGTCTTCATTCTTCTTGAAATTCATGTGTTTTGCAAATTGTATCTTATATCTTGGGTATTCTAAGTTTCTGGGCTAATATCCACTTATCAGTGAGAATATATCATTTGAGTTCTTTTGTGATTGGGTTACCTCACTCAGGATGATGCCCTCCAGGTCCAAACATTTGCCTAGGAATTTCATAAATTCATTTTTTAAATAGCTGAGTAGTACTCCATTGTGTAAATGTACCACATTCTTTGTATCCATTCCTCTGTTGAGGGGCATCTGGGTTCTTTCCAGCTTCTGGCTATTATAAATAAGGCTGCTATGAGCATAATGGAGCATGTATCTTTCTTACCATTTGGAACATCTTCTGAATATATGCCCAGGAGAGGTATTGCGGGATCCTCCGGTAGTACTATGTCCAATTTTCTGAGGAACCGCCAGACTGATTTCCAGAGTGGTTGTACAAGCTTGCAATCCCACCAACAATGGAGGAGTGTTCTTCTTTCCCCACATCCTCGCCAGCATCTGCTGTCACCTGAATTTTTGATCTTAGCCATTTTGACTGGTGTGAGATGGAATCTCAGGGTTGTTTTGATTTGCATTTCCCTGATGATTAAGGATGCTGAACATTTTTTCAGATGCTTCTCAGCCATTCGGTATTCCTCAGGTATGAATTCTCTGTTTAGCTGTGAGCTCCATTTTTTAAAGGGGTTATTTGATTTTTCTGGAGTCCACCTTCCTGAGTTCATTATATATATTGAATATTAGTTCCCTATCTGATTTAGGATAGGTAAAGATCCTTTCCCAATCTGTTGGTGGCCTTTTTGTCTTATTGACAGTGTCTTTTGCCTTACAGAAGCTTTGCAGTTTCATGAGGTCCCATTTGTCAATTCTTGATCTTACAGCACAAGCCATTGCTGTTCTATTCAGGTAATTTTCCCATGTGCCCATATGTTCGAGACTTTTCCCCACGTTCTCCTCTATAAGTTTCAGTGTCTCTGGTTTTATGTGGAGTTCCTTGATCCACTTATATTTGACCTTAGTACAAGGAGATAGGAATGGATCAATTCGCATTCTTCTACATGATAAAAACCAGTTGTGACAGCACCATTTGTTGAAAATGCTGTCTTTTTTCCACTGGATGATTTTTGCTCCCTATTCAAAGATCAACTGACCATAGGTGTGTGGGTTCTTTTCTGGGTCTTCAGTTCTATTCCATTGGTCTATTTGTCTGTCACTATACCAGTACCATGCAGTTTTTATCACAATTGCTCTGTAGTACAGCTTTAGGTCAGGCATGGTGATTCTGCCAGAGGTTCTTTTATCCTTGAGAAGAGTTTTTGCTATCCTAGGTTTTTTGTTATTCCAGATGAATTTGCAGATTGCTCTTTCTAATTCATTGAAGAATTGATTTGGAATTTTGATGGGGATTGCATTGAATCTGTAGATTGCTTTTGGCAAGATAGCCATTTTTACAATGTTGATCCTGCCAATCCATGAGCATGGGAGATCTTTCCATCTCCTGAGATCTTCTTTAATTTCTTTCTTCAGAGACTTGAAGTTCTTATCATATTGTTCTTTCACTTCCTTAGAGTCATGCCAAGTTGTTTTATATTATTTGTGACTATTGGGAAGGGTGTTGTTTCACTAATTTCTTTCTCAGCCTGTTTATTCTTTGTGTAGAGAAAGGCCATTGACTCGTTTGAGTTAATTTTATATCCAGCTACTTCACTGAAGCTGTTTATCAGGCTTAGGAGTTCTCTGGTGGAATTTTTAGGGTCACTTATATATACCATCATATCATCTGCAAAAAGTGATATTTTGAATTCTTCCTTTCCAATTTGTATCCCCTTGATCTCCTTTTGTTGTCGAATTGCTCTGGCTAGGACTTCAAGTACAATGTTGAATAGGTAGGGAGAAAGTGGGCAGCCTTGTCTAGTCCCTGATTTTAGTGGGATTGTTTCCAGCTTCTTACCATTTACTTTGATGTTGGCTACTGGTTTGCTGTAGATTGCTTTTATCATGTTTAGGTATGGGCCTTGAATTCCTGATCTTTCCAAGACTTTTATCATAAATGGGTGCTGGATTTTGTCAAATGCTTTCTCCGCGTCTAAGGAGATGATCGTGTGGATTTTGTCTTTGAGTTTCTTTATATAATGGATTACTTTGATGGATTTCCGTATATTAAACCATCCCTGCATCTCTGGAATAAAACCTACTTGGTCAGGATGGATGATTGATTTGATGTGTTCTTGGATTAGGTTTTCAATAATTTTATTGAGTATTTTTGCATCAATATTCATAAAGGAAATTGGTCTGAAGTTCTCTATCTTTGTTGGGTGTTTCTGTGGTTTAGGCATCATAGTAATTGTGGCTTCATAGAATGAGTTGGGTAGAGTACCATCTATTTCTATTTTGTGGAATAGTTTGTGCAGAACTTGAATTAGATCTTCTTCGAAGGTCTGATAGAACTCTGCACTAAACCCATCTGGTCCTGGGCTTTATTTTTTGGTTGGGAGACTATTAATGACTGCTTCTATTTCTTTAGGGGATATGGGACTGTTTAGATTGTTAACCTGATCCTGATTTAATTTGGTACCTGGTATCTGTCTAGAAATTTGTCCATTTCATCCAGGTTTTCCAGTTTTCTTTAGTCTAGCCTTTTGGAGAAGGATCTGATAGTGTATTGGATTTCCTCAGGATCTGTTGTTATGTCTCCCTTTTCATTTCTGATTTTGTGAATTAGGATGCTGTCCCTGTGCCCTCTTGAGTCTGGCTAAGGGTTTATCTATCTTGTTGATTTTCTTAAAGAACCAGCTCCTTGTTTGGTTGATTCTTTGAATAGTTCTTCTTGTTTCATTTTGGTTGATTTCACTCCTGAGTTTGATTATTTCATGCCATCTACTCCTCTTGGGTAAATTTGCTTCCTTTTTTTCTAGAGCTTTTAGGTGTGTTGTTAATTTGCTAGTGTGTGCTCTCTCTAGTTTCTTTTTGGAGGCACTCAGAGCTATGAGTTTTCCTCTTAGAAATGCTTTCATTGTGTCCCATATATTTGGGTATGTTGTGGCTTCATTTTCATTAAACTCTAAAAAGTCTTTAATTTCTTTCTTTATTCCTTCCTTGACCAAGGTGTCATTGAGAAGAGTGTTGTTCAGTTTCCACGTGAATGTTGGCTTTCCATTATTTATGTTGTTATTGAAGATCAGCTTTAGTCCACGGTGGTCTGATAAATGCATGGGACAATTTCAATATTTTTGTATCTGTTGAGGCCTGTTTTGTGACCAATTATATGGTCAATTTTGGAGAAGGTATCATGAGGTGCTGAGAAGAAGGTATATCCTTTTGTTTTAGGATAAAATGTTCTGTAGATATCTGTTAGATCCATTTGTTTCATAACTTCTGTTAGTTTCACAGTGTCCCTGTTTAGTTTCTGTTTCCATGATCTGTCCATTGATGAAAGTGGTATGTTGAAGTCTCCCACTATTTTTGTGTGAGGTGCAATGTGTGCTTTGAACTTTACTAAAGTTTCTTTTTTTTTCTTTAAAGAAGCTTTTGTTTATTTTTTTAATATATGCATTACAGGAAACAAAACACAAGAAAGCAAGAACAAAGTCACCCAGTCACAAGCAGCTCAGCTTGATGTGTAGTTCTAGATCCTGCAAGCGTACACACACTTGGGTAATTGAGATTATACAGTACGTACCATGCTTTCCCCACATTGTGAATATTCACCAATTAAAAAACCCACACTACACAAGGATTTTGATAACCAAGAATACATCATGCCATCTCAATCTGTCAGACAAAATTGTAATCTTGTCTTCCTTGGCCACAGAAATTTCATAGAAGACAAAAATGGCAGCAGGCCTCTAGATAGATGTACTGGCAAAGTTACAATTAAATTCTGCATTCGCTCAGTCTCAGCTTACAAGGAAACACAAAGTAACAGACCACACTAAGCATAGCATTCCTAAGCTTATCACCAGACCGATATACTAGCATATGTAGAAGGGATCTTCCCACTCAACAAATGTATTCCACACCGAGCAGCTGGGAGACACACCTACGGCAGTGGCTCTCAGGATGTCAGTCTTAACACACCTGCAGACCTTGCCCTGTGAACCTGTGTCCCTCCAGTCAGCCTAGCAACATGAATTTACCCACACTGTACAGACATGTCTTAGCAGTTCCATGTTCAAGAGGAACCCTTTTGTCAATTCCACCATAGCCACTAGCTCTACTCTTAACCATGTGTTCTCCTTTAGGATGTAACATTCAGATGACAACTATGCATAATGAACCCAAGATTTTACCAAGATGCACATAGGGCCCCTGGGTACAGCTGTCCTCTGGACAGAGGCACTAGCAGCCTTTCCCTCAGCCATCCTCTTCCCTGCACAACTCCTAAGTGAAGATGAAGCTAGTGAGAGGATTAACTAAGGCCACACCCAGAAGACAGCCCTCCCCAAAGATTAGCCTGGCCTTTAGTGACTCTTGCTACTTCTAACATCCTTTAGGCACTGGGACTTACCTCTACTACCTGGCAACATTAACTGAAATGCACACCCAACCAATGGCTAGACAACTTGAACCAACTAACAGATACAGTGCCTTTTTATGAGCACTAATCTTTGCCCTAGCCAACCTCCATCACCTAGTAACAGCAACTGCTCAAAGGCCAAGGTTAACCTTCATTTCCCCAGTGTGACCATTCCTATAACAAAATAATCCTTAACAAAGTGGGGTCAGCCCTCTATTTTACATGTATGCAATACTGTATGCATGTGCACATGTGCCACTGCACTTGTGTGGAGGCTAAAGACAAGCTGTGAATCATTTTTATCAAGTGGATCCTGGAAATCAAACTCAGGTCACCAGCTTAGTGGCAAGCACCTTTACATGCTGAGCCACCCTACCAATCTGTTATGCACACTTTTTCACTGTTTTGAAACAAAGTCTATAGCCCTGGCTGACCCAGAACAGAGATCCACTTGCCTTAGCCTAGAATTAAAGGCATGCATTACCACATCAGGTCTATCATGCACCTAAAAGACTGGAGACCAGATGTTCCTAGTAAGCACTTCGGTTTTCCCAGCATGTGTACACCACAGTGAATACACTGCACACCTAACAAAGGCTGTGGTCAGAAACTGCCTTCTCAACAGCAAGGTTCTGGTCGAGCCCCTCTTCCAGTTCTCTCCCACCAGGGGCCATGTCATGGTTTTGTGGAATATTAACAATTTCACTTCCTAAGTGGTTTTAAGGTTTTTTTTCCTACAAATTTAACATAATTTATAAATATGTCTTTTCACTAACTCTACTTTGTCACACACTGGCACCTTTACAGTCTAGGAAGACTGGGTGCTACAAATTTGGATCTATGTTTCCTATACATTGCAAAGTAAGATGCACAGATATAAGCAACAATGGATAGCCTTGCATTACCAAACTTGCATTAGCATTAGGCTCTTCACTCATTTTCTTTCTTCCTCCCTCCTAGACCTGCGCAAGCAAGGCTGCATTGCTCAGAAGTGGTTTCTCTTTCTAGTTCCAAAAGACAGCACTTCACAATGAGTTTAAACAGAATCTACAACACGTATTATTTACTATGTCTACTTTTAACATACTTTGTGCACTTCTAAACACCTAGAAGGACTAGATGTTTCAGATAAGGACATGAATTTGTCCCCTATATACATAGTAGTGCTGAAACCACACACATGTAACTAGTTAGATCTCAGTGTGTCTTCTGGTGAGGTCTTTCTGGTCTCCGAAAGTATTTTTTCCCCTTCAGTCCAACTTGTGTCCCATGACACAGGCACCCTTCACTTGGATGATACACTTTCACAACTCTTCAGAAGAGAACCTTGCTATGAACTAACAGAGTATACAGAATGTGTGAGTTTACTAACTACTTTTGTCATACATTGGCAACCTCTTTAATACCTAGAGACTAGATATCATAGGACTCGTTTGTTCACTATGTACAATATATACAGCATAGCAAAGTTACATGAGATGCGCACAACACACAGGGGGATGGGTAAGCTAGAAATGTCTAGCACACAAATGGAATCTTTTTGCAGTTCCTTCCCTCCCACCTCCTCAATCCACTGACAAGCACAACTGGTAGGCTGTTCTCAGAGGCGGGCTAACAATTCTACTTCTACACACAGCATTTCTCCAGTTTAAAAAACTATATACACAAAATATTATTGTACTACCTGTACATTTAAGTGTATCAAGCACTTTCAGATATCTAAAAGACTAGATGTTTCATGTAAGAACTTATCTGCTATTGACATGGCACTGGTAAATAAAACTGTATGCAAAGCAATGGTTATTATCTGAGGTATCTTCTAAATATAACCATTTGGGCTTCGACCCACTTTCTTGTCCCTTCAAACAAATAGACAAATATAGGTATGTATAATGCTTAGATACAGCTGAGCAAATCCTATCCCCAAGCCATTTACAGAACAAAATTCTCTATGAATTTTAACGGTGTACACTATGTGCTAAATTTACTACATTGTCATACATTGGCAACCTCTTTAACATCTAGAGTCTAGATGTTGAAAATTTAGACATATTTGTCCACTATATACAGTATACACACAGCAAAACAAAATGCAAGAATATAAAAATGGCATCTGAAAAGGTCCCATATACACACACACTACATGGCCGTTGTCACTGCCTCCCAGCACCTCTCCAAACCCCGGAGCAAGTAAAGACAGCACTGCTCAGAGGGGCTCATCACCCCACTCCCCAAAGACAACGACTCATGAGTGTTTGCATAAAGATATTTACAAAGTGATATTTCACTACCTCTACATTTAACATACGTTGGGCACTTCTAAACATCTAGATAGACCAGATGTTTCAAGTAAGGACTGTTGTCCACTATGTACACAGCAGTCAGTAAACGGGCACACGTGACGAGAGTAATTAAAACTTTAACACAAAATGTAAAAAAAAAAAAAAGTATTGTTCTACTAACTCTACTTTGTCATACACTGGCAACCTCTTTAACATCTAGAGTGACTAGATGTTGTAAATTAGGACCCCTTTGTCCTTTACATACACTATGTACACAGAAAAGCCAAACAAAATGGGATAGTGGGGATAGTGGTTCCTTTCCACCCACAAACCACAGTAGCTTAGAGCTCTGGATTTCCTTCTGGGAACCAGGGCACAAACACAATGCGGTTAACTCATGAGAGGTTTGGCTTTTCTTCTCCAAACAATAATTCAAATGAATCCTAACAAAAAGGTATTTACAGCATGTTTTACTACTTATAAAATATGGCAGGCACTTCAGAGCAGCTAGAAAGACATTTCCCCCAAAACCTGGTATTTCCAAACACACTCAAATACACACACACACAGGTACACAGGCAAACATGGTGTGTGTGTGTGTGTGGGGAGGGGGGGAAGGAATGAGGACTAAAATGCGCACACAATACAATAGGATAAAAAAGAGAGACACGTCTTCTTCACATGACCAATCTGGCTCCGGGCCTCTTCCTCCTCCTGCTGGATCCTCTAAGGTACTGAACAAACCGGGACGAATGTTGCTCCTGGATCTTTCTAGAGGAGGCCTAAACAATTCCACTTCAAAGTCACTTACAGAAGACGTGTCCACGATCTTCTTTTTATGGCGACTGGGTATCCACGTCATCTCCTACCTCTCTTTTACCCTGCGTCGGCAATCTCTACAGTTAGACATCCAGATTTAGCCAGAAGTCTAAAAAGGGTCGGGGGAAAGGTTGAGAGCAGCTTTTTCATATTATATACACAGGCCTTCTACGGCGACAGCGTTTCCGATTGGCCGCTTGCGGTTGTCGCGTCTCGGCTTCTCTCTGGTGGAGGGAAGACCCGCGGCCCAAGGATCGATCGTTCCTCTCACCATGATTCGGGGCCTCACTCACCTTCGTCCAGGTCCATCCAGGCCTCGGTTCATCCAGGTCTGCGTGCTCGGCCACGGGCCGGCCTCCCGTCCCGTGCCGGTGATGGCAGAGTGTTCTTGCTCAGACCCGCCGCCTCAGGCCGCAGAAGCCCCGAAGGCCCAGCCTTGGCCTTCAGGTGGCCGCCATTCTTCCCACCACTTTCGAGGCGTCCTCGAAGGCCTGGCTGGGGCTCCTCGTGGGCCCGGCCCTGGAGAGCAGGGCGCCGGTGGAGTCGGGGAGGCCGCCGCCATGCAGGCGCATCGGTTGGCAGGGCAAGAGTCGCTGCGGAATGGCCGCGTGGCTTGGCCGGTGGCTGCCTCGAGGGCGAGGGCTCCTGGCGTCCGCAGGGTAGGGACCCAGGCTGCTCCCGGGCCCCTCCGGCTCACCCGGCGCAGGCCGAGGCCGTGAGGGGCCCGGGGCGAAGAAGGCCGCACTCCCGAGCTCGCTGTGCTCTCTGCCTGAACTGCTACTAAAGTTTCTTTAATGAATGTGGCTGCCCTTGCATTTGGAGCACAGATATTCAGAATTGAGAGTTCCTCTTGGAGGATTTTACCTTTGATGAATGTGAAGAGTCCCTCTTTGTCTTTTTTGATAACTTTGGGTTGGAAGTCGATTTTATTAGATATTAGAATGGCTACTCCAGCTTGTTTCTTCAGACCATTTGCTTGGAAAATTGTTTTCCAGCCTTTCACTCTTAGGTGGTGTCTGTCTTTTTCCCCGAGATGGGTTTCCTTTTAGCAGCAAAATGTTGTGTCCTGTTTGTATAGCCAGTCTGTTAGTCTATGTCTTTTTATTGGGGGAATTGAGTCCATTGGTATTAAGAGATATTAAGGAAAAGTAATTGTTGCTTCCTATTATTTTTGTTGTTAGAGTTGGCATTCTGTTCTTGTGGCTGTCTTCTTTTTGGTTTGTTGAAGGATTACTTTCTTGCTTTTTCTAGGGCGTGGTTTCAATCCTTGTATTATTTTTTTTCTGTTATTATCCTTTGAAGGGCTGGATTCGTGGAAAGATAATGTGTGAATTTGGTTTTGTCCTGAAATACTTTGGTTTCTCCATCTATGATAAATAAATAAATAAATAAATAAATAAATAAATAAATAAATAATAACTTTTAAAAGAATAAAGAAACCTTAAAAAACTTAGAGTTCTTCTTTAAATATATTTGAGAGTAAGATCACACTGAAAAAAAAAAGAATTCTGATTTTTTTCCATATATATTTGAAATGTTTTGTGGCATTCAAATGTTTCAAATAGTAATAATTTTAGATTTAGTTTTTTGGTGTATTATGATCCCTAAACCAGGAGTTCAGACTATGAAAAGCTTTCACAGTTCATTCCACAGTCAACCTCCACCTATGTCTATAGAACACTGGGAATCCTGCTGGGGGACCATGATCTAAGTGGTATTGCTCTGGAAATGCTGCTGACCCTCAGGAGGTATGAGGAGCCTCAGCCATCACTGGAGGCTGATGACAGTGACAGAATACACACATAGACATTCAAAGACATGCAACAAACCAAAGTTACCAAACATTTTGGAGAAAATAGTATAACTACAGACACTGGAATTAGAAAAATAAAACAAGCAGATGAAAATTGGAATACAGAGAGCAACTCCACTGTGAATAATTCAGTAATATATTGTGTTCATAAATGATGGTCTGGATGCAAAGTGAATAAAATTAAAGACCAAAATAGTGAGCTGAAGCAGAAAATTAAGAGACTTCCCTCATCTTCAGCATAAAAGAGAAGAAGTTCGCAGAGAAGGACATGAAGGGACACCTTCATCAATATTTCCCTTTGGAAGAACAAGGGTGATCTGGAGATCTCTTGTCTAGAGATCAATTGACATCAACACAAAGACAAACGAAAGTATGGAAGCACAGATACAAAATTTTAAGTTTGCAAAGCAATACTTTAAAAATGCAAGTAGGTATATATTTATGATAGTTAAAATCAAGATGCATGAGAGGTTGAAATAAATGCTAAATTAATTATGATTGCTAATTATGGGTAGAAAAAAGACTCAAGGTTTAATTGACAACATAACTGTTTCTCTTTTTTTAGAGAATACACACCCTGTTCGAATCTAGAGTCAGTGGACATATGATAAACGTGTTTAACGTATTTTTCTAGCCTCTGATATGTATTGAAATTATTTAAAAAACTAAAAAGCTGTAATCAGTTTTAAATATTTACCACAAAATTACAAAAGACAAAAATCACACAGCCATTTGCTGGAAATAGAAAGTTAGCTGTCTAATTGTACTCTCTGCTGTTATATGTAGGACATAACTAAAAATTTACAACAAAATTCAACAATGAAGACTCAAGGAAGCAAGCTACACACTCCCTTTCCTCCACTCCAGCTGAAAGCAGCCTTTGCATCAGAAGGAATATGAAAAATATCATACACACCCTTTTCTGATAATTTTTTTGTGTGTGATGTGTTCCTTCTAAAAAAAATTAGGTGAAAGTTTAAGAATTACTGACCATGATGGGAGACAGGTCTCAATGAAGATTCTGGGCCATTCTCTGTGTCTCTATATGCTTGCAAAGTCAAGAGAAGGCTGTGGGAGCTAAGACTGAGATGACTGAAAGAACTTATATTTAGCTGTATTATTTACAGATTAGGAAATTCGAAGTCTAAAAGGTCACCCAGAAGCTACAGACCAACCAAATAAGTCTACCAAGGAGAGGATATTCTGAACACGGTAGTGATATGTTCCCATGTCCTGAAGTTCCTGGTATCCTGAAGGCATGCTACACTCCAGTTCTGGTATCATCTTCTCCCTCCCTCATCATTCATGTATGAGTGAGAAACTGCTTTAGAACTCTCATCCTACACCAGCTTAAAATTCAAGACAATTTAGGGTTTACCCTAAATGGAGATTATCCCCATGTAGAGAGGCAGCAAGACAAAGCAGCCTTCCAAGAAGGCTTTGTATTTACTATGTCCACTGTAACAAGTTACTACAAAGTTCCTTGTCTTTTCCAAACACCATTCATACTTCAATTCTGGAAATTATGCTTCTGAGAAAGATGCTGATTCAGAGGACTAAAATAAAGGTATGAAAAAGAGATGCCTGGAGGAAAAGTCATTTCCATGACTTTCCTCCTAGAGGTTGCTCTCATCCCTTAGCTCAAGGATTCTCAGGCTTTAGGTGATGACCCCATGTGGGTTAGTAAAACTGATTTTGAGGACAATGAAAATTTTGACAATAATAAAAACTTTCCAAATACACAGTAACTAAAAGTTAATTCAAAATTAAATGCATGGGTGTTTCTGGCAGCAGTCAAAGGTGTTGAATCAAGAAACCTTCCTATTGCCTTGGCTCTAAATGTATAACCTGTACACTTAGTGTTGAGCACACCAACCTGTCACACTCAACACCTGCAAATTCTGTCTGAATACCTTGGCTCAGATTTGAGATTGCCAAACTGTAGTGTTTTTGCTGCATGTACAAATGTTCCTGTTCTTATGAAAACGTAATAACTTAATTACAGAAAACTATTTTCCCACTGTCATTCATTGACATGTAAATATCAAATATGTCTATGTGTGGATGGCACTGTGTAACAATATCCAAATTTAGACATTTCTGTTCTCTTCTTGTTCTACAGAAATATATTTGTTCAATCACAGAAAATAAAAATTAAGATTAAAACTCCATAACAATAGTTCTCAACCATCTGTACACATAAGTGTGGAGTCAACTTTAAAATTAAGCACAAATGTAATTTTGTAATTTCTGGACGGTGTTTTCTTGAGAATTTATTTATATTTTATGACAAGATAGTTTTGGTTCTGGCCAAGTGATAGACTTTAAACACAAGAGCACCACTGACAATGAAAGAGTCTGTACCACAGGCTGCAGCACACCCAGACTGACAGGAAGAGAGATAGGTTTCATTGTTTCACGGAATGTGTTTACTTCTAACAATCATGACTATAAACCAAACCTCCTTGCTTAGTTTGTAGTGAAGTTTTGGTTGTATCAATCATAAAACCAGCCACACAAAAACATCTTCATACCAAGAATGCTCTGTGCCACACCAAACCCAGAGGATATTGTGAGGAACTTATAAATGTTTCATATAAAAATGTTTTAGAGAAATTTGTCACCATCTTCAAACATCATTACTTTAATACTATAAAACTACTTAATTGCAAATAAAAATGCTCTATATGACAGGTTCCCTTTTCTTCACTACTGACCCACCCACAGGCACTTACAGCCAAAACCATCACATGTGCTTCCCAGGAGGGCTGTGCCCTTCACAGCCATTTGCCTTCAAACCTTTGAAGAGACTTGGACCTCAGTTACAAGAGATTACCACAGAGACCATGTGCCTATTGAGAGCAAAAAAACCTAAACAGTGTACTGAACAAGGAAGTTATATATGACTAAACAGAATCTCATTGGATTATTTTTTTCATAATAACTTCAAAAAGTTTCTTGCAAGATTTTTTAAAAACTTGATGATTTGGGGCTGGAGAGATGGCTCAGAATTTGAAAGCACTAATCACTCTTCCGAAGTTTCTGTGTTGAAATCCCAGCAACCACATGTTGGCTCACAACCATCTATAAGGAGGTCTCACACCCTCTTCTGGTGTGTCTGAAGACAGGTACAGTGTACTTTGATATAATAATAAATACATCTTTTAAAAAAATTGGTGGTTTAACCTTGTCATTTCAAGGAAGAAGTTGTAGCATATTAATTATCAGTAAAATTCAAAATTGCACAAAAAAGAAGTTAATATTTGGAAGAAGGTGGAAAACAACTCTTTGTAAATGTTTACATCTGCACATGAGTTCATAACTAGAAAGAACTTTTCTAAAGTTAAATTCTAACAGTTATAACAGGACACCTGAAGTGCCAGGAGACAACTTAAGAACGTTGCATTTTGATTCTAAATCACTCTGCTCAACTAAATCATTCTCAACGAAAACAAAATAATATTAAAAACTTGCTTAATTCTTCATCAACAGAAGTTTCACACCTCAGTTTCACTTTTAAAACATCATCAAATGAGTTTTAAGTTGGGATAAACAAAGATTATTCAACAAGTCCAAAAATGGTACAAAATATCTCTAACATATATTTCTTTTTTTTTTTTTTAAATAATTGATTTTATATTATATATGCATTACCACATGATGATTTTAGTTATTTGTTTGTAAGTATTTATACATTTTATTTATTTCTTTTTTTTTTTTTAATATTTTTATTACATAATTTCCTCAATTACATTTCCAATACTATCCCAAAAGTCCCCCATAGCGCCCCCCACTTCCCTACCCACCCATTCCCATTCTTTTGGCCCTGGCATTCCCCTATATTGGGGCATATAAAGTTTGCAAGTCCAATGGGCCTCTCTTTCCATTGATGGCCGACTAGGCCATCTTTCGATACATATGCAGCTAGAGACAAGAGCTCCAGGGTTCCGGTTAGTACATCATGTTGTTCCAACAATAGGGTTGCAGATCCCTTTAGCTCCTTGGGTACTTTCTCTAGCTTCTCCATTGGGAGCCCTGTGATACATCCAATAGCTGACTGTGAACATCCACTCCTGTGTTTGCTAGGCCCCAGCATCGTCTCACAAGAGACAGCTATATTTGGGTCCTTTCAGCAAGATCTTGCTAGTGTATGCAATGGTGTCAGCGTTTAGAAGCTGATTATGGGACGGATCCCTGGATACAGCAGTCTCTAAATGGTCCATCCTTTCATCACAGCTACGAACTTTGTCTCTGTAGCTCCTTCCCTGGGTGTTTTGTTCCCAATTCTAAGAAGGTGCACAGTGTCCACACTTTGGACTTCATTCTTCTTGAGTTTCATGCGTTTAGCAAATTGTATCTTATATCTTGGGTATCCTAAGTTTTGGGCTAATATCCACTTATCAATGAATACATATTGTGTGAGTTCTTTTGTGATTGTGTTACTTCACTCAAGATGATGCCCTCCAGGTCCATCCATTTGGCTAGGAATTTCATAAATTCATTCTTTTTAATAGCTGAGTAGTACTCCATTCTGTAAATGTACCATAATTTCTGTATCCATTCCTCTGTTGAGGGACATCTGGGTTCTTTCCAGCTTCTGGCTATTATAAATAGGGCTGCTATGAACATAGTGGAGCATGTGTCCTTTTTACCGGTTGGGACATCTTCTGGATATATGCCCAGGAGAGGTATTGCTGGATCCTCCGGTAGTACTATGTCCAATTTTCTGAGGAACCGCCAGACTGATTTCCAGAGTGGTTGTACAAGCTTGCAATCCCACCAACAATGGAGGAGTGTTCCTCTTTCTCCACATCCTCGCCAGCATCTGCTGTCACCTGAATTTTTGATCTTAGCCATTCTGACTGGTGTGAGGTGGAATCTCAGGGTTGTTTTGATTTGCATTTCCCTGATGATTAAGGATGTTGAACATTTTTTCAGGTGCTTCTCTGCCATTCGGTATTCCTCAGGTGAGAATTCTTTGTTCAGTTCTGAGCCCCATTTTTTAATGGGGTTATTTGACTTTCTGGAGTCCACCTTCTTGAGTTCTTTATATATATTGGATATTAGTCCCTTATCTGATTTAGGATAGGTGAAGATCCTTTCCCAATCTGTTGGTGGTTTTTTTGTCTTATTGATGGTGTCTTTAGCCTTGCAGAAGCTTTGTAGTTTCATGAGGTCCCACTTGTCAATTCTCGATCTTACAGCACAAGCCATTACTGTTCTATTCAGGAATTTTTCCCCTGTGCCCATATCTTCAAGGCTTTTCCCCACTTTCTCCTCTATAAGTTTCAGTGTCTCTGGTTTTATGTGAAGTTCCTTGATCCACTTAGACTTGACCTTAGTACAAGGAGATAGGAATGGATCGATTCGCATTCTTCTACATGTTAACAACCAGTTGTGCCAGCACCATTTGTTGAAAATGCTGTCTTTCTTCCACTGGATGTTTTTAGCTCCCTTGTCGAAGATCAAGTGACCATAGGTGTGTGGGTTCATTTCTGGGTCTTCAATTCTATTCCATTGGTCTATTTGTCTGTCACTATACCAGTACCATGCAGTTTTTATCACAATTGCTCTGTAGTAGAGCTTTAGGTCCGGCATGGTGATTCCACCAGAGGTTCTTTTATCCTTGAGAAGAGTTTTTGCTATCCTAGGTTTTTTGTTATTCCAGATGAATTTGCAGATTGCACTTTCTAATTCGTTGAAGAATTGAGTTGGAATTTTGATGGGGATTGCATTGAATCTGTAGATTGCTTTTGGCAAGATAGCCATTTTTACAATGTTGATCCTGCCAATCCATGAGCATGGGAGATCTTTCCATCTTCTGAGATCTTCTATAATTTCTTTCTTCAGAGACTTGAAGTTTTTATTATACAGATCTTTCACTTCCTTAGTTAGAGTCACGCCAAGATATTTTATATTATTTGTGACTATTGAGAAGGGTGTTGTTTCCCTAATTTCTTTCTCAGCCTGTTTATTCTTTGTGTAGAGAAAGGCCATTGATTTGTTTGAGTTAATTTTATATCCAGCTACTTCACCGAAGCTGTTTATCAGGCTTAGGAGTTCTCTGGTGGAATTTTTAGGGTCACTTATATATACTATCATATCATCTGCAAAAAGTGATATTTTGACTTCATCTTTTCCAATTTGTATCCCTTTGATCTCCTTTTGTTGTCGAATTGCTCTGGCTAGGACTTCAAGTACAATGTTGAATAGGTATGGAGAAAGTGGACAGCCTTGTCTAGTCCCTGATTTTAGAGGGATTGCTTCAAGCTTCTCACCATTTACTTTGATGTTGGCTACTGGTTTGCTGTAGATTGCTTTTATCATGTTTAGGTATGGGCCTTGAATTCCTGATCTTTCCAAGACTTTTATCATGAATGGGTGTTGGATCTTGTCAAATGCTTTTTCCGCATCTAAGGAGATGACCATGTGGTTTTTGTCTTTGAATTTGTTTATATACTGGATTACGTTGATGGATTTCCGTATATTGAACCATCCCTGCATCCCTGGGATGAAACCTACTTGGTCAGGATGGATGATTGTTTTGATGTGTTCTTGGATTCGGTTAGCAAGAACTTTATTGAGGATTTTTGCATCAATATTCATAAGGGATATTGGTCTGAAGTTTTCTATCTTTGTTGGGTCTTTTTGTGGTTTAGGTATCAGAGTAATTGTGGCTTCATAGAATGAGTTGGGTAGAGTACCTTCTGTTTCTATTTTGTGGAATAGTTTGTGAAGAACTGGGATTAGATCTTCTTTGAAGGTCTGATAGAACTCTGCACTAAACCCATCTGGTCCTGGGCTTTTTTTAGTTGGGAGACTATTAATGACTGCTTCTATTTCTTTGGGGGATATAGGGCTGTTTAGATCATTAACCTGATCTTGATTCAACTTTGGTACCTGGTATCTGTCTAGGAACTTCTCCATCTCATCCAGGTTCTCCAGTTTTGTTGAGTATAGCCTTTGGTAGAAGGATCTGATGGTGTTTTGGATGTCTTCAGGATCTGTTGTTATGTCTCCTTTTTCATTTCTGATTTTGTTAATTAGGATGCTTTCCCTGTGCCCTCTAGTGAGTCTGGCTAAGGGTTTATCTATCTTGTTGATTTTCTCAAAGAACCAGCTCCTTGATTGGTTGATTCTTTGAATAGTTTTTCTTGTTTCCACTTGGTTGATTTCACCCCTGAGTTTGATTATTTCCTGCCGTCTACTCCTCTTGGGTGAATTTGCTTCCTTTTGTTCTAGTGCTTTTAGGTGTGTTGTCAAGCTGCTAATGTGTGCTCTCTCTAGTTTCCTTTTGGAGGCACTCAGAGCTATGAGTTTTCCTCTTAAAAATGCTTTCATTGCGTCCCATAAGTTTGGGTATGTTGTGGCTTCATTTTCATTGAACTCTAAAAAGTCCTTAATTTCTTTCTTTATTCCTTCCTTGACCAAGGTATCATTGAGAAGAGTGTTGTTCAGTTTCCACGTGAAGGTTGGCTTTCTATTATTTATTTTGTTATTGAAGATCAGCCTTAGTCCATGGTGATCTGATAGGATGCATGGGACAATTTCAATATTTTTATATCTGTTGAGGCCTGTTTTGTGACCAATTATGTGGTCAATTTTGGAGAAGGTACCATGAGGTGCTGAGAAGAAGGTATATCCTTTTGTTTTAGGATAGAATGTTCTGTAGATATCTGCCAGATCCATTTGATTCATAATTTCTCTTAGTTTCACTGTGTCCCTGTTTAGTTTCTGTTTCCATGATCTGTCCATTGGTGAAAGTGGTGTGTTGAAGTCTCCCACTATTATTGTATGAGGTGCAATGTGTGCTTTGAGATTTACTAAAGTTTCTTTAATGAATGTGGCTGCCTTTGTATTTGGAGCATAGATATTCAGGATTGATAGTTCCTCTTGGAGGATTTTACCTTTGATGAGTATGAAGTGTCCCTCCCTGTCTTTTTTAATGACTTTGGGTTGGAAGTCAATCTTATCAGATATTAGAATGGCTACTCCAGCTTGTTTCTTCATGCCATTTGCTTGGAGAATTGTTTTCCAGCCTTTCATTCTGAGGTAGTGTCTATCCTTTTCTCTGAGATGAGTTTCCTGTAAGCAGCAAAATGTTGGGTCTTGTTTGTGTAGCCAGTTTGTTAGTCTATGTCTTTTTATCGGGGAGTTGAGTCCATTGATATTAAGAGATATTAAGGAAAAGAAATTGGTGTTTCCTGTTATTTTTGATGTTAAAGTTGGCATTTTGTTCTTGTGGCTGTCTTCTTTTAGGTTTGTTGAGGGATTACCTTCTTGTTGTTTCTAGGGCGTGGTTCCTGTCCTTGTATTGGTTTTTTTCTGTTATTATCCTTTGAAGGGCTGGATTCGTGGAGAGATAATGTGTGAATTTTGTTTTGTCGTGGAATACTTTGGTTTCTCCATCTATGTTAATTGAGAGTTTGGCTGGGTATAGTAGCCTGGGCTGGAATTTGTGTTCTTTTAGTGTCTGTATAACATCTGTCCAGGATCTTCTGGCTTTCATAGTCTCTGGTGAAAAGTCTGGTGTAATTCTGATAGGCTTGCCTTTATATGTTACTTGGCCTTTTTCTCTTACTGCTTTTAGTATTCTATCTTTATTTAGAGCATTTGTTGCTCTGATTATTATGTGTCGGGAGGTATTTCTTTTCTGATCCAGTCTATTTGGAGTTCTGTAGGCTTCTTGTATGTTCATGGGCATCTCTTTCTTTAGATTTGGGAAGTTTTCTTCTATAATTTTGTTGAAGATGTTTGCTGGTCCTTTGAGTTGAAAATCTTCATTCTCATCCACTCCTATTATCCGTAGGTTTGGTCTTCTCATTATGTCCTGTATTTCTTGGATGTTTTGAGTTAGGATCTTTTTGCATTTTCCATTTTCCTTGATTGTTGTGCCGATGTTCTCTATGGAATCTTCTGCACCTGAGATTCTCTCTTCCATCTCTTGTATTCTGTTGCTGATGCTCGTATCTATGGTTCCAGATTTCTTTCCTAGGGTTTCTATCTCCAGTGTTGTCTCATTTTGGGTTTTCTTTATTGTGTCTACTTCCCTTTTTAGGTCTAGTATGGTTTTGTTCATTTCCATCATCTGTTTGGATGTGTTTTCCTGTTTTTCTGTAAGGACTTCTACCTGTTTGATTATGTTATCATGTTTTTCTTTAAGGATTTGTAACTCTTCAGCAGTGTTCTCCTGCAATTCTTTAAGGGATTTTTGTGCTTCCTCTTTATTGTCTTCTTCCTTTTTAGCAGTGTTCTCCTGCATTTCTTTAAGTGTGTTATTAACGTCCTTCTTGAAGTCCTCTATCATCATCAGGAGATATGCTTTTAAATCCGTGTCTAGCTTTTCCGGTGTGTTGGGGTGCCCTGGACTGGGTGAAGTGGGGGTGCTGGGTTCTGATGATGGTGAGTGGTCTTGGTTTCTGTTAGTAAGATTATTACGTTTACCTTTCGCCATCTGGTAATCTCTGGGGTTAGTTGTTATCGTTGTCACTATTTAAAGATTGGAGCAGAAGCTGTGTTCCACTCACCAGCAGTCTCTAAATCCTGCGGCGGGGGTCGTGGGTAGCTGACGGTACCCCGGTGCTGGTCCAGCCGGAAGAGGCCTGTGGTCCTACTCAGGCCGTTTTTCTGCTTCCCTAACTAATGCAGTCTCTGGTCCCGCGTGCAATTGGATTGGAGCAGAAGCTGTGTTCCACTCTCCAGAAGTCTTAAGATCCTGTGGTGGGTGTTGTGGGTAGCTGGTGAGTGTCAGCCGACCCTGTGCCCCAGCTGCCCCGGTGCTTTTCTGACCGGAAGAGGGTTGTGGCCCTATGTAGGCCGGATTTCTCTCTCCCCAACCAGAGCAGTCTCAGGTCCCGCGTGATTGGACTGGAGCAGAAGCTGTGTTCCACTCACCAGCAGTCCCAAAATCCTGCGGCGGGGGTCGTGGGTAGCTGGCGGGTGTCAGGCAACCCTGCGCTCCCGCTACCCTGGCGCTGATCCGGCCAGGTGAGGCCTGTGGCCCTACTCAGGCCGGTTTCTGCTTCCCTAACTAATGCTGTCTCAGGTCCCGCGCAATTGAATTGGAGCAGAAGCTGTGTTCCACTCACCAGCAGTCCCAAAATCCTGCGGCGGGGGTCGTGGGTAGCTGGCGGGTGTCAGGCAACCCTGCGCTCCCGCTACCCCGGCGCTGATCCAGCCGGATGAGGCCTGTGGTCCTACTCAGGCCGGTTTCTGCTTCCCTAACTAATGCAGTCTCAGGTCCCGCGCAATTGGATTGGAGCAGAAGCTGTGCTCCACTCACCAGAAGTCTTAAGATCCTGTGGCGGGTGTTGTGGGCAGTTGGCGAGTGTCAGCAGACCCTGCGCCCCAGCTGCTCAGGTGCTTTTCTGACTGGAAGAGGGTTGTGGCCCTATGTGGGCCGGATTTCTCTCTCCCCAACCAGAGCAGTCTCAGGTCCCGCGTGATTGGACTGGAGCAGAAGCTGTGTTCCACTCACCAGCAGTCCCAAAATCCTGCGGTGGGGGTCGTGGGTAGCTGGCGGGTGTCAGGCAACCCTGCGCTCCCGCTACCCTGGCGCTGATCCGGCCGGGTGAGGCCTGTGGCCCTACTCAGGCCAGTTTCTGCTTCCCTAACTAATGCAGTCTCAGGTCCCGCGCAATTGGATTGGAGCAGAAGCTGTGCTCCACTCACCAGAAGTCTTAAGATCCTGTGGTGGGTGTTGTGGGTAGCTGGCGAGTGTCAGCAGACCCTGCGCCCCAGCTGCTCAGGTGCTTTTCTGACCGGAAGAGCTCTAACATATATTTCTATACTATATGTTTATGTGAAACAGCATTCTTTTTTTTTCTATTTTTTTAATAGATATTTCTTTATTTATATTTCAAATGTTGTCCCCTTTCCTAGTTTCCTCTCTGAAAACTCCCTATCCTCTCTCTCTCCCCCTGCTCACCCACCCACCCACTCCTGCTTCCTGGGCCTGGCATTCCCCTATACTGGGGTGTAGAACCTTCACAGGACCAAGGGCCTCTCCTCTCATTGACCAGCTAGGCCATCTTCTGCTAAATATGCAGCTAGAGTCATGAGTCCCACCACGTGTATTCTTTGGTTAGTGATTTAGTCCCAGGGAGCTTTCGGGGTAGTGGTTAGTTCATATTGTTGTTCCTTCTATGGGGCTGCAAACCCCTTCAGCTCCTTGAGTACTTTCCCTAGCTCCTTCATTGGGGACCCTATGCTCAGTCCAATGGATGGCTGTGAGCATCCACTTCTGTATTTGTTATGCACTGGCAGAGCCTCTCAGGAGACAGCTTTATCAGGCTCCTGTCAACAAGCTCTTATTGGCATTCACAAGAGTGTCTGGTTTGGATGGTTGTTTATGCGATGGATCCCCAGTCTAAGAAGTATCAAAGTATTCACATTTTGGTTTTCCTTCTTCTTGAGTTTCCTGTGTTTTGTATCTTGGGTATTCTGAGTTTCTGTGCTAATATCCACTTCTCAGAGAGTGCATGTCATGTATGTTCTTTTGTAATTGGGTTACCTCACTCAGAATGATATCCTCCACATCCATCTATTTGTCTAAGAATTTCATAAATTCATTGTTTTTAATAGCTGAGTAAAACCTCATTGTGTAAATGTACCACATTTTCTGTATCGATTCCTCTGTTGAGGGACATCTGCCTTCCTTCCAGTTTCTGGCTATTATAAATAAGGCTGCTATGAACATAGTGGAGCATGTGTCCTTATTACATGTTGGAGCATCTTCTGGGTACATGCTCAGGAGTGGTATTGCTGGATCTTCCGGTAGTACCATGTTCAATTTCCTGAGGAACCGCAAGACTGATTTCCAGAATGGTTGTACCAGGTGGGATAGCAATGGAGGAGTATTCCTCTTTCTTCACGTCCTCACCAGCATCTGCTGTCACCTGACTTTTTATTTATTTATTTTTTTAATAGGTATTTTCCTCGTTTACATTTTCAATGCTATCCCAAAAGTCCCCCATACCCACCCCCCCAATCCCCTACCCACCCACTCCCCCTTTTTCACCCTGGGGTTCCCCTGTACTGGGGCATATAAAGTTTGCAAGTCCAATGGGCCTCTCTTTGCAGTGATGGCCTACTAGGCCATCTTTTGATACATATGCAGCTAGAGACAAGAGCTCCGGGGTACTGGTTAGTTCATATTGTTGTTCCACCTATAGGGTTGCAGTTCCCTTTAGCTCCTTGGATAATTTCTCTAGCTCCTCCATTGGGGGCCGTGTGATCCATCCAATAGCTGACTATGATCATCCACTTCTGTGTTTGCTAGGCCCTGGCATAGTCTCACAAGAGAAAGCTATATCTGGGTCCTTTCAGCAAAATCTTGCTAGCGTATGCAATGGTGTCAGCGTTTGGAAGCTGATTATGGGATGGATCCCTGCATATGGCAATCACTAGATGGTCCATCCTTTGGTCACAGCTCCAAATTTTGTCTCTGTAACTCCTTCCATGGGTGTTTTGTTCCCATTTCTAAGAAGGGGCAAAGTGTCCACACTTTGGTCTTCGTTCTTCTTGAGTTTCATGCGTTTAGCAAATTGTATCTTATATCTTGGGTATCCTAAGTTTCTGCGCTAATATCCACTTAGCAGTGAGTACATATTGTGTGAGTTCCTTTGTGATTGGGTTACCTCACTCAGGATGATGGCCTCCAGGTCCATCCATTTGCCTAGGAATTTCATAAATTCATTTTTTTAATAGCTAAGTAGTACTCCATTATGTAAATTTTACACATTTTATGTATTCATTCCTCTGTTGAGGGGCATCTGGGTTCTTTCCAGCTTCTGGCTATTATAAATAAGGCTGCTATGAACATAGTGGAGCATGTGTCCTTCTTACCAGTTGGGACATCTTCTGGATATATGCCCAGGAGAGGTGTTGCTGGATCCTCCGGTAGTACTATGTCCAATTTTCTGAGGAACCGCCAGACTCATTTCCAGAGTGGTTGTACAAGCTTGCAATCCCACCAACAATGGAGGAGTGTTCCTCTTTCTCCACATCCTCGCCAGCATCTGCTGTCACCTGAATTTTTGATCTTAGCCATTCTGACTGAAGTGAAGTGGAATCTCAGGGTTGTTTTGATTTGCATTTCCCTGATGATTAAGGATGTTGAACATTTTTTCAGGTGCTTCTCAGCCATTCGGTATTCCTCAGGTGAGAATTCTTTGTTCAGCTCTGAGCCCCATTTTTTAATGGGGGTCACCTGACTTTTTTATCTTAACCAATTTGACTGGTGTGAGGTAGAATCTCAGTGTTGTTTTAATTTGCATTTCCCTGATGATTAAGGATATTGAACATTTCTGTAGGTGCTTCACAGCCATTCGGTATTCTTCAGTTAAAAATTCTTTGTTTAGCTCTCTACCCCATTTTTAATAGGGTTATTTGGTTCTCTGGAGTCTCTCTACTTGACCTCTTTCTATATATTGGATATTGGCCATCTATCAGATGTGAGATTAGAAAAGATCTTTTCCCAATCTGTTGGTTGCGTCTTTGTCTTATTGACAGTGTCCTTTGTCTTACAGAAGCTTTGCAATTTTATGAGGTCCCATTTGTCAATTCTTCATCTTACAGCACAAGCCATTGGTGTTCTGTTCAGGAATTTTCCCCCTGGTGAAGAAGCATTCTTAAAACCGGATGTTTGCTTTCATCTTTAATGAATAACAAAATTATGTATAAACCAAACAATGATTTTAAAAAGAAATTTGATTTATTATCTTAAGTGATTTGTAAATCTATTTTATATGTCAATGTGTCAAGATTCTCATAGTCTACCTTCCATATTTAATATCAGCAAACACTTTAATTCTACTCATGTCTCTTTCTTGGGCTCTCACCATCCCCTGTCTCCCTCTGTCACTGTTAAGAATGCTTACCCTAAGCCAGGCAATCATAGACAAACTCACCTCCTCAATATCAGTTGACAAATTAGCATAACTCTACTCTACTGTGTAGCATAGCATACTCACAGTTGCAGGATATCTTTCAGTGAAGGATGGATTTTTTTTTCCCTAGCACACATCCCAGGGATTGGCATGAAGAAAGGATGCATACTTCAACTCATGTTCTTCCCTTTGTCCTTCCCTCATTCATATCTGTGGTTAACAGAGGCAGACAGATGTCCTTATGCAACTACTGAGTGTGTGAATAAATGGATGTCTGATTCTTGTTCCTTCCTTGGATTCTTTTCCTTCTGTTGGCTGTTCTTACCTAACTTCAATAGTTGAAATTTTTATCTCATACTTATAGTTTTATTTTATCTTATTATATTTCATTTTGTTTTATTTTAATATTATCTCTTAGACGCCTATTCTTTCTTAAGAGAGACAGAAAGGGAATTTATCTAGATGGAAGTAGAACTGGAGGGAACTAATAGGAATACAGGGAAGGGGAACTGTAATCATGATATATTGCAAGAAAAGAATCTATTTTTCAATAAAGGAGAAAAAAATTTCTGTGATTTAATCCTAATGAATAAGAATGAGCAGGATTAATTAAACATGACAGCTCATGATGGTGGGGATGTAGGATAAGAGGAGCACTCGTCCATTCTGAGGAGCAAAAACTCACCCAGTGACTTTGGAAATCAGTTTGTGATTCCTCAAGAAGCACATGTGTGTCTTCTGTTTGTTCCTTGTTATTGCTTTTCCTCTGTTTATTTGTTTGCTTTGTGTTATTTTGGTTTTTATGTTTGCTTATTGGACTGTTTCTTTTCTAAAGACAGAGAGAAAGAAGGTAAGAAGTTGGATGTATGGGGAGGTGGAGAAGATCTAGGAGAAAATGAAGGAGGGGAACCACAAACAGAATATACTATATGAGAAAAGTATTTTCTATAAAAATTTTTTTTTGCTGCATAGAGTAATCTGGGTTGGCAGTCACTTCTATTCAAAAATTGGAATACATCATTCTACATTCTTGCTTTTAAAGTTTCTGATTAAATAATCTCCTGGCTTTTATTATATATATGGCTTGGTGTTTTTATTGTGCAGCTTCATTGTTTCTTCTTTGTTCCTTACACATACTGTTTTAACTATAGCATGGTTTGAGTGGAAACATTTTCCTTATCTTGTCTGCTTGTTGCCCTAAATGTCTCCTAAGTCTGATGTCATTTCTTTCTCTACATTTTGAAAATTTTATGCTATGATTTTGTGTATCATTTATGTATGTAGCCTAAACTGATTCTCCTACTACCCTCAGGATAATAAAATTTTAAGCTTTGTGTCCCACAGATACCAATTGTGCTGTTCATTTTTTTTCTTTTTTCTTTTTTTGGTTTTTTGAGAAGAGGTTTCTCTCTTTATAGCCCTGGCTGTCCTGGAACTCACTCTGTAGACCACACTGGACTAGAACTCAGAAATCCACCTACCTCTGCCTCCCGAGTGCTGGGATTGAAGGCATGCGCCACCATGCCCAGCTATATTTTCTTATTATTTTAAAAATTCATCATGATTTGATTCCGTCCTTTTTATTATTAATATATTTGATTTCTTCCTTTTTATTATTAATATATTTTTGTTCTTTAGAATTTTCATATATGACCTATCTGATCATATCTACCCTACCCATATCTACTCTTCCACTTTCTCTGTGCTCCTAAATTCACATGATATTCTTTTTTAAAAAAATAATATCTTGCTTAATTAATTTTACTTTAATTGCATCCCTGATCATCTGATCCATTTTATTGATGAGATTTTCTACTAGGTATTTTTTCACTTGATTTGATGAGATTTCCATGTCTAAAATTTTAGTTTAACATTTTTTGGTATTTTTACAATTTTCTTTTCTTTATGTGTATGTGTCTCTGTGAATGTATTAATGTGGGAGTGCCCATAGAATCCAGAAGAGAGTATCTTATCTCATGGAATATAAATTAGAGGGATTATAAACAGCACAACTTGAATGCTCAGAATTGAACTGGAACCTGGAAGAATATCAACTTCTCTTATTAATGAAGCCAGTTTTTCCCAACCCTCTTGTTTCCAGTATTGTTCAACTGAAGCTAAATTGTGGTAGATTTAAAATATTCTTTATCGTTATTCTTTATAGTACTGGAGTTGGTGAGTGGGAGCATGAGGGAGTGGGGAAATGTGGGATGGGGTTGGGGGTTGGTGTGGAGGGGTGAGACATCCTCATGGAAGAGGTGGGGAGGAGGGGAAGAAGGAATGGAATCAGGAAATGTCAGAGGGCAGACCAGGACAGGGATAATGACTGGACTGTAAAAACAAAGATTAAAGTTTAAAAAAAAATAGAATGAATGTCAGCTGAGAAAGGATAAGGAATAGTTTTAATTCAACTTAGAAAAAACTAGGAAGAAAAGTACATGGAAGTTAAAACTCCAATGTTTCTAATATCCACGGAGTTTAAATATTATTACTCTTGTGTAAAGAATTAATTAGGGCGTGCACATAAGAGGAGGTAGGGTTTGCGAAAATGAGGTAGAAAAGAGAGGGAAGTATATGGGTTATCTGTAGGGAGGCTAGTAGAAGAATATACAATAAAATACATATAGAGGCACACAGAGCAGTCATGAAACAAATAAATAATGTAAAAACCAAAGCATGACCATTAAGACACGTTATGCAGTAGTGAATATTTTTGAAAGGTAAAAATAAAAGAGAAAGCTAATTAATATTTCTTCTTTGATAGAATGGATTTTAATTCATTCCCTCCCTGTGCTGTTTTAAATACTAAACTGCACTAGCTAGAGAAGTGCAGCTTAGCTCTAGCTCAAACCTGTAAAACCAGAGTTTTGAGTGTGCAATGAGTGAGTTCAATTGAATTGCCTTTGGTTTGTGTTTCAGTTTGGTTAAATAAGGTGTCAAACTTCCTTCCACCCTCACCCCCCTTCCCCTGGACCTTAGTACAAACAATGGCTTAAGGGAAATTTTCACCCATTATTTTTTTTAAATGTGGGGGATGGTCTTGCATCCCCTGCTTGGGTTTCTAAACCCAAAGAAGGAATGTTAACCTCATACATACTATTTATCTTTTTGGCTGGAAATGGTCATCCTACCACAGTGAAAGCTATGCCAACTTCTGCTCCTGTAGTCTCCACAGGCAAGGTCTGTGCAGCATGTGGCTGTGACATAGTTCTGGCATGTGTGCACTGAGGTCACCAATGGGCTTCTTATTTTGCATCATTGTTCCTCTCACAGCTTCAGGCTGCACATTACACTGCAACCTCATCCCTTCATAGTGATTTTCCCTGTCTACTGTGATCCCAGCTGCTGTCATGACTCCACAGCCTGTTTCATCTCTCCAGCCTGTGGTTCCTGCAGCATTCGTGGGCTGCTGAGCAAAGTGGGGTGGGAAGGGAGAGAAGGGAGAGGAGCTGAAGCACCTCTTGGTAGTTTCCACAGACATTGCTCAAGATGCATGGTTTTTTTTTGGCATTCCTGCCTGCTGCTTTGCAAAGATTCCCTTCATTCTCAATGAGTATCTCTTGTAGGAATAAAAACTTCTGTTCATAATCTTGATTTTTTTTTTTTTGGATCACATTTTGGGCACATTCTGCCATCTCATTCAGAAGTCCTGTGATTTTGTTTTTTTTGTTTTTTTTTCTGTTAGTCTGTCTTTTTATTGGGGAATTGAATCAATTCATGTTGAAATATATATATATATATATATATATATATATATATATATATATATATTTTTTCCCCATTGCCATCTAATTTTATTTTTTTGATTTTTAATATTTTTATTACATATTTTCCTCAATTACATTTCCAATGCTATCCCAAAAGTCCCCCATAGCGCCCCCCACTTCCCTACCCACCCATTCCCATTCTTTTGGCCCTGGCATTCCCCTATATTGGGGCATATAAAGTTTGCAAGTCCAATGGGCCTCTCTTTCCATTGATGGCCGACTAGGCCATCTTTCGATACATATGCAGCTAGAGACAAGAGCTCCGGGGTTCTGGTTAGTACATCATGTTGTTCCAACAATAGGGTTGCAGATCCCTTTAGCTCCTTGGGTACTTTCTCTAGCTTCTCCATTGGGAGCCCTGTGATACATCCAATAGCTGACTGTGAACATCCACTCCTGTGTTTGCTAGGCCCCGGCATCGTCTCACAAGAGACAGCTATATTTGGGTCCTTTCAGCAAAATCTTGCTAGTGTATGCAATGGTGTCAGCGTTTAGAAGCTGATTATGGGATGGATCCCTGGATACGGCAGTCTCTAAATGGTCCATCCTTTCATCACAGCTACAAAACTTTGTCTCTGTAACTCCTTCCCTGGGTGTTTTGTTCCCAATTCTAAGAAGGTGCACAGTGTCCACACTTTGGTCTTCATTCTTCTTGAGTTTCATGCGTTTAGCAAATTGTATCTTATATCTTGGGTATCCTAAGTTTTGGGCTAATATCCACTTATCAGTGAATACATATTGTGTGAGTTCTTTTGTGATTGTGTTACTTCACTCAAGATGATGCCCTCCAGGTCCATCCATTTGGCTAGGAATTTCATAAATTCATTCTTTTTAATAGCTGAGTAGTACTCCATTGTGTAAATGTACCATAATTTCTGTATCCATTCCTCTGTTGAGGGACATCTGGGTTCTTTCCAGCTTCTGGCTATTATAAATAGGGCTGCTATGAACATAGTGGAGCATGTGTCCTTCTTACCGGTTGGGACATCTTCTGGATATATGCCCAGAAGAGGTATTGCTGGATCCTCCGGTAGTACTATGTCCAATTTTCTGAGGAACCGCCAGACTGATTTCCAGAGTGGTTGTACAAGCTTGCAATCCCACCAACAATGGAGGAGTGTTCCTCTTTCTCCACATCCCCGCCAGCATCTGCTGTCACCTGAATTTTTGATCTTAGCCATTCTGACTGGTGTGAGGTGGAATCTCAGGGTTGTTTTGATTTGCATTTCCCTGATGATTAAGGATGTTGAACATTTTTTCAGGTGCTTCTCTGCCATTTGGTATTCTTCAGGTGAGAATTCTTTGTTCAATTCTGAGCCCCATTTTTTAATGGGGTTATTTGACTTTCTGGAGTCCACCTTCTTGAGTTCCTTATATATATTGGATATTAGACCCTTATCTGATTTAGGATAGGTAAAGATCCTTTCCCAATCTGTTGGTGGTTTTTTTGTCTTATTGATGGTGTCTTTTGCCTTGCAGAAGCTTTGCAGTTTCATGAGGTCCCACTTGTCAATTCTCGATCTTACAGCACAAGCCATTGCTGTTCTATTCAAGAATTTTTCCCCTGTGCCCATATCTTCAAGGCTTTTCCCCACTTTCTCCTCTATAAGTTTCAGTGTCTCTGGTTTTATGTGAAGTTCCTTGATCCACTTAGACTTGACCTTAGTACAAGGAGATAGGAATGGATCGATTCGCATTCTTCTACATGATAACAACCAGTTGTGCCAGCACCATTTGTTGAAAATGCTGTCTTTCTTCCACTGGATGTTTTTAGCTCCCTTGTCGAAGATCAAGTGACCATAGGTGTGTGGATTCATTTCTGGGTCTTCAATTCTATTCCATTGGTCTATTTGTCTGTCACTATACCAGTACCATGCAGTTTTTATCACAATTGCTCTGTAGTAGAGCTTTAGGTCCGGCATGGTGATTCCACCAGAGGTTCTTTTATCCTTGAGGAGAGTTTTTGCTATCCTAGGTTTTTTGTTATTCCAGATGAATTTGCAGATTGCACTTTCTAATTCGTTGAAGAATTGATTTGGAATTTTGATGGGGATTGCATTGAATCTGTAGATTGCTTTTGGCAAGATAGCCATTTTTACAATGTTGATCCTGCCAATCCATGAGCATGGGAGATCTTTCCATCTTCTGAGATCTTCTATAATTTCTTTCTTCAGAGACTTGAAGTTTTTATTATACAGATCTTTCACTTCCTTAGTTAGAGTCACGCCAAGATATTTTATATGATTTGTGACTATTGAGAAGGGTGTTGTTTCCCTAATTTCTTTCTCAGCCTGTTTATTCTTTGTGTAGAGAAAGGCCATTGATTTGTTTGAGTTAATTTTATATCTAGCTACTTCACCGAAGCTGTTTATCAGGCTTAGGAGTTCTCTGGTGGAATTTTTAGGGTCACTTATATATACTATCATATCTCTGCAAAAAGTGATATTTTGACTTCGTCTTTTCCAATTTGTATCCCTTTGATCTCCTTTTGTTGTCGAATTGCTCTGGCTAGGACTTCAAGTACGATGTTGAATAGGTATGGAGAAAGTGGACAGCCTTGTCTAGTCCCTGATTTTAGAGGGATTGCTTCAAGCTTCTGACCATTTACTTTGATGTTGGCTACTGGTTTGCTGTAGATTGCTTTTATCATGTTTAGGTATGGGCCTTGAATTCCTGATCTTTCCAAGACTTTTATCATGAATGGGTGTTGGATCTTGTCAAATGCTTTTTCCGCATCTAACGAGATGACCATGTGGTTTTTGTCTTTGAGTTTGTTTATATACTGGATTACGTTGATGGATTTCCGTATATTGAACCATCCCTGCATCCCTGGGATGAAACCTACTTGGTCAGGATGGATGATTGTTTTGATGTGTTCTTGGATTCGGTTAGCAAGAACTTTATTGAGGATTTTTGCATCAATATTCATAAGGGATATTGGTCTGAAGTTTTCTATCTTTGTTGGGTCTTTTTGTGGTTTAGGTATCAGAGTAATTGTGGCTTCATAGAATGAGTTGGGTAGAGTACCTTCTGTTTCTATTTTGTGGAATAGTTTGTGAAGAACTGGGATTAGATCTTCTTTGAAGGTCTGATAGAACTCTGCACTAAACCCATCTGGTCCTGGGCTTTTTTTAGTTGGGAGACTATTAATGACTGTTTCTATTTCTTTGGGGGATATAGGGCTGTTTAGATCATTAACCTGATCTTGATTCAACTTTGGTACCTGGTATCTGTCTAGGAACTTCTCCATTTCATCCAGGTTCTCCAGTTTTGTTGAGTATAGCCTTTGGTAGAAGGATCTGATGGTGTTTTGGATGTCTTCAGGATCTGTTGTTATGTCTCCTTTTTCATTTCTGATTTTGTTAATTAGGATGCTTTCCCTGTGCCCTCTAGTGAGTCTGGCTAAGGGTTTATCTATCTTGTTGATTTTCTCAAAGAACCAGCTCCTTGATTGGTTGATTCTTTGAATAGTTTTTCTTGTTTCCACTTGGTTGATTTCACCCCTGAGTTTGATTATTTCCTGCCCTCTACTCCTCTTAGGTGAATTTGCTTCCTTTTGTTCTAGTGCTTTTAGGTGTGTTGTCAAGCTGCTAATGTGTGCTCTCTCTAGTTTCCTTTTGGAGGCACTTAGAGCTATGAGTTTTCCTCTTAGAAATGCTTTCATTGCGTCCCATAAGTTTGGGTATGTTGTGCCTTCATTTTCATTGAACTCTAAAAAGTCCTTAATTTCTTTCTTTATTCCTTCCTTGACCAAGGTATCATTGAGAAGAGTGTTGTTCAGTTTCCACGTGAAGGTTGGCTTTCTATTATTTATTTTGTTATTGAAGATCAGCTTTAGTCCATGGTGATCTGATAGGATGCATGGGACAATTTCAATATTTTTGTATCTGTTGAGGCCTGTTTTGTGACCAATTATGTGGTCAATTTTGGAGAAGGTGCCATGAGGTGCTGAGAAGAAGGTATATCCTTTTGTTTTAGGATAGAATGTTCTGTAGATATCTGCCAGATCCATTTGATTCATAATTTCTCTTAGTTTCTCTGTGTCCCTGTTTAGTTTCTGTTTCCATGATCTGTCCATTGGTGAAAGTGGTGTGTTGAAGTCTCCCACTATTATTGTATGAGGTGCAATGTGTGCTTTGAGATTTACTAAAGTTTCTTTAATGAATGTGGCTGCCTTTGTATTTGGAGCATAGATATTCAGAATTGATAGTTCCTCTTGGAGGATTTTACCTTTGATGAGTATGAAGTGTCCCTCCCTGTCTTTTTTAATGACTTTGGGTTGGAAGTCAATCTTATCAGATATTAGAATGGCTACTCTAGCCTGTTTCTTCATACCATTTGCTTGGAAAATTGTTTTCCAGCCTTTCATTCTGAGGTAGTGTCTATCTTTTTCTCTGAGATGAGTTTCCTGTAAGCAGCAAAATGTTGGGTCTTGTTTGTGTAGCCAGTTTGTTAGTCTATGTCTTTTTATCGGGGAGTTGAGTCCATTGATATTAAGAGATATTAAGGAAAAGTAATTGTTGTTTCCTGTTATTTTTGTTGTTAAAGTTGGCATTCTGTTCTTGTGGCTGTCTTCTTTTAGGTTTGTTGAGGGATTACCTTCTTGTTGTTTCTAGGGCGTGGTTCCTGTCCTTGTATTGGTTTTTTTCTGATATTATCCTTTGAAGGGCTGGATTCGTGGAGAGATAATGTGTGAATTTGGTTTTGTCGTGGAATACTTTGTTTTCTCCATCTATGTTAATTGAGAGTTTGGCTGGGTATAGTAGCCTGGGCTGGAATTTGTGTTCTTTTAGTGTCTCTATAACATCCGTCCAGGATCTCCTGGCTTTCATAGTCTCTGGTGAAAAATCTGGTGTAATTCTGATAGGCTTGCCTTTATATGTTACTTGGCCTTTTTCTCTTACTGCTTTTAGTATTCTATCTTTATTTAGAGCATTTGTTGTTCTGATTATTATGTGTCGGGAGGTATTTCTTTTCTGGTCCAGTCTATTTGGAGTTCTGTAGGCTTCTTGTATGTTCATGGGCATCTCTTTCTTTAGATTTGGGAAGTTTTCTTCTATAATTTTATTCAAGATGTTTGCTGGTCCTTTGAGTTGAAAATCTTCATTCTCATCCACTCCTATTATCCGTAGGTTTGGTCTTCTCATTGTGTCCTGTATTTCTTGGATGTTTTGAGTTAGGATCTTTTTGCATTTTACATTTTCCTTGATTGTTGTGCCAATGTTCTCTATGGAATCTTCTGCACCTGAGATTCTCTCTTCCATCTCTTGTATTCTGTTGCTGATGCTCGAATCTATGGTTCCAGATTTCTTTCCTAGGGTTTCTATCTCCAGTGTTGCCTCATTTTGGGTTTTCTTTATTGTGTCTACTTCCCTTTTTAGGTCTAGTATGGTTTTGTTCATTTCCATCATCTGTTTGGATGTGTTTTCCTGTTTTTCATTAAGGACTTCTACCTGTATGTATGTTATCCTGTTTTTCTTTAAGGATTTGTAACTCTTTAGCAGTGTTCTCCTGCAATTCTTTAAGGGATTTTTGTGCTTCCTCTTTACTGTCTTCTACCTGTTTACCAGTGTTCCTTTGTATTTCTTTAAGTGTGTTATTAAAGTCCTTCTTGAAGTCCTCTACCATCATCAGGAGATATGCTTTTAGATCCGTGTCTAGCTTTTCCGGTGTGTTGGGGTGCCCTGGACTGGGCGAAGTGGGAGTGCTGGGTTCTGATGATGGTGAGTGGTCTTGGTTTCTGTTAGTAAGATTATTACATTTACCTTTCGCCATCTGGTAATCTCTGGGGTTAGTTGTTGTCGTTGTCACTGTTTAAAGATTGGAGCAGAAGCTGTGTTCCACTCACCAGCAGTCTCAATTTCCTGTGGCGGGGGTCGTGGGTAGCTGGCGGTACCCCGGTGCTGGTCCAGCCGGAAGAGGCCTGTGGTCCTACTCAGGCCGTTTTTCTGCTTCCCTAACTAATGCAGTCTCTGGTCCCGCGTGCAATTGGATTGGAGCAGAAGCTGTGTTCCACTCACCAGAAGTCTTAAGATCCTGTGGCGGGTGTTGTGGGTAGCTGGCGAGTGTCAGCCGACCCTGCGCCCTAGCTACCCCGGTGCTTTTCTGACCGGAAGAGGCGTGTGGCCCTACGTAGGCCGGATTTCTGCCTCCCCAACCAAAGCAGTCTCAGGTCCCGCGTGATTGGACTGGAGCAGAAGCTGTGTTCCACTCACCAGCAGTCCCAAAATCCTGTGGCGGGGGTCGTGGGTAGCTGGCGGGTGTCAGCCGACCCTGCGCTCTAGCTACCCGGGCGCTGATCCGGCCGGATGAGGCCTGTGGCCCTACTCAGGCCGGTTTCTGCTTCCCTAACTAATGCAGTCTCAGGTCCTGCGCGCAATTGGATTGGAGCAGAAGCTGTGTTCCACTCACCAGAAGTCTTAAGATCCTGTGTCGGGTGTTGTGGGTAGCTGGCGAGTGTCAGCAGACCCTGTGCCCTAGCTGCCCTGGTGCTTTTCTCTTGTATTTTTTTCAAACCCCTACCGTTTTTGCCCCTCACAGATGCCTTTCTTTCCCAGACAGTCCCCATATATGCTTTCAAATAGAGATTTCATGGACCTTTCTTTTCAACTTTCCCTCCTTCTAGATCATTTCCTCTGTCCCCATATAGTACTCTCCTTCCTTTAATGTCATACACATATTTATGATTAAATTTTTCCTTCATACATGCTACATTGAATTTTTATCATTTTGTTATTTCTTTATTTTCCAATGTAGCAGGTTTTTGTTATATTTCTAGATTTTTTTCTTATTTTTTGCAGTTGTTATTTGAAGTATGTATAGATTGAGGTATTTGTCTGTTTTGTTTTCTACAGTTTTTCCAATATCCATCATAGTGCCCAGTCATATTTATAAGTCTGGGTGTGGTGACATAAACCTTTAATCTCAACACTTAAGAGGTAGATGCAGGAGGATCACAAGTTCTAAGCTAGCTATGGCTATGAGTGATGCTATGTTAAAGGCAAAACAATGCAAAAACTGAAAAAAAAAACGAAGAAAGAAAAGAAAGAGAGAAACAAGCAAACAAAAACCAAAAAAAAAAATTATTGAACTCAGTGGATTCAGTCCTTAAAAACACTATTTTTTCATGTCCCTCTAATCTTAAATTTTGAATTTTATACAGGAATTGCTGAAATACTGTGAAGTCATGTGTGGTTTTTCCATCAGTGTTGGGCTCACTCTCCCTGTGTGATAGGATGGCCCTTACTGAATATACAATGTGGACACTCTGGAAGACACTTGGATTCACCAGCTTTATCCCAATTACTCCCTTGAAGGAGACCCAAAGCTGAGTATTATGTAAGTTTCTAATTTGAACTATCTTGAAAGGAGAGTGCAGACATTGGGAGGACAGTGCCGACATCTTCAACTTGAAAGCCAGAAGTTATTTACTGGAGAACAGCTTGACTGGACACCTACATTATCAGAATCAAGGATTTGCCAAACATTTGAAGTATTGACCTTTCTAAATGGCCTCTGGCTGTGTGGTTGATTCCCATTTACTTCACTTCCCAACCTTTTCTGCTACACAAATATCAGGTTGTGGCAGATTCTGATTGGTGTACTCTACATATATAGTCCCATGATGTAGAACCTTGATATCAAAGTCTTCCTTGTCTCCCAGTATTAGAGCTTGATCCTGTGTGTTTCCTGCTCTTCTACTTGTCACCATGAAGTTCCTGGCACTCCTTGTGTTGCTTGGTGTTTCCACTATCCTAGTCTCTTGCCGTAAGTAAAGATTTTTACTTGAACTTAAAATTCGGTCCATAATACATTGCTCAATGAAACATGAATTTATGGAAACCTACATGCTGTTATTTCCTGTCCCCCTATCTAGTACCTGGTTCTATCGCAATTTTTAAACTTAATAGTTTTTTCTTTTTTATTAATTTTTTTATTCACTTTACATCCCGATTGCATTTATCTTTATCTTTGTGTGTGTGTGTGTGTGTGAATGTGTGTGTGTGTGTGTGTGTGTGTGTCTGTCTGTCTGTGTCTGCCATATGGTGTCAGGGTCTCAAACATATTGTGGTTCATGGGAGGAAGTTAGAGACTGGAATCAGTTCTCTCCTTCAACTATGGAATCAGCTTATATCACCCAGCTTGTAAGAGAAGAGCTTTTATCAACTGAGCCTTCTTGCTGGTACTCACCTCCATTTTGACACATCATTATAGGTAGGTAGGTTGCCTCCACTGGGGTTCCTAATTCATTCCAGTTTTTCCTCTATGCTAAACATGGCACTGAAATGCTTTGTTAGTGTCAATAAGTTACATTTGAGAAGGTGACTAAAGACTTAGTTCAAGGAAGCAAAACTGACCTCATGTTCGATGTCAAAGGTTTTCTTAACTGTGCATGTGCTTCCCTCAATCTGTCTACGTGGTTGCACATGTCTGTAGTAGTGTTCACATTCTCTAACTCATCAAAACATTACTTAAGTTCTTCTGTCTTATTCTGCTTATTTTTCTTCAGAGGACACAGAGACAGACAGTCCTGACACTTCTGAAACTGGTGAGCCTGAGCGTGAGTACCTTTCATTACCTTCCTACCATAACCATTTTCCCTTCACAGCCTGTTTGTAATCAATGTTGTTTGGATATTATGAGATGTGAGAAAATTTTAGTAAAATCCATGGAAACCTCCACTCCTGAGTATAAAATTATTTTTAATGTAATGAGAACATTTTACTTCTCATATAAAGATAATTAAGCCTCTGACATGGACTAAGAGGAACTCTAGGCATTTATTGTTTTTATGTAGTAGATTAAATGTCATGAAGTCTGATACTATAGTGTAACTTTTATATGTGAGTGCACAGAAGGTCTTCCACAAATTAAAGGAAGGACTGATTATATAACTCATGTGTATAAAAGAGAGCAAGTGTCACTGGAACAGACAGCAAATTCCTGAAAGTGCTATGGACTGAGGGCCTGGGGACATATGCCAGGGTGGGTTGAGGCAGAAGGAGAGGCCTGTGCTTTACATAGGTGATTTAGTCTCAGAATAATGCTTGCTTTCCTTCTTGGAACTGGCACTGGAGGCTGTTGCCTAGGAAGTTTCTTTATGAATTTTGGACAATAGTGCCTATAACTAGCTTGGGTTTTATTTTTGTTCATGCCTTTCAAAAAGTACTTGCTTGTGTCTTGGGTCAGTGTCATTGCCCAAGGACATTGTAATGTGATGAAAGATAAAGCAATAACATATGATAGACTAAATATTTGATAGAATTCGTGAATTCAGAATAAAGAATAAATGTATAATTCTGGGTGGGACTAATAACATTCCAAAGAACAGTCAGTATCTCACTTTGAGACTTTCCTTCTAATTTCAGGTGTTTCTACCGATGGAAACACAGGCTATGATGAAGAGAAGGATGATGAGTCCTCTGATTCAGCCAACAAACAAAGTGAGAGCACCGGTAATACCAACACTGCTAATGAGCCCTCAGAGGAAGACAACAAGGAAGAGACAGAGGATGATGACTCCGATTAGAAAGAGGCCGACCATGGTGATGATGAAGATGATGAAGATAATGATGATAAAAACTCCAAACCTTGTAAGAACATTATCTAAATTTGTTCTTTATGGGATTCATAGATACCTTGGTTCCCCATTGCCACAATGAACTGTACTTTCATGAGGAAGTAGGGGAGGGTAAGGAGAGGGAGAAGAAGATACCCTTTTTTTATTCCTCTTTTCTAAGTTCATCATATTGTTTATATATAAGCACCAGAAGGATCAGAAGTTGACAAGAGTATGTTATCGATTCTAACTGCATCACTCTTGCTATATTAGATTTGTTAGAGACAATGTACATACAGCAGAAATCATTGAAAGTGTAAAGTGTCTCCATGTAGCATGGCAACTGCATGGCTTTTCTTTTTCTTAAATAAAAGTCATGTTTTCTTTGGAGACTATTCTAAAAATTGAAATAGAAAATGGCTTTGTGGGCTGGTGAGATGGCTCAGTGGGTAAGAGCACCCGACTGCTCTTCCCAAGGTCCAGAGTTCAAATCCCAGCAACCACATGGTGGCTCGCAACCATCCGTAACGAGATCTGGCGCCCTCTTCTGGAGTGTCTGAAGACAGCTACAGTGTACTTAACATATAATAAATAAATAAATCTTTAAAAAAAAAAAAAAAAGAAAATGGCTTTGTGATGAGGTCTTCAATGGATGAATATTATACCATAAATCAGGAGATTTCTAAAAGTTTAAAAATTTATTCAAAATGAAGGGTTTTTTCTCCAGTCTTTCAACTTTAAATTAATACCAATTATATTATACTATATTATATTTTATGCATATGTCAGGCATCATGTTATAAAATTCACATTTCTGATCTGATTCAGATCTCTAGAAAATTAGTCCAGGTAATATATACTGTAAAAAATGAAAGAATGGGAGGCTTCAACTGAGCAGCTTTTCTCTGTGAGAAAGGGCAGTGATGGAGGATGGTGTTTGCCTCAGAGGCCAAGGTGCTGAGGAACCTTGTCCAGGTATTGCTTCTCTTTCATATCTGGACTGTTGTTAATCATCTTGCTCAGTGGTCTGTGCTGGGCAGATGCTGAGTGAGTATATGGCCATAGTTTCTTTACTGGGGAAGCTAGATTCCTTGTGCACTAATAGAAGGAAAACTAATGCTAATTACCCTCCTTAATAACTCTGTAAAAGTCTGGCTTAATGGCTCCATTGTAGACAATATATCCAAATATTGTAGATGTGAAATAAAAATTGGTTGGTTTATTTATTTTTGAGACAGTGATTCACTATGTAGTCCAGACTAGCCATGAATTCTTGGCCTTCCTGAAGGTAACAAACTTGGGCCTCTGCCACCATATCTGTGACTTTTACCTTTGAGAGATGAAAATTACATGTGTTTTGTTGTTGTTGTGGTGGTGGTGGTTTTTGCTTCTACCAAACATAATAGAGTTGTTAGTCCTCGCTCACGTTAAAACAAAAAAATGAAATCTCAAAAATCCTCCTAATTTTTTTCTTTCTCTTACAGCTTTTTCTAATGTGATTGAAAAAATGAAAGATCTCTTTAATCGAGGATGAGTTTGCATCTTCTACTACTGATCTTTCTGAAACAGACTAGCACATCCGTGATTTGATTTCCTCCAGTTATTTACCCTGACTATTCTCTCTCTCTCTCTATCATTGCTAAATTTTATCTTTTATCAAATAAATAGTAATCATGAGCAGCATCAAAATGCTTTTGGTTTTTTTGTATGGACTGATGTTGAATGTATAGGCAAAACCACGGAGATGCAAAATATTCTCAGGTAGTACCTCGAGCTGTTTTTAATAATTGGGCTATAGCTTTATCTGAAAGATTACTGAGTTCATACCATGATATAAACACAAAATTGAAAGTCTGAGAAAGACTTTAAATAGTAACTATATCTTTAAAGAAGACATAAATATTAGGCATATCACTAGAGCCCTGAACTTTTAATATTAATATACTATTTTTCAATATTAACATACTAACCAAGTGGTTTAAATGTTCAGTTTCATTCCTCTAAATTCTTTTGAATTATTATTATTATTTATCTGAAGTGATTTAGAGGTGACAGTGATGAAATAACATCCTGAATTTGCTACTGGCATGACACAGGCAAACAAACTTTGAATGTCTTAGGACTGAACTTGTCATTAAGGTAGCAAATGAATTCTGGAATTTGACCAAACGATAACACACTAACATCAGATGGGATCCCTCAGTGCCAGTGATTAAATGAGACAAAACGTTAAGAGTACCTCGGAGTTTTGTTTTGTGCACCAAACAAGTTTAATATATGACATCAAGCATCCCCTCTCTCAGCTAAAGAGTATGCACTGCTCTAGCACTAATTATAAATTTTGTTTCTTAGGATTCTGTCTTTTTAGATAAGCTTCATTAAAATTTCAGATATTACCATTTTACTCTCTCCCAAAGCATCAAAATCACAGAAATGTCCTGTTTCCCTAGTAACTTGCCCTGTTTTCTGACTCAAGAACAAATACTATGTTAACATTTTCACAAAGGCAGCTCCACTTGATATTTCTACTATTGTGCTATGTCCTTGATTGACTAATGTGATAAAATTTCCTAGATTTTTCAGTTATAACTAAACTCCAGATAGTCACCATGGTAAATTTTGAAACAAACTGCAAAGTTAAAATGGGTGGTTAATGTGACTGTAACTTGGTCCCTTATTTGTTTCACTGACTTGACTAGAAACATATTCATCATTTGACATAGGTATGCAGGTAGTAGTCAAGGGGATTACTGAGCTCATTCCATAATATAAGAATAGAATTGAAAGTCTGGGAAAGACAGAAGACACAAAAAAGGCAAAGGTAACAGATTTATTGTCAATAGCTCCCATCTGTATGGGTGGGGCTATAAAGCAGACTTCTGGTAAACAGACTCTGGGTTGGGTGTTTTATTGTGTGTCTTTGTTTTTCCCTATTTCCTGTTGGGTCTGTTTTGATACATGTACCCATTCCTTCTCACTGTTCTTTTCACAGTGTCTTCTGGGAATAAGAAGCTAACATCTTAGAGAGCCTGCCTTCACTTTCCTTGTTTACCAGTGTCCCTCTAACTTTCCATCAAATGAGTCTGGACTATTTTCCAGTAACACCTAGTCTGCAGCTTTGAAGGCTTTGTCTTTAATTTTGACTTTCTGACCAGAATTCATTAATTAGTCAGATTCCTTAGCCACTGTAGTGCACTCAGTTGTTTGATGCATCTTAAGGAGACATTTGATTATTAAAACTATGGCTTTTGGGCCTGGAGAGATGGTACTTGCTGTTCTTGCAGACATCCTGGGTTTGGTTTCTGTGATTTATACAATGGTCCACAAACATCTATAACTCCAGTTCCAAAATCCTTTTCTGACCCTGGCAGACATGTGTAACATGTATACATTTGCAGACAAACACTCATACATTTAAAATAAAAATAATCCTTTAAAAAGATTGGGTTGGGTACTTTAGAGCCTGGATTTCAGTTTCAGTGACATTGAAGCTGTGTTGATTATCTTATGAGTAGGCAAAGAGCAAGAGTTCACAAGTCTACAAACATAAATAAGGCTAGGGCCTGATGACCTTACTGCTGGATTTTACCAAACCTTTACAAACCTGGGGTAATGCTACTTAATTATTCAAAGTTTAATGAGAGTTGATCTCTCAAAGCTCATTCTCAAAAGCCAAGGTTACCCCTTTTACCCAAACTAGACAAGGACATGATAGTAAAAATGAAAAAGGAAAGTTTAGTTGTTAATGAGCATTGATTCAAAAGTACAGAGCAAATGAAGTACCATAAAACAGATCATTTATGATGATACAGTTGGGTTTATCCCAGAGATATCAGTTATAACTAGGTAAAAAAAATATATAAACATACTATGAACTGAATAAAAATAGAAGCATGCTAGTCATTTCAGTATATAATCCAAAAGAATTTAATAAAATTTAATAACCATATCCCTTCATGATAAAAGCCCTAAACAAATTGTATTGAGAAAGCAGGTATTTCGACTGAAATCCCATTACACTTATTCAATATATTACCATAACTCTTATCTAGAAGACTTAGATAAGATAAAGAAATGATAGGGATAAAAAAGTAAGGGAGAAAGTATGATAAACTGTTTGTAGATGATATGATTCTTCACAGAGAAACATCTAAAAATTCTAACAAAAGATTCTTGGAACTGATCATTTAATTCAGTTAAATACCAGGATGCATATTCATACAGAAACCAGTAAGTTTTACCACATTAAGAGTGAATTCGTCTGAGAGAAATGCTGGAGAGATGGCTCAGTGATTAAGAGCACTGGCTGCTCTTCCAGAGGTCCTGAGTTCAATTCCCTGCAACAACAGGGTGTGTCACATACATCTGAAATGGGATCTGATGCCCTCTTAATGGTGTATCTGAAGACATCCATAGTGTACTTATAGAAATAAAATAAATAAACCTTTGGGAGGGTGGAGAGTGGATTTGTCCATAATTAAATCTCAAAAGCAATCTCATTTCTAATATCTAAAGCTGTACTTATAAATACACTAATTAAAGGAAGTGAAATACCAATAGAGTGGAAATTCTAAAACACTGCCAAATCATTTGAAGACATGTTAAAAATATAAATATTGCCCATGTTCCTGGGTTATTAAAATTGGGATTGTTAAAATATTAGTATTATCCAGAATAATGCAAATGAAAAATAATCATCAAAATATCAATGATCCTCTTCAGAGGACTAGAAGTTTATTTTCAAAGGATACAGAATAACTGGAGCTGTCTTGAAACACACTAGCAATGCCCAAATCAGGAAGAGTCCTGTTCTGAAGCTACACTACAGAGTCATAGTAAACTAACACTGTAGTATGTGTATAGAAACAGACAGGCTAGTGATCCCAGAGTTCCCAGAATAAACCAACACATTGACAACCATTGATTATTCCAAGGTAGAAAAACAAACAACAAATGAAAGACCCACAACGTGAGGACTCCCCCACGTTCTGACTCAGGAGAGGCGACACCCCAAATCACACAAGAAACGGTCTTGCTGCAACTGCAAGAGGATTTTTATTCAAGAGCGTTCTCGGGCCCATGGTCATACACCACGCAGGGGTAGAGGACTATGGCGCCCCGAGTAGCTGTATAAGGGGGTATTTAAAGGAAGAAACCACAACTCAAGGAAGTGGGGAGGGCGTTGTTGGAAAAATACCAAAGATACCAGTTAAGAGTCACAAGGAAGTGTAAAGTCACAAGAGTCACAGAGAATACCTGGTAATTGTTTTGGTTAACTCTCAGTTTCTAAGAGCCCCTAACAATAGCACATTGGTCAGGGTGACTTTCTTTGAATGAACACTCTTTGAACCCAGGAAGCAAGTAGGTGGAGGAAGGAATGTCGCTATCAAGGTATGATTAGCATACCTTGGAGCAATGAGTCACAAAGGTCACATTCCCAAGCCTCGACCTAAAGGCCTAGAATTTTGTTACTTCTTCACAAATAGCTGGAGAAAAGATCAATTCAGTAACTGGTAAACCTGGATGTGAACATAACAAGGCAAAGTCCAATTTTCAAGACAGGCAGAGCTAAACAATGAGGCCATGACTCAAAAAAAAAAAAACATATTTAGATAAATAGATAGAAACTGGGTGGTGATGGCACATGCCTTTAATCCCAGCACTTGGGAGGCAGAGGCAGGGAGATTTCTGAGTTCAAGGACAGCCTGGTGTACAAAGTGAGTTCCAGGATAGCTAAGGCTATACAGAGAAACGCTGTCTCAAAAAATAAACAAAAAAATAGATAGATAGATAGATAGATAGATAGATAGATAGATAGATAGATAGATAGACAGACAGACAGACAGAACCCCATTTTCAAGCACTGGCCACATAATGTATGTGCTAGAACTATCTAGTGCATTTTGTAGCTGTCCAGAAGCCTCAGTGAACTGAGTACCTAAAGGGAGTCTGGGAATGAAAAAGGAGAGAAAGATGAAGCTAAGACAAAGGGTTTTGATCAAGGCTCAAAGTTTAATTTTCAGCTCTGTGTTTATATAGGCAAACCCACAGACCCATCCCTTTGTTTCAGCTGGATTGAGTTGCAAAGCAAGCTCAGCAGGCAGTCATCTCCTCCAGGTTCTGGTAGGGAAATGCAAATGCACTGACTTCAGGCAAGTTGTAAAATCTTCAGAGTTTACTTAGCTTATTCAAGGCTGGGGAAAGGGCAAGGCATTTCACAGATCCTGACCCAGTTCATCCTTAACTCCAGGTCTAGCCCCTGGTAAGTGTCCTAAAGTAACATACACTTGTCCTACCCCAGTGCCCCAGACCTAGTTCAGGTTGTGCATCATGTGCATCCTTGACAGCCTATAACATCCCCAAGAACTGAAAAGGTAATAGAAGCAGTAAAGAAAACACAAACCTAGGCAATTCTGGTGTGGTGCTTTGAATATTCTTGGCCCAGGGAGTGGTCTTGTTAGAGTAGATGTGTTACTCTGGGCATGGGCTTTATGACTCTCATCCTACTTGCCTGGAAGCCAGTCTACTCTTGTTTGTCTTCAGAACAAGATGTTGAACGCTCAGCTTCTCCTAAGCTATGACTGCCTGGATACTGCTATGCTCCCACCTTGATAATGGATTGAACCTCTGAACCTGTAAGCTAGCCCCAATTAAATGTTGTCCTTTAGAAGTGTTACCTGTCATTGTGTCTCCTCTCAGCAATAGGAACTAACCAAGCCAATTCAGTGAGCAGTGGGCAGAAGTGAGGACTGAAAAGAAAAAAAATTTTTGACAAATATTATAACATGACTCCATTCAGTACTGAGGCTGAAGCAAGTTTAATTTTTCCCTGAAGCTTTTATACCTTTCTAGGTACTTGCAGAGAATAGGGTTAGTTCTTAGATCAAAGACAAAGTAAATAAACAAGTCAAAGAACAAAGAGATCACACCAGGTAGTAGTCAAACCAAGGAATAAACAAGTCCCTGGAGTCCCTGGGTCTGGAGGCTTATCAGGATTACCAAGACAAAAGGGAAGTCACACATTCCTTGAGGGTGTTCACCTTGATCCTTGCATTAGCCCAAATCTGAATATTCTTATCTGAGCCTACTTCTTCCTGAGCCCAGTGACAAGAACCCACCAAATTTCTATGAGACCAAAAGTTCGACATAAGGAGTCCTGACAAAGACACACAAACATGCTCATACACACACATTCAAACAGGCACATATGTTGCACACACAAACATAAGAAATGCAAGAATGGGGTCGTAGACAATGTCATCTCTGGCATATGCCATTCCCTGCTTTAGAAAGCAGGATCCAGTGTTATAGCATCAGAGGAAGATCAAGGTCTTTCCATATCTCCAGCCCTTGTGATGTACTCACAGAACTCCTCAAAGTGCCAGATAGTCAGAATGCATAGGCAAAAAGTTTCTGCATGATTACTTGGGTATTTTATGTTTGATTCTTGGGGATTGTAGCATTAGAGACAGAGAGGATTTGCCAATGAGTTGCCAAAGGCCTGCTTTCTTTTGAGATTCTTAGATCCTATACACCTAAAATGATCCCTTTGGGCCTCAAATTGCTTCTTATGTTGCTCTCACACTTTCCTGTCCACAATCTATCATAATCTGAGATTTAAAGACAATTTATGGAAAACGTAGAGAGTTCCTACTATCCATAGCCATTGGATTTTGAGAAAGAAAGAAACAAATGGGCAGGGGAGAATAAAAAGAGGAGGGTGAGACCTGATGCCTTTAATTAAGTTCTGTCATTTACCAGAAGCATAGAATTCTTGCTAGGTCTTGTTACTCTGTGTAATGTATTCATAGCCTTGCATTCTTAGTGTGAGGACAGTGGAGGAAGTCTTTAGTCCTACTGGCTTTATTCAGTAACTCACCCCTTGGTATATGCAGGAGATGAGTCAATAATCCACAGAGGGGTGCCGACATCTACAAGTGCTCATAATCTTTATATAAACATGGTGTAGCATCTGAATAGTATCTGTAAATATCTGCCCATACTTTAAATCTCCTGTAGATTACTTGCAACTGCTAGTGCAACATAAATGGTATAGCATTAGTACTTATTTAACACTGTTGATCAAAAACATAAAATGTCTGTGTATATCAAAATTTTTGGAGGATTTTGATATTCTGTTAGATGAATTCTCAGATTCTAGACTACAAATATAGATGGCTAGCCATATTTTGAAAATATTTTTGAAATATCTTTTTTGTATATGTATATGTCTGCCTATATGCATATAGACATTGTGTACTCCGGCCTTAAGAATTCAGAAGAGTGTATCAAATCCCCTGGAACTGATGTTAAAGAATGTTTTGAGCACCATATGTATTCAGGGAACCGATTTTGGGTCCTCTGAAAAAGGAGACACAACTCTTAAATGCTGATCTATCCCAGCTATACTTATTTTTAATACACAATAAATAGACCTGGCCCCATTTCCCCTAGAGAAATGCAGCTTCTGCATTAATATGTCAGGTCCTAGAAACTTCTGCATCTGTTGTGAGACCCTGACTTAAAGTGTTTCTCCCTGAAAGGTAAAGCCCCTAAAACATTCCCCCAAGCTTGTTTTCCCTGATCTCTAAAAATACAGCTAGAAAGAAGTTCTTTGTTCTCTATAACTAGCAAAAAGCTTTTTTGTTTTTTACAAAACAAAAAAATACCTTACAACCAGAGATTCGATAATTGTAAAAGGACCTAGCCAGGTGCTTTCCTGGCTCCCTGTGCCAAGGAAGCAGAGATAAAAATTCACAAAGAAGAGCTATAACTCACTCCCCACTCCTCATGCCTTGTAATTTTACCAAGGACACCCAGCAGAGAAGAGCTATAGCCCAACTCCTCCCAACTTCTCCTAACTCCTCCCAATTACTCAGCTAGCTGTCAAAAGCCCCCTACTGTTCCTGCTTGGGGTCGAACTCCTCTGCCCTGTGCATTGGAAGGTGTTCATCCTCAGCTAGCTGATAATAAAGCGTCTTACAGTTTGCATCAGGTGTGGTCTTCTCTCGAGTCATTGGGGTGCCGGCTAGCTCATCCCAGGACTTGAGCTGAGGCCCTGCTTTGGGGGTCTTACATGTGGGGGCTCATCCACCAGGATTTGCGACCTACCCCAATTCTCAGAGACCCTGCGAGGAGGTAAGATCCTGTCTTTGTCTATCTCTTTGTCTGTCGGCTGTGTTTGAATTCGGTATTCTTGGTTTGCAGTCGTCCACGCTTGTGAGAGCAAAGAATTCCCTGTCAGGGATGGAGGGGAGGGTTACTGACAGACGTGTCAGAGGTGACTGGCTGCCACCCTGGGAGACGTCCCAGGAGGTCTGAGGGAGCTCCAGGGACGCCTGAAAATCTCCCATCTGGGTGCCAAGTGAGAGTGTGCTCACTCTGTCTGATGGGGTCCTGGTCTCGATTTTCGTAATCTTTTGTGTGTATATATTGTTTATATCCCTGTATGTGACTATGACGATGAGATAGACTATTAGCACTCCCCTTGGACTGACTCTCGAGCATTGGAATGAAATTAAGACTAGGGCTCACATTCTGTCTGTAGATGTCAGAAAGAGATTTTGGAGAGCTTTCTGCTCTTCAGAATGGCCAGCTTTTAAGGTTGGTTGGCCACCAGAGGGCACTCTTGATTTGATTGTGATTTCTGCTGTTAAAGATGTTATGCAGAAGACACCAGGGTCTCAACCAGATCAAGTGTCCTACATTCTCATCTGGGGAAATCTCATCCTGAGCGCAGGACCTCCCATCCTGGTTGAAGCCTTGGGTTCAGAAGAACAAGCTGGGCTCCCGAGTCCTAGCTCTCCGTGACTCAGTGAAAAAAAAAACTAAGATAAAAACTGTGGGGGCTTTGGCTCCTCCCAAGAGCTATCCAGAGATAGAAAAACCTCCAGAATGGCGTAACACCCCACCCCTATATCACCAACCGGTCCCCTCCCAGATCCCTCAACAGGATGCCACTGGAGAAGCAGCAGAGGGACCAGCTGCTGGGACCCGAAGCCGGCGAGCTTGGAGTCCAGAGGGATCAGACTCAACAGCACTGCCTTTATGTACTTATGGCCCCTCCTCCAGCAGACCCTGGACAACTGCAGCCCCTTCAGTACTGGCCTTTTTCCTCCTCTGATCTCTATAATTGGTAGGCAAATCATGCCCCCTTCTCTGAAAACCCCTCTAGCCTTACTAATCTAATGGAATCTCTCATATTCTCTCATCAGCCCACTTGGGATGACTGGCAAAAGCTTTTACAGGTTCTTTTCACCACAGAGGAGGAGAGGATTCTGATGGAGGCAAGAAAGAAAGGGGACCAATTGACTACCAACAGAACTTCCAAATGAAATAGATGCAGACTTCCCTCTGACATGTCCTGACTGGGACCCTAACAGGCCTGAAGGTAGGGAGTGGTTGACAATTTTCCACAGGGCTCTGGTAGCAGGACTGAGAGGAACTGGCAGGTGCCCCACCAATTTGGCCAAGGTAACAAAGATCCTACAAGAGGAAAAGGAGCCCCCAGCAGTGTTTTTAGAGCGCCTCTTAGAAGCATACAAGTGATATACTCCCTTTGACCCTATGTCAGAGGGCCATGGCTTTCATTGAGCAGTCTGCTTCTGACATTAGGAGAAGGTTACAGTGTCTAGAGAGTCTGCAAACATTATCTTTGCAAGATCTGGTTAAGGAGGCAGAGAAAGTGTACCATAAGAGAGAGACTGAAGAAGAAAAAGGAGAAGGAGAAAAGAGAGAGGCTGAGGAAAGAGAAAGTAGACGAGATAGAAGGCTGGAAAGAAATTTAACTAGGGTTTTGGCTGCATTTGCAGGTGATAAGGAAGTTTATAGAAAAGGTGGAGGAAGTAGGAAGACAGGGTACCTGGGCAGCACAGGGCCGAGAAGACCTCAGAGCTCTGGAGGACCTTCACAACCACCTCTAGATAAGGACCAATGTGCATACTGTAAAGAAAAGGGACTTTGGGCAAGAGACTTCCCCAAGAAAAAGACAGACATCAGACCACCCAAGGTCCTTACCCTAGAGGATGATGGCTAGGAGAAACGGGGCTCGGACCCCCTCCCCGAGTCTAGGGTAACCCTAACTGTGGAGGGGACCCCCGCAGATTTCCTTGTTGATACCAGAGCAGAGTTTTCAGTCCTGAAAGAGCCACTGGGGAAATTGAGGAACAAGAAAACTGTAGTAATCTGGGCTACTGGTCAGAAACCATACTCTTGGACCACTGATAGGAAAGTTAATTTAGGAAGAAGCCAAGTAACTCATTCCTTCTTTGTCATTCCTGAATGTCCCACCCCATTGTTGGGGAGAGACTTACTATCAAAATTAAAAGCCCAAATAAGCTTCTCTTTGGAAGGAACTTCAATCTCTTGGCAAGCCCCTATCTCTATAATTTTAGCTTTAAAATTAGAAGAATATAGATTACATGAGCCTCAAGTCCCATAGAGAAAAGTACTAGAAGGGACCTGGTTAGAGAGATATCCTCAAGCCTGGGCAGAGACTGGGGGTATGAGAGAGACAAAGAGGGTGTCCCCCATCGTTGTGACACTGAAAACTGGTGCGACTCCTGTGGGACACAACAATACCCCATGAGCAAAGAGACCCAAGAGGGCATCAGATCTAACATTCAAAGGCTCTTAGAACTAGGTGTTTTGGTCCCTTGTCAGTCTCCCTGGAATACTCCATTGCTACCAGTTAAAAAGCCAGGCACTAATGATTTTCAGCCAGTACAAGACTTAAGAGAAGTAAACAAAAGAGTACAAGATATTCATCCTACTGTCCCTAACCCCTACAATATACTCAGTTCTCTGTCCCCTGACAGACAATGGTATACGGTACTAGACTTGAAGGATGCATTCTTCTGCCTAAAACTACATCCCATGAGTCAGGTAATCTTTGCTTTTGAGTGGAGAGACCCAGATTTGGAACAGGCTGGACAACTAACTTGGACACGTTTGCCTCAAGGATTCAAGACCTCTCCTACTGTCTTTGATGAGGCCCTCCACTGGGACTTGGTGCCGTTCAGGTCAGAAAACCCCCAAATTTCTCTCCTTCAGTCTGTTGATGACCTGCTTCTTGATGCTACCACTGAGCAAGAGTGCAGACTGGGAACTGAGAAATTTCTGGTGGAATTAAGCGAGTTGGGATACAAGGCATCTGCTAAGAAAACCCAGATTTGCCAGACAGAAGTAACCTATTTGGGTTATACTCTCAGGGGAGGGAAACGGTGGTTGACAGAAGCTGGGAAAAAGACTGTGACTCAAATCCCCATCCCAACAACCTCAAAGCAGGTGAGGGAATTTCTGGGCATGGCTGGGTTTGTAGGCTCTGGATCCCAGGCTTTGCCACCTTGGAAGCCCCACTCTATCCCCTTACTAAAGAGACTGGGACTTTCTTATGGACCCCCATACACCAGGAGACCTTTGAAAAGATTAAAAAGGATTTGCTTAGTGCACCAGCCCTAGCCCTGCCGAACCTGACTAAACCTTTCACTCTCTATGTAGACGAAAGTGCAGGAATAGCTAGAGGGTTCCTGATCCAAGCTCTGGGGCCATGGAAATGACCTGTGGCCTACTTGTCAAAAAAAATTAGACCCAGTGGCCAGTGGATGGCCATCTTGCTTAAAAGCTATCGCTGCTGTGGCACTACTTCTCAAAGATGCTGACAAACTGACTCTAGGTCAATGAACGATAGTAGTAGCCCCCCATTCCTTAGAAAGCATCTTTAGACAACCACCTGATCACTGGATGACTAATGCTCGCATGACCCATTATCAGAGCCTTACTGACTGAGAGAGTGCAGTTTGCACGCCCTGTTATCCTAAATCCTGCCACCTTGCTGCCGGAAGCCAGTGACTCCCTACCAGTGCACCAGTGTATGGACATCCTGGCAGAAGAAACCAGAACTAGGAAAGACCTCACTGACCAGCCATGGCCAGGCTGCCCCAACTGGTACATGGATGGTAGCAGCTTTTTGGTTGAAGGTAAGTGAAAAGTGGGGGCAGCAGTGGTCAATGGAAAACAAACTATCTGGGCCAGCAGCTTGCCTGAAGGGACGACAGCCCAGAGAGCAGAGCTAATCGCACTCACCCAAGCCTTGCGGCTGGCAGAAGGGAAGAACATCAATATCTACACAGACAGTAGGTATGCTTTTGCCACCACTCACATACATGGGGCAATCTATAGGCAAAGGGGGTTACTCACATCAATTGGGAAAGGTATTAAAAATAAAGAAGAAATCTTGAGCCTATTAGAAGCCATACACTTGCCAAAACAAACAAACAAACAAAAAACAAAAAAACTGGCCATTATACATTGCCCCAGTCACCAGAAAGGCCATGATGACATAGCGAAGGAAAATCAGATGGCTGACCTGGCTGCCAAACAGGAGGCCCAAGGAGCTATGATCCTCTTAGCTAGAGAGAAAAATAAAGAACTTATGGACCATTATGAACTCAAAGAAACAGGCTTTGACTACACTCCAGAAGATCAGGAACTAATAGGCAAAATACTTAAGATATGTGGGTATACTCCCCAGGGAGTGGCTAAGACCCAAGATGGTCTCTCGGTCCTGCCCACTAAAGAAGGACAACAATATGTAGCCAATCTACACTGGCTCACGCACTTGGGAACTAAGAAGCTCAAAGAAATTGTTAAGAGCTCAAACTACTATGTTATAAGATTGCCAGACGTTGCCCAGGAGATTGTTAATGCATGCCAAGCCTGTGCCCTCACCAATGCCAGGCACCACAAGAATGCCCCAGGAAGGCGGCTAAGAGGTGACTAGCCAAGGGCATACCGGGAAGTAGATTTTACTGAAGTTAAACTAGCCAAGTACGGTAATAATTATCTATTAGTTTTTATAGACACTTTTTCAGGGTGGGTTGAAGCCTTCCCCACTAAGAAGGAGACAGCCAATGTCGTAGCAAAGAAGATATTAGAGGAAATTTTTCTAAGATTTGGCATCCCTAAGGTACTTTTGTCAGACAATGGCCCCTCCTCTGTTGCCCAGTTAAGCCAAGGGTTAGCCTGACAATTGGAGATCGATTGGAAGTTACATTGTGCTTATAGACCCCAGAGTTCAGAACAGGTAGAGAAGATAAATAGAACATTAAAAGAAACCTTGACTAAATTGGCTTTAGAGACCTGCAGAAAAAATTGGACAGCTCTCCTTTTCTTCGCCTTATTCCGAGTACGGAACACCCCAGGGAAATTTAAACTTACACCCTTTGAACTCCTCCATGGGGGAACCGCCCCCCTTAACAGAAGCAGGGGTAATGTTTGACCCTGATGTTCCTTTTTCCCAACCCCTGTTAGCTCGCTTGAAGGCCCTAGAACTGGTCAGAAAAGACTCCTGGGAATTGCTGGAAAAAAATGTACGAACCAGGAACCTTATTGCAGCGCCACATAAATTTCAAATAGGGGATCCAGTCCTGGTCCAGCGCCACTGTTCAGGCTACCTTGAACCCAGATGGAAATGACCTTACCTGGTGCTTCTGACAAGCCCCACTGCTATCAAAGTTGATAGCATCCCAGCCTGGATCCACGAGTCTCACGCAAAAGCAGCCCCTCCCGCAGCCCAAGATGACTCCTGGAAGCTGGGGCAGACAGATCATCCTCTTAAGCTGCGCTTACGCGATGTGTGCCTCACTGACAGCTAAAAAACCCCATCAGCCTATGACTCTTACATGGCAGGTACAATCGCACACTGGAGACATTATTTGGTCTACTGCCAATGTTGCCCTACTAGGAACTTGGTGGCCACCTTTGTTTCCTGAAATTTGCACCCTGGTAGCAGGATTAGACTTTTGAAACATTCCTGCACTGACTCACGAGGAAATACCCTCAGAAAAAGTGTACTTCCAAAAGCGGTCGCTTCACCAAGGAGTCAATTCATAGCTGAGCACCCCGGGTGTAAAGATAGGCATACACAGGAAAAACTACGGAGGACTTCCTTTTATGTTTGCCCCCGAGACGGCAGATCTAGGTCAGAGGTACGTAGGTATGGAGGATTAGAACATTTTTGTGTGTGTGTGAGACCTCCAGAGATGCCCATGGGAAGCCCACGTCCTCATGGGATTTGATCGCTGTCTCTAGGAGAAATAAGGGCTTAGATTCCCTCAATATCATTTTTACAAATCCAGGGAAGCAGTATACTGACTGGCCTAAGGGATGCACCTGGGGCCTCAGATTTTACATGCAAGGACGAGACAATGGTTTCACTTTCCACATTCTTCTCAGAGTGAAGAGCCCTCCCATTCTTACTGGGCCGGGCATATTACAGGAGACACATCCCCGACAAATATCATCACCCCCTCCTCCCATGATCCCTAGGCCCCAACCCCAGAGGATGCTCATTTCTGGTAAAAGAACCAGCTCTGCCTGTTACCTGTGCCCGGCTCCCCCTTCTGTCTCCACCACTGCCTACTGGCCAGGTCCTGCTCAAACTCACTGGGCGCAGCACAGGAAGCTCCTCCCTCCCTCCTATCACTGGCGAGAGACTCTTTAGTCTCATTCGAGGGGCTTCTGAGGCTCTCAATGTTACAAATCCTAAAGCTGCGACCTCATGTTGGCTTTGTTTGGCAGCTGGGCCCCCTTACTATGGAGGAGCGACAGTAGATGGATCAATTACTGTGACTTCAGATGCAAGCCTCTGCCCCTGGGGGAAATCTAAAAATAGGCTCACCTTAGCCGAAATTTCAGGATTAGGGAAATGTATAGGGGTTGTACCTCCTTCTCATAGACACCTGTGCAGTCATACCTGGACTATTCCTCTTTCTGATAAAAAACAAGTACCTATGGCCGGGTAACCGTTATTGGTGGGCTTGTAGCTCCGGATTGACCCCATGTGTTGCCACGGCAGTCTTTGATCAGTCAAAAGATTTTTGTGTGTTAACGCAATTAGTCCCTAGGATTTACTACCACCCTGATAGACAAGTCCTGGATGCTTATGACTTCAAAAATACCAGGGAAAAGAGAGAAGCTATTTCTCTCACTCTCTCTATGGTTATGGGGATAGGGCTAGCAGCTGGGGTCGGTACAGGGACTGCTGCCCCAGTAACTGGACCCCAACAACTGAAACAAGCAAGGTCTAGAAGGTGTGCAGACAGCAATGACAGCATACATTAATGCTTTAGAAATGTCAATCAGTCATTTAGAAGAGTCTTTGACGTCACTCTCTGAAGTATACAGAGTATTACAGAATAAGAGAGGCTTAGATTTATTATTCCTCAAAGAGGGAGGACTTTGTGCAGCCCTTAAAGAAGAATGCTACTTCTATATAGATCATTAAGGGGAGATTAGGGACTCCATGGCCAAACTCAGAGAAAGACTAGAGAAACGAAAACGAGAACAAGAGACTAATGAAAGATGGTTCGAAGGATGGTTCACAAAATCCTCATGGAAGACTACCTTATTGTCTGCATTGACAGGACCATTATTAATCCTGCTCCTAATACTCACTGTAGGTCCATGCATAATTAATAAAACAATGGCTCTTATTAGAGAGAGGGCCAGCACCATACAGGTTCTTATGTTAAGTCAGCAATATCAAAAAGTAGAACAGGCTGACATGGACCGTGCTGGGCCAGAGGTTTAATTTTCCTAGTTCTAAGACTAGAAAGAACTATGTACTAGAAGGAGTAGGGGATATGAGACCACGACTAAAAGCATTTCTCCCTGAAAGGTAAGGCCCCTAAAACATTCCCCCAAGCTTGTTTTCCCTAATCTCTAAAAATACAGCTAGAAAGAAGCGCTTTGTTCTCTATAGCCAGCAAAAAGCATTTTTGTTTCTATACCTTACAACCAGAGATTCGATAATTGTAAAAAGACCTAGCCAGGTGCTTGCCTGGCTCCCTGTGCCAAGGACGCAGAGATAAAAATTCACAAAGAAGAGCGATAACTCACTCCCCACTCCTCATGCCTTGTAATTTTACCAAGGACACCCAGCAGAGAAGAGCTATAGCCCAACTCCTCCCAACTCCTCCCAACTCTCCTGCCAACTCCTCCGAACTCCTCCCAGTACCTCAGCTAGTTGTTAAAAGCCCCCTAATGTTCATGCTTGGGGTCGAACTCCCCTACCATGTGGTGCAGAAGGTGTTCATCCTCAGCTAGCTGATAATAAAGCCTCTTGAAGTTTGCATCAGGTGTGGTTTTCTCTCGAGTCATTAGAGTGCTGGCCAGCTCATCCCTGGACTTGAGCAGAGGCCCCTCTTCGGGGGTCTTACACTGTGACCACTCATGACTGAGGTTTCTTCATGCTGGCGATTGCTGTTCAGTTTGTGTTTGATTATTTTCATTGTTCTCGGTTGTCTCAGGGTTTTGTCACTGTGAAGAGATACCACGAGCAAGAGAACGCTTATAAAGGCAACCATTTAATTGGGACTTGCCTACAGTTTCAGAGGTTGAGTCCATCATCATCATGGTGGGAAGCATGGCATCATGCAGACAGACATGTTCATGGAGAAAGAGCTGAGAGCCCTACATCTTGATCCACGGCCAGCCAGAAGGGGGGTTTCTTCTGCACTGGCCAGGCCTTGAGCTTAGGACTTTAAAGTCCACCCCATAGTAACACACTTTCTCAAACAAGTCCACACCTCCTAACAGTGCCACTTTCCATGGACCAAGCATATTCAAACCACCACATTAAACTCACTGGCGCCCACAGGTTTGTTCAAACATTTGAGTCTGTAGGTGCAATACATAGCCATAGCATAATGCAAAACATCTTTAGTCTAACTTCAAGAGTCCCCATAGTCTATCATAGTTTAACAATGTTTAAAAGTCCAAAATTAAAAATCTCTTCTAGGATTTATTCAATCTCTTAACTGAAATCCCTTATAAAATCAAATTTAAAAAGCAGATCACATACTTTCAACATCAAAGTATATGCATCACTAATCCAAAATGTCATAGTGAGAAAATACAAGACTAAAAGTCATCTGGGCAAACTCAAACTCTTTATCTCCATGTGGGATGTCAAAGTGCTCTTCAGGCCTCTAAGTCTTTCATCTCTGTTGACTGCAACAAACTTCTTTCTCTTGGGCTGGTCCCACTCCCTATTAACAGCTTTCCTCAGCAGGTATTCTACAACTCTGGCATCTCTAACAACTTGGAGTCTCCAAGGCAACTTTAACTTTACAGCTTCTTGTTCCTATCTCTGGAATTCACACATGATCTTCTAGCCTGATCCAAGGGACTTAGGTAACGTTTTTAGCTATGCCCTTTATAGCACTCTAGGCTCAGGTAGACTAGACTCTGTGGCTGCTGCTGTTCTTGGTAGTCATACCATAGAACTGACCTCTCCAATATGCTGGGGAATTTTGCTACAATTAGGCTTCACTAAGAGCCTCTTATAGGCTATCTTCAGGGTGCTAAGCTTCAACTTCTTTACATGATTCCTTCTGTCCACAGCCATCAACTTCAGTTGAGCCTGCACCTTCACCAATGGCCTTTCCTGGCCTCTCACAGTGCTAAGCTTCAGGCAGTCTCCAGGAACCCTTCAGACCTTCAAAATAAGTACCACCTGGGTGATTTTTACATGTAACAATGTATAGCTGCTTGCACAATGTCTGTCTCAAAAACAAAACTTCTTTGTGTTCTAAGAAAATACTTCCCAGAAGATTTCACCCCAGTGATCCTGGTCTCTTCTTCAACATTGCTAAATACTTAGCCTCAGCTAATCAGCATCAATTGTTTAAGTAAATACGTCTATTCTTAAGTCCAAAGCCAGAGCCACATGGCTAATGCTGCTAAGTTCTGCTTCTTGATGGTGCTAGAGCATAGCCCTTGTTTTATTACATCCTATACTGCCTATGCTTCGCTGGCCTGAAACTTGCACTGTAGACTGACCTTGAACTCAGAGATCTGCATGCCCCTTTTTTGGGGTGCTGGAATTAAAGTCATGTACCACTCTGCCTGAACCTAAGTCAATGAAGAGATGGAGTTGGAACAACGGTGAAGATACATATGGAATTTTCTGAGTAAGGAGGTGACCCCCTTGATACTGTGATCCTCACATTGTTCTATGTTTCCTATAAAGAGACTGAACAGGTGACAGTTAGGTGATGCATGATTCTCTATATCCTTAGGGACGGGGACTCTTGATATGGATGACTATAAGACAGACAAATCAACAAATACCACAAAGTTTATCTTATATGGCAGGCCTGAATTGAAAAAGATGTCTATTTGTGTAATTAAAAGGGAGACAGGCAGTTACAGAAGGGAGAGGGAACCACAGGGAAGCAATGAGGACAAGAAAGAGGAAACAGTGATCCGAGTACAATTTGTACTTCTGTGAAAATGTCATAATGAAGTCCATTATATTGTAAAATGAAGTACAATAAAAGCACAAATTTTCATAGAAAAGAATGGGAATTATCAATATGAACTTATGAAGTAGTTTTTTAATTAAATATTTTAGAGTAGCACAAAATATTGGGTTTCATCATAGAACAATGTGAGGATCACAGTATCAAGGGGGTCACCTCCTTACTCAGGCAGAGTGGTACATGACTTTAATTCCAGCACCCCAAAAAAGGGGCATGCAGATCTCTGAGTTCAAGGTCAGTCTACAGTGCAAGTTTCAGGCCAGCGAAGCATAGGCAGTATAGGATGTAATATTAAAATACTTTCTAACAAAGTATTTTAATATTAAAAATTATGTGTGTAAACTGATGGTAAAGCTCTATTGCAGAAAACAACATCTACATAATTCATTGAACATGGAGAAGTCAAGCTAGTGTATACCTAGAGCCTTCAGCCCTAAAGACTAGTGTTCATAGTACTGAAAGGAATTCTGCATGCAACAAGAGGATAAAGGTAAACACAAACTCAGCTTTAAACCCTTCAGTATGCCATGGTGGCCTGCCTGCAAGAGTTGCACAAAACTTGTGGGAGTAACCAAATTATATCTGATGAGATTTAAGACCTATTCCATAAGTGCAACCCATATTCAACACTGCTTGGGTGTCCATGAACCTGAAACTACATAGCCCATGTTCCTAGGGGAAAACCAAATATTACTGTTCTATTAAAGGAATGTAGTAACAGAATGACTCCTGACAATATTCTGCTATCAGAATAGATCACTGTATTCTTCAGCCATCATCAGAGAAACTTCCTCCTGTAGTAGATGGGGGAAAAAATAAACAAAATATAAAACAGAGACCCACAACGGGACAATGCAGAGTATAAGAGACCTTAGAACACTCAATCATAAATAACGTAGATCCATCAAATCTCCCTCACAGCTCATGGAACCATGCAGAAGAAGAGGAGAAACTATTGTAAGAGCCAGTGGGAATGGAGGTTACCGAAGAAATAAGGCGTTCTAGACACATGTATTCACACAGACTGTGGCCATATGAAAACACTTTTCACTGGGCTAAGCCAAATGGGGTCCAGGGCTGAGAATGGAAAAAGACATCAAGGGTGTTGATTCTCATATATGACAAAATAAATTTCAAAACAAATATACTAAAAAGAGAGTAATAGAGGATTATTTCATACTAATTAAAGAAGAAAAACACACTAGAAGGTCATTGAAATCCTAAAATTATATGCATCCAACACAGATGCACCCAATTTTATAAAAGAAATACCAGTAGATTTAAAACCACAGATTCACACAATATAGTGATAAAGAGGCATTCAAATATCACACTGTCACTGATAGAATGAGAAATTCTGGACCTAAAAGATAAATTAAATGGACCTAAAAGATAACTGCAGAATATTCCATCTAAACAACCCCTTCACTAAAATCTACCACATAATAAAACAAAAAACAATCCTTAACAAATTTAGGAAAATTAAAGTAACATTCTATATTCTATACCACGATGAATAAAGCCAGGTATCAACAACAATGTATAATATATGAAATAGACAAACTCATGTTGACTAAACAACACACTCCCAAATTGGAATTGTGTCAAGTAAGAAATCAAGAAGAAAATAAAAAAAATTCAAGAACTGCATGAAAATAAAAACAGAATACATCAAAATTAATGGATCACAAGGAAAGTACTCCAGAAAGCAAGTCAATTATACTAAATGCTTACATCCAAATATTCAAGAGATCTTAAATTAATAGCCTAATTATATCTAGGAGGCTTGGAACAACAAGAAATAACAACATCCTCCACAAAAGTGTTCAAGAAGAGACCATCAAAATGATGACTGGAAATAATAAAATAGAAATTAAAACATAAGCAATAAAAAGAACCAATGAAACAGCTTCCAGTAACTTTCTGCAGGGATGTTGCCTTAATTTGTGTTTACCTCAAAACACATATTTATTCTTCCATTAAAATACATACTTATTCTTCCATGAAAATTTAAAGATAGACTTGCAGGAAGTACCAATCTGGACTCACAGTTTGTTGCTTTCAGAGGTTGAAATAATTTTCTCACTGTTCTTCTGCTTTTATGGTTGCTGATGAAAAGTCTGAGATAGTTATGATTTTTTTTTATTTTGCCATGGTAAGTGAGGTGATTTTTCTTGTGTTACTTTTAGGATTATTTCTTTACAGTGTATATTCGATCTCCTAGCTATATATAATATGTCACAGAGAGTTTCTTCCTCTGCCCTCATTGATACTATGTGCTGTGATAAGATGACAGATGATTTGTTCTAAATAAAGAGGATTCTCACGGTGTAGCTCACCTAAACTTTCACTTGGCACATTGGCTGTGTCTCTCAGCTGGTTATTAGGATCATGTGCTCTTAACCAGCCTTTGTGTTATTCTAGGAGTGAGCATTCATTACTATGGAATAATGTCCCACTGCTGTGGTCCCGGTAGGAAGAGATCACTATAATCTTCATCCTTAAAAGGGACAGAGAATATAGCAGAAGATTGGGTCAAAAGGACATAAAAGCCAGAGAAAGAGGCAGAGTGTCCTAGCACTAGTCCTCTGACTGTGGGTACCTTCATCTACCATAGTAAATTTCAGGTCAGCCAGGACTACAACAGTGAGAATTTGTCTCAAAAATACAAAGCAAAACAAGACAAAACAAACAAATAGCAATAAAATACCATAAAATCTGTGAGACAACACTGTATAAGTCATAGGTTCTGTGAAGATGCATTGAGGTAGAAATTTCTAGTTGTGTGATATGATGCAGACTGTTTTGCCAAAGCAAGACCCCTGAAAGGACACATGATATTTGGACAGTATGTAACTAGGACTCCACATTCAGTCATGGCATGCTTGCATAGCTAGCCTTGCAATGCTTCATTAGCCTCTCATCTTTGTATGGTTGAGAGAGGCACAGCAGAAAACTTCTGCTAGCATTGGACTGGTTCTCTTTGCACTGGCTGACTTGTGCCTATTAGTGGGAGGCCTGACTGTTTCTGTTGGATCATGCCACTGCTACTGATTCATGTTTGGTATCCTGACACTACTGAACTGAACTGCTGGTATCCTAACAGTGAAGATTGGAATAACCCCAAAGAACTAATTCTAAACAGGTCCACATCCTCTTGTCCTGTTTACCATCTTTTCTCCCCTACCTTTCTTTGTACAGTGGGCTACAAGGAGGGGGGTTGAAGTGTTTGAAAACCCTGATTAAAGTAGGTTTTGACAAATCTAAACCTATAAGAAGGAGATGGCTTTATGGCTTGACTAGCTGGCTGGTTCTTGGTTCTGACTTCTCTCCTCTGATCTTTCCTTAGAGGACATGTGGAGCTGACCAGCTTCAAGTATCTAACTTCTGATGCATTTGAAAAAGAGAACTGCAAGCATCAGACTGACTGGTCCTAGACATTTATCAACTTTCAACTCTTTTATGTAAGGATGCTCTGAGTTACAAAAGGGAAAGGAAACATGGGAACAAGTTGTTTCTGGGGAAACATTTAATATTGAAAACGTGGATCTTCCAAACTATGTCACTAGAGTTAGACATTTCATAAGGATGCAACCATGACATTTTTAAATGTCTTCTATTCTGGCCCCTGGCCCACCTGTTTCCTTTCTTATGAACTTTTCTGGTACCCTAAAGCAAAATCTGACCCAATGACTCCTGAATGGTCACTGTGTATATGGTATATGAAGACATGTCTTGCTTTGTGCTGACACTAGAGCTTCATGCTCTGATCTCCCTGTTCTTTGATTGTAGCAATGATTTTGACACACCCATGTGTTGCTGTTCTTTGGACATGAGTAAAGACTTTTACTTGAGCCTACTTTTTGAAGAGGGCCTATAAATATTGAATTCGGCTTATAGATGTTTAGAATGCTAGTTCTTCGCATATTCTCATCTATACTACATAGATATATTTACTATTTAGGTATATTTATAGTATATATTTACTGGGCATCATAACTTAAATTTAATCATTTTTGGGTTTCCCAATTTTGTGTGGCATTTTATCCTGTTCTAAACTTTGTTTGCAAGTACATGGCTAATTTTAGTAAACTATCTTTCAGAAGGTAATCAAAACAAAACCAATGAATATGTATTAGGTTTTTACATTCCCTGTGTTACCTGTGTGATTCCTTGGCCTCTGTGTCTCTCAGGACTAATGTTCTCCGTGTGAAGATCAGCACCATTGGTCACTCAGTGTCTTATAACTTATTTTTCATCTTGTTTTTAAGAGAAACAATGACAGCTGCTCCCTATAAGGCATCTGGTACTGGTGAGCCTGGCTCTCCTTCATTTCTTTCCTGTCATGTCCATTTTCCCTCTCCAGTCTCATCTTCCTCAACTTCCTCAACTTGCTAAGTAGGCAACAGCAGAGAAAGCTACATTCCTACTTATAAAGTTCATTATTAGTATAGGTAAACAGAGTACTTTTCCTGTAACTTTGTAGACATGTCTCAAACATAAACTTTCAGAATTTGTAAACAATGCTAAGAACTCATGTAAAGCTATCATAAGTTCAAAGAATAAATACATTACTGTCTATGGAAAAGGGAACAGCTGCCCCTGCAGGGAATGATCAGACTATACTTCCAGAAGCTTCTATGGAGTCAAGGATCAGGACAACTGGCAGGATATCACGAGATGAGGATGCCAACAGGAGTCCAACAAATCCAGGGGTCTAGGCTTTGTTCTATGGAGTGCTATACATGTCAGCTATAAAGAGTGTTTGTTTCTCTTTTGTGATTAGAGAATTGGGTATTTGCCTGATGAATTTCTTGATGTCTTTAGGCTGTACTATCTATGAGTGGGAACACATGTGACTGTGATTGTTCTGTGCTCATGTCTGGGACAGAATCTTGTGTTTCTTTTCCATCAATCTTATTGCCCATGGTAGAAGCCTCAACCTCTTCATGTCCCAGAAATGGCAGTATCATGTAGATTGAGGCAAGAAAAATTACAGATGGACTGAACCTATGGCAAAATTGCATAGATGCATTTAGAATGAGGAAGGTGTATTCAGCTGAGTACAGACCCTTCTTAAGACAAAGTCTATATCTCAGGTCAAATTTTATTCTTGAATTTTACTTCTGTAGATTCTGCTGCCAGTGCCAAAGATACCACTATTTATTTGTTCAACAAAAGTATATTGGGTATTATCATTTCATCTAAGCCTCTCCTTATATGGATCCAGGATTCAGTGCATTCTCTACTTCCATAACTAAACATACTTCAGGGAGGGAGATGTGTGGAGAGAGGGAGAGAGAGAGAGAGGGAGAGAGAGGGAGAGAGATGGAGAGAGAGGGAGGGAGGGAGGGAGAGAGAGAGAGAGAGAGAGAGAGAGAGAGAGAGAGAGAGAGAGAGAGAGAGAGAGAGAGAGAGAGAGAACAGAGTTTGGGAGAGTGGGAGGGGAGGTGGATAAAAGAGAGGGAAAAGGAGAGAGGGAAAGAAAACAGTGTTACAGATTGAGGGAGAGAGAGAGAATCCATACATAACCCTTGTTTGTCCACATTTTTATCATTATTAATTTCTTGTTCTTTTTCCAAATCAACTTAATAAGCAAACATGAGAGAAGGCAGAGTATTGCAATTTCATTGCTACCTTAGCAATTTCAATGCCTTTATTTTTATAGTATGAATATTTTAAAGATAAATTGTAAAATTAATAAATACCAGTAGAAAGTATAAACTACAGGTAGCATGGTACCTGCTTATCTCTGATATTTGGCTGAATTTTTTCTTTTATTGGATTATACCAAGAGTAGAAATGTTTTGCAGTTCTGGAGCAATCTACTTTTTTTGTTATTCAGGGTATTTCTAGGAATTTGCTGTTTTATTTGATAGTAGTGAACATTTTTTTCTATTTTGACTTCTTTTTCTCCCCTTAAATATCAGACCATCATAAGTTATATCATTTTATATTATAAATACATGTCAGGAATCATGTTGTAGAATCCATAGAGTAATTTAAATCGCACAGTCACTCTAGTCAATGAACACTATCAAGGTGAGGTAAAGAGATATGAAATTGTGGTGTGAACATTGCACTCGTATAGTGCACAAGCTAAGAATTCTCTAGAATCACTTTTCTTCGTTGATGTCCTGCTTTCCTGGTATTTTCCCACAAATCACTACCTAGAATACTCTTGCTGAGCACATGGCCATTACCTTAACAGACAAGCTGATTTACTTTGTACTGTAACAGAGGAAAAAATATATATGTATATAAACTGTCTTCCTTTATGATCTCTGTAACTTTTAGTCTAATTTGGTGCCACAAAAGGTGAGATATATGAATTTTCTAGATAGGAAAATTTTTGTCTAATAGAGATGAAACATCCCATGTTCCATTTTATTCTGTCAATTTTAGTATACTTCCAGATTTTTTAAAAAGTACACTTTTTTCATCATTTTTAAAGAATTATTTGTAATTATGTTTTTTTAATCTTGCAGTTATCATTAAATCAATTGAACATGATATGCACGGATGATAATGATTTTGTGTCTTCAATAACTAGTACCACTTGGCTAGCTTTTCATTTGATTTCATCTAACCAATTACTTTTCCTATTGTGTGTTCTTCAGTTGTAATATTGACAGTTTTTCAAATATATTCTTATAGTGAACAGCATAATAAAAGTTTATTATGTGCATTAGTATTTTTATTGTTAAAATTATTTTTTTATTTTAATTATATAATAATTTATTTATAATTTCAGTTTTCCTGAAAGTTAGATATTTTGCAGCATATTTTGATCATGATTTCCCATCCCCCATCTTTCTTATATCCACTCCACCTAACCACCCCTTCGCAAATCTACACTCTTTCTTTCTCTCGTTAGAAAATAAACAGGCAGCTGAAAAGAAAAAGAGTATAAAATGAAAGAAAGAAAAGATTAAATCAAAGAAAGCATACACACACACACACAGAGTAACACACAAAGAGAAAGACAGAGACACAGAGAAAGAGAGAAACAGAGGGAAATACCATAAAAAACAACATCAGAAACCATAATATACAAGCCGAAGACTTATAAGGTTAAAGAAGGCCCAGATAAAGCATTATGAGACAAAAAAGAAAAGCCAAAATACCACTGAGTTCACTTCCTGTTAGCCATTTACTGCTGGACATGGGGCATCTCCTTAACTATGGTTTGTATATCTAGTGATATACAAAACAATGCAGAAAACAAATTTTTTTCCTTCATCAGTGATTGTCAATTGGAGATACCTTCTGAGTTAGGAATGAAGACAGAAGTTCACTCCCTGATTCATCACTGGGACCCCATCTGGCTTAGACCTGTTCAGTCCCTGTGAATGCTGCCAGTCTTTGGGAGTTCATATGTGCATCAGTCCTGCTGTGTCATGAGGGTCTTGTTTCATTCATGTCTTCCATTCCCACTGGCTCTTACAATTTTCCAACCTCCTCTTCCTCAAAGATTCTTGAACCCTAAGAAGAAAGAATTATGGACACATCTCATTTAGGGTTGAGTGTTCCAAGTTCTCTCACTCTCTGCATATTGTCCAGTTGTGGGTCACAGTATGCTTTCCCAACTAATGCAGTCAGAAGCTTCTCCAGTGATTGCTGAGCAAGATACTGTCTATGAGTACAGCAGAATAGCATTAGGACTCACTTTATGTCTACAGTCTTTTAGTAGAAAAGCAGAATTTGGTTTTCTCCTAGGACTATGGCCTATCTAGCAAAAATTCTTGGCCATTTAAAAGTGGTGTCAGGCATGAGTTCTATCTCTTGGAGTGGGCCTTAAATCCAAACAGATAGAGGTTGGTTACTTCCATAATTTTATACTACTATTTTATTTTTCCCCTGTGCCCATACCTTCCAGGCTTTTCCCCACTTTCTCCTCTATAAATTTCAGTGTCTCTTTTTCTTTTTGTGGAGATCTTTGGTCCACTTAGACTTGAGTTTGTACAAGGAGATAAGAATGGATCAATTCTCATTCTTCTACATGATAATTGCCAGCTGTGCGAGCACCATTTGTTGAAAATTCTGTCCTTTTTTACTGGATTGTTTTAGTTCCCTTGTCAAAGATCAAGTAACCATAGGTGTGTGGGTTCATTTCTGAGTCTTCAGTTCTATTCCACTAATCTACCTATCTGTGGCTGTATCAGTACCATGCAGTTTTTATCATAATTGCTCTGTAGTACAGCTTAAGGTCAACCATGGTGGTTCCCCCAGAGGTTCTTTTAATGTTGATAATAGTTTTTGTCATTAAGACAAAGAGGCCACCAACAGATTGGGAAATAATTTTTACTACCCCTAAATCTGATAGGGGATATCCAAAATATACAAAGAACTCAAAAAGCTGAACTCCAGAAATTCAAATAACACCATTAAAAAATGGGGTACAGAGCTTAACAAAGAATTTTCAACAGAGGAATACCAAAGGGCAGAGAAGCACTTGAAAAAATGTTCAACATCCTTAATCATCAGGGAAATGCAAATCAAAACAACCCTGAGATTCCACCTCACACCAGTCAGAATGGATAGGATCAAAAATTCAGGTGACAACAGATGCTGGCAAGGATGTGGAGAAAGAGGAACACTCCTCCATTTCTGGTGGGACTGCAAGCTTGTACAACCACTCTGGAAATCAGTCTGGTGGTTCCTCAGAAAAATGGACATAATACTACTGGAAGATTCAGCAATACCTCTCCTGGGTGTAACCCAGAATATGTTACAACTGGTAATAAGGACACATGCTCCACTATGTTCATAGCAGCCTTTTTATAATAGCCAGAAGCTGGAAAGAACCTAGATGTCCCTCAGCAGAGGAATGGATACAAAAAATGTGGTACATTTACACAATGGAGTACTACTTAGCTATTAAAAACAATGAATTTATGTAATTTTTGGGCAAATGGATGTATCTGGAGGATATCATCCTGAGTGAAGCAACCCAATCACAAAAGAAGTCACTTGATATGCACCCACTGATAAGTGGATATTAGCCGAGAAACCTAGAATAACCAAGATACAATTTCCAAAACACAAGAAAATCAAGAAGGAAGATCAACTCGTGGATACTTCATTCCTCACTAGAATAGTGAATAAAATATCCATGGAAGAAACAAAGTTTGGAGCAGAGACATAAGGATGGACCATCCAGAGACTGCCCCACCTAGGGGTCCATCCCATAATCAGCCACCAAACCCAGACTCTATTGCATATGCCAGCAAGATTTTGCTGAAAGGACCCTGATACAGCCATCTCCTGTGAGGCTTTGCCAGTGCCTGGCAAATACAGAAGTGGATGCTCACAGTCATCTATAAGATGGAACACAGAGCCCCCAATGGAGGAGCTAGAGAAGGAGCTGAAGGGGTCTGCAACATTATAGTTGGAACAACCATATAAACTAGTCAGTGTCTGCAGAGCTTGTGTCTCAAGCTGCATATGTAGCAGAAGATGGCCTAGTCTGCCATCGTGGAGAAGAGAGGCCCCTTGGTCTTGCAAACTTGATATGCCCCAGTACAGGGAAACGCCAGAGCCAAAAAGCAGGAGTGGCAGGGTTGGGAAGCAGGGCAGGGAGAGGGTATAGGGGACTTTTGGGATAGAATTTGAGATGTAAATGAAGAAAATATCTAATATAAATAAATAAATGTAAAGGGATTTAAAAAAACTTTAAAAAACTTAGTTTCTAACTTTAAATACATTTAAGAGTAAGATCACACTGAAACAAGAAAAGAATTCTTATTTTGTTTCCATATATATTTGAAATGTTTTGTGGCATTTAAATGCTTCAAATATTACTTATTTTAGATTTAGCTTTTTCAGTGTATTATAATCCCCAAAGCAGGGGTTCACACTATAAAAAGCTTTCACAGTTCATTCCACAGTCAACCTCCACCTATGTTTACAGAACATTGGATATCCAGCTGTGGGACCATGATCTAAGTGGTATTGCCTATGGAATTGCTGATGACTCTCAGGAGAGATGAGGAGCCTCAGCCATCACTGGAAGCTGATGACAGTGACAGAAAACACACATAGACTTTCAAAGACATGCAACAAACCAAAGTTACCAAACATTTTGGAGAAAATAGTGTAACTACAGACACTGAAATTACAAAAAGAAAACAAGCAGATGAAAATTGGAATACAGAGAGCAACTCCACTGTGAGTAATTCAGTAATATATTGTGTTCATAAATGATGGTCTGGATGCAAAGTGAATAAAATTAAAGACCAAAATAGTGAGCTGAAGCAGAAAATTAAGAGACTTCCCTCATCTTCAGCATAAAAGAGAAGAAGTTCGCAGAGAAGGACATGAAGGGACACCTTCATCAATATTTCCCTTTGGAAGAACAAGGGTGATCTGGAGATCTCTTGTCTAGAGATCAATTGACATCAACACAAAGACAAACGAAAGTATGGAAGCACAGATACAAAATTTTAAGTTTGCAAAGCAATACTTTAAAAATGCAAGTAGGTATATATTTATGATAGTTAAAATCAAGATGCATGAGAGGTTGAAATAAATGCTAAATTAATTATGGTTGCTAATTATGGGTAGAAAAAAAGACTCGAGGTTTAATTGACAACATCACTGTTTCTCTTTTTTTTTAGAGAATACACACCCTCTTAGAATCCAGAGTCAGTGGACATATGATAAAGGTATTTAACATATTATTTTAGCCTTATGTATGTATTCAAATTATTTCAAAAAGGAAATAGTTGTAATCAGTTTTAAATATTTACCACAAAATTACAAAAGACAAAAATCACACAGCCATTTGCTGGAAATATGAAGTTAGCTGTCTAATTGCACCCTCTGCTGTTCCATATAGGATATAACTAAAAATTTACAACAAAACTCAACAATGAAGACTCAAGGAAGGAGGTTACAAACTCCCTTTCTTCCACTCCAGCTGAAAGCAGCCTTTGCATCAGAAGGAATATGAAAAATATGATACACACCCTTTTCTGACAATTTTTCTGTGTGTAGTGTTCCTTCTGGACAAATTAGGTGAAAGTTTAAGGATTGCTAACCATAGAGGTCTCAATGCAGATTCTGGGCCATTCTCTGTGTCTCTATGTTTGCAAGGGCAAGAGAAGGCTGTGGGAGCTAAGACTGAGATGACTGAAAGAACTAATATTTAGTTTTATTATTTACAGATTAGGAATCTGAAGTCCAAAGGGTCACCTAGAAGCTACAGGCCAACCAAAGAAGTCTACCAAGGAGAGGGTATTTTGACCATGGTAGTGATATGTTCCTGTGTGTGAGTCCTGAAGGCATGCTACACTCCAGTCCTGATAAAATCTTCTCCCTCCCTCATCATCCATGTAAAAGTGAAAAGCTGCAATAGATCTGTCCTCCTACACCAGCTTAAGATTCAAGACTACTTACGGTTTACCCGAAATGGAGATTGCCCCTCGTGGGGAGACAGCCAGACAAAGCAGCCTGCCAAGAAGGCTTTGTATTTACTATGTCCCCTGTAACAAATTACTAGAAGGTTCCTGGTGTAATCCAAACACCATTCAACTTTCAATTCTGGAAATCATGCTTCTGAGAAAGATTCTGATTCACAGGACTAAAATAAAGGTATGAAAAAGAGATGCCTAGAGAAGAAGTCATTTCCATGACTTTCCCCCTGGAGGTTGCCCACATCCCTTAGCTCGAGGCTTCTCAAGCTTTAGGTGATGACCCCATGTGGGTTAGCAAAACTGATTTTGAGGACCATGAAAATTTTGACAATAATAAAAGTTTCTGAATACACAGTAACTAAAAGTTAATTCAAAATTAAATGCATGGGTGTTTCTGGCAGCAGTCAAAGGTGTTGAATCAAGAAACCTTCCTGTAGCCTTGACTCTAAATATACAACCTGTATGCTTAGTACTGAACACACCAACCCATCAGTCAACACCTGCAAATGCTGTCTGAATACCTTGGCTCAGATTGGAGACTGCCAAACTGCAGTGTTTTTGCTGCATGTACAAATATCCCTGTTCTTATGGAAACATAATGACTTAATTACAGAAAACTATTTTCCCACTGTCATTCATTGACATGTAAATATCAAATATGGATATGTGTGGATGGCACTGTGTAACAATATCCAAATTTAGATATTTCTGTTCATTTCTTGTTCTACAGAAATATAAGTGTTCAATCACAGCAAATAAAAATTAAGATTAAAACTCCATAACAATATTTCTCAATCATCTCTACACATAAGTGTGGAGTCAACATGAAAATTAAGCACAAATGTAATTTTGCAATTTTAGTATGGTGTTTTCTGGAGAATTTATTTATATTTTATGACAAGGTATTTTTGGTTCAGGCCAAGTGATAGAATTTAAACAGAAAACAATGAAAGAGTCAGTACCACAGAATGCAGCACACCCAGACTGACAGGAAGAGAGATAGGTTTCATTGTTTCAGCAGAATATGTTTACTTCTAACAATCATGACTATAAACAAAACCCCCTTGCTTATTTTGTATTGAGGTTTTGGTTGTATCAATCATAAAACAGCCACACACAAACATCGTCATAAGGAGAATGCTGTGTGCCACAGCAAACCAGAGGATATTGTGAGGAACTTTCAAATTTTTCATATAATAATGTTTTAGATATAGTTGTCATCATCTACAAACATCATTACTTGAATACTAAAAAACTACTTAATTGCAAATATTAAAATGTCCTATATGACAAGTTCCCTTTTCTTCACTGCTACCCAGCCACAGGCACTTACAGTCAAAACTATCACATGTGCTTCCCAGGAGTGCTGTGCCCTTCCCAGCCATTTGCCTTCAAACCTTTGAAGAGACTTGGACCTCAGTTACAAGAGATTACCACAGAGAACAAGTGCCTATTGAGAGCACAAAATGTAAACACAGTACTGAACAAGGAAGTTATATTTAACTAAACAGAATCTCATTTGATTATTATTTTTTCATAGTAACATCAAAAAGCATATTGCCAGATTTTTAAAAAACTTGATGATTTGGGGCTGGAGAGATGGCTCAGCAGTTGAGAGTACTAACTACTCTTACAAAGGACCTGAGTTCAAATCCCAGCAACCACATGGTGGCTCAGAACTTGATGGTTTAAGCTTACCATTTCATTAAAATAGTTGTAGCATATTAATTATCAATAAAATTCAAAATTGCACAAAAAAGTTAACATGTGGAAGAAGGTGGAAAGCAATTCTTTGTAAATGTTTATATCTGCACATAAGTTCATAACTAGAAAGAATTTTTCTAAAGTTAAATTCTAACAGTTATAACAGGGTACCTGAAGTGCCAGGAGACAAATTAAGAACGTTGCGTCTTGATTCTAAATCACTTTGCTGGACTAAATCATACCCAACCAATGCAAAAAAATATTAAAAATTTTGCCTACCTCTTCACCAACAGAAGTTTAACACTTCACTTTAAAAACATCATCAAATGAGTTTTAAGTTGGGATAAAGACAGAATATTCAACAAGTCCAGAAATGATGCAAAATATCCCTACCATATATTTCCATACTATATGTTTATGTGAAGCAGCATTCTTTCTTTTTCTATTTTTTTTTAAGATTTATTTATTTTATTCAGATACTCCAGAAGAGGGCGCCAGATCTCATTACGGATGGTTGTGAGCCACCATGTGGTTGCTGGGATTTGAACTCTGGACCTTCGGAAGAGCAGTCGGGTGCTCTTACCCACTGAGCCATCTCACCAGCCCTCTTTTTCTATTTTTTAATATATATTTCTTTATTTACATTTCAAATGTTGTCCCCTTTTCTGGTTTCCTCTCCGAAATCTCCCAATCACCTCTCCCGCCCCTTTCCCCCACTCACCCACCCACCCACTCCTGTTTCCTGGACCTGGCATTCCCCTATATTGGGGTATAGAGCCTTCACAGGACCAAGGGCCTCTCCTCTCATTGATGACCAGCTAGGCCATCTTCTGCTAAATATGCAGCTAGAGCCATGAGTCCCATAATGTGTTTTCTTTGGTTGGTGGTTTAGTGAGGTGGGTTACCTCTCTTAGGATGATATCCTTCAGATCCATCCATTTGTCTAAGAATTTCATGAATTTATTTTTTTAATAACTGCATAGTACTCCATTGTGCAAATGTACCACATTTTTTGTATCTATTCCTCAGTTTCTGTTGTTATGTCTCCCTTTTCATTTCTGATTGTGTTTATTTGCACACTATCTCTGTGCCCTCTGGTGAGTCTGGCTAAGGGTTTATCTATCTTGTTGAAGGAACCAGTTCCTGGCTTTGTTGATTCTTCATAGAGTTCTTTTTCTTTCTACTTGGTTGATTTCAGCTCTTAGTTTCATTATTTCCTGCTGTCTACACCTCTTGGGCATATTTGCTTCTTTTTGGTCTAGAGCTTTCAGGTATGCTGTCAGGCTGCTAATGTATGCTCTCTCCAGTTTCTTTTTGGAGGCACTCAGAACTATGAGTTTTCCTATTAGCACTGCTTTCACTTTGTCCCATAAGTTTGCCTATGATGTGCCTCAATTTTCATTGAATTCTAAAAAGTCTTTAATTTATTTCTTACTTGACCAAGTTATCATTGTTGGGCATCCATGTGTATGTGTGCTTTCCATTGTTTTTATTACTATTGAAGACCAGCGTTAGTCAGTTGTGATCTGATAGGGTGCATGGGATTATTTCAGTATTCTTATATCTGTTGAGGTATGTGTTGTGACCAACTAGATGATTTTTTGGAGAAGGTACCATGATGTGCTGAGAAGAAGGTATATTCTTTTGTTTTAGGATGAAATGTTCTATAGATATCTGTTAAATCCATATGGTCCATAACTTCTGCAAGTTTCACTGTGTCTCTTTTAGTTTGTGTTTCCTTAATCTGTCCATTGCTCTGAGTGGGGTGTTGAAGTCTCCCACCATTATTTTGTGAGGTACAATGTGTGCTTTGAGCTTTAGTAAATTTTCTTTTATGAATGTGGTCACCCTTGCATTTGGAGCACAGATCTTCAGAATTGACATTTCTTCTTGGTAGATTTTTTTTCCTTTGGTGAGTATGAAGTGTTCTTCCTTATCATTTTTGATAAGTTTTGGTTGAAAGTTGATTTTTATCCAATATTAAAAAGACTACTCAGCCTTGTTTCTTGGGACCATTTGCTTGGAGAATTGTTTTCCATCCTTTTACTCTGAGGTACTGTCTGTCTTTGACACTGAAGTGCATTTCCTATCTGCAGCAAAATGCTGGGTCCTGTTTACATATTCAGTCTGTTAGTCTATGTCTTTTTATTGGAGAATTGAGTCCATTAATATTAAGAGATATTAAGGAATAGTGATTGTTGCTTCTTGTTATTTTTATGTTTGTGTGGCTATCTTCTTTTGGGTTTGTTGAAAGAAGATTACTTTCTTGCTTTTTCTAGGGTGTAGTTTCCCTCCTTGTATTGGAGTTTTCTGTCTATTATCCTTTTTAGAGCTGGATTCATGGAAAGATATTGTGTAAATATGGTTTTGTCATGGTATATCTTGGTTTCTCCACCTATGGTAATTGAGAGTTTTGCTGGGTATAGTGGCCTGGCATTTGTGTTCTCGTAGGATCTGTATGAGATCTGCCCAGGATCTTCTAGCTCTCAGTCTCTGGTGAGAAGTCTGCTGTAATTCTGTTAGGCCTGCCTTTATATGTTATTGCCCTTTTTTCCTTACTGCTTTTTAATGTTCTTTCTTTGTGTAGTGCATTTGGTGATTTGACTATTATGTGACAGGAGGAATTTCTTTTCTGGTCCTATCTATTTGGAGTTCTGTGGGCTTCTTGTATGTTTATGGGCATCTCTTTCTTTAAGCTAGGAAAGTTTTCTTTTGTAATTTTGTTGAAGATATTTACTGGCTCTTTAAGTTGGGAATCTTCTCTTCTATACCTATTATATTCTCTATACTTATTATACTCTCTTCTATACCTATTATCCTTAGGTTTGTTACTCTCATTGTGTCCTGAATTTCATGGATTTTTGTGTTAGAGGCTTTTTGCATTTTGCTTTTTTTTTGACTGCTGTGTCAATGTTTTCCATGGTATATTCTGCACCTGAGATTCTCTCTTCTATTTCTTATATTCTGTTGGTAATGCTTCCATCTATGACTTCTGATCTCTTTCCGAGGTTTTCTGATTTTTTTCTGGACGTTGTCTCCTTTTGTGAGTTCCTTATTGTTTCTATTTCCATTTTTAGATCCTGGATGTTTTTGTTCATTTCTTTCCCCTGTTTGGTTGTGTTTTCCTGTAATTCGTTAAGAGATTTTTGTGTTTTCTCTTTTTCCTCTTTAAGGGCTTCCATCTGTTTACCTGTGTTCTCCTTTTTTTTTTTTTTTTTAACGGAGTTACTTATGTCCTTCTTAAAGTCCTCTATCATCATCATGAGATGTGATTTTAAATCAGAGTTTTGCTTTTTTGGTGTGTTGGGGTATCCATGGCTTGTTGTGGTGGGAGAACTGGGTTCTGGTGATGCCAAGTAGACTTGGTATCTGTTGCTTATGTTCTTGCCCTTGCCTCTTGACATCTGGTTATCTCTCGTGTTAGCTGGTTTTGCTGTCTCTGACCATCCTGTACGCCTGTGTGTCAGTACACCATACACATGTCAGAATGGCTAAGATCAATAATAAATGTGACAGCTCATGCTGGCAAGGATATTGAGAAAGGGTGACTCCATAGCTGTGTCAGTGCACACTACTACAGTCATTATGGAAATCATTATTTCCTCAGAATCATGGTTCCTCAGAGAAATGAGAATCCATCTACCTCACAACCCAGCTATATTGCTCTTGAGCATCTATCCAAAAGGTGCTCCATCCCATCATAAAGACACTTGCTCAATTATGTCCATAGCATGTTTATTCATACTAGCCAGAAACTACAAACAACATAGATCTTCCTCAACAGAAGAATGGATAAACAAAATGTGGTACATTTACACAATGGAGATGATTCTAAAAAATGACATCATCAATTTACAGGCAAGTGAATGCAACTAGAAAAAAAATCACCTTAAGTGAGCCAAGCCAGACCCAGAATGAGAGCTATAGTATGAATTCACTTATACATCAGTATTACCTACTAGATAAATAATAATCAAGCTACACTCCACAGACTGAGAGAGATTACAAGAGGAGGGCTACCGGGAGGAAGCATGGATATCCCTCTAGAGGGTAAATAGAATAGTCTCTGTGAGTAGACTGGGATTTGATGATGATAGGAGCAAAAGGAATCAGTTGGGGTGGGGAGTGGGATGAAGGAAAAGTACAGTGCAGGAAGAAACAGCTGGAATTAGGGGTCATTTGGGGTTGGTGTAGAAACCCAGTGTGATGGCAACTTCCTGGAATCTATGAAGGTGACTTAGTTAGGATTTCCATTACTGTGAAGAGACACCATGACCAAGGCAACTCTTATAAAGGACAACATTTAATTGGGACTGGCTTACAGGTTCAGAGGTTCAGTCCATTATCATCATGGCAAGAAGCACAACAGTGTCTAGGCAGGCATGGTGCTGGAGGAACTGAGAGTTCTACATCTTCATCCAAAGGAAGCCAGGACCAGACTATTTCCAGGAATCTAGGAAGAAAGTCTCAAAGCCCACCCCCACAGTGACACTCTTACTCCAACAAGGTCATACCTCCTAATAGTGCCACTCACTGGGCCAGCTATATTTAAACCACCATGGTGACCCTAATGAAGACTCCTAGTAATGAAAGTTATGGAGTCTTACCATACTTTGTAGCCAGGTAGGGCTTCAATGTTGGGAATGGGTTATATTTGGTTGAGTTGTTGGCCAAGGAAGTCCCCTGGAGACCCTAGGGGACTGATGCTAGGACAAAACTTTTCTCTCTGAAAACTGGCAGCAGGGCCCCATCACTGAGGACTAATTCCACACAGCTCACTGAATGTAGAGGTCAAGCAGGTACAGGCTTGGAAACTCCACCCATATGTTCTAACCTCTTTGAGAAGAGAAATTAATCTATAAGCTACAGAAAGGCAAACCAGTACCCAAATACAAATACAAAAACTCTTCATTTACAATTGGTCCTTCCTGCAAGATGTATTGGAGCATGATGCTAACAAGCTTGTTTGAGTGGCCAATCAAGATTGGGTTTAACTTGAGGCCAAGACGTGTGAGGGAACCCATTCCAAGCACTGCCTGTATTTCCAGGAACCTTGCAGAGACTTAAGTGGCAAGCACAGGGTCAGCACTGGTCTGTGCCGAGTCCTCTGCTGATGTGTTATGGCTATCAGTTTGGTGGGAGCAGGTGTAGCTCTGATTCTTTTGCTGACTCTTTTCCTCATATTGGTTTGCCTTGTCCAGCTTCAATATGAAGGCTTTCACCTTGTCTTTTTCTATCTTGTTTTGTCCTATTTGTCTGTCCTCTCTTGGAGGTCTGCTCCTTTCTGAAGAGGAAGCAGAAGATGGGGTGTGGATCTTGGGAAAAGGAAGATAGGAGAGGTGGGGGGGTGGCTGGGAGGAGTGGTGGGAGGGAAACAGTGGTCGGGATATATTGCATGAGAGAAGAATCTATCTTCTATTAAAACATGAATTCAATATTTTAAAATGAAAATGCACAGAAGAAGCAAAGCAACAATGAACAAAGAAAAGCGAAATAGTAAAGACAGGGACAACACGAACTTGACAGATACAGTTCTCATTCTGTTTGTGTGGAGGGTGACTGACACACAGAAGTGTAAAAGTATATTTTATTTGCCTGATGTAACTGTCAGCTTACTTGCTTCATCTGCTAGCCTAGGTCTAGCGCTGGAAGCTTCTAACCTCTGTACAATCTTATCTGAGACTTACTGCTGAAAAAACTCACCCTTTCTTTTTCTTTCTGAACTCTGGCTGGATGGTCAACTCAGCTGTTCTAGCTCAAAACTCCATGCCAAATGATTCAAACTGACTTCTTTCATTTCTGATTGAATTGCTCTGCTTGGCAATCAAACTCAGGCAATCTGTTTTAGTCTTCTGGTTCCCTCTCATTCTCTGGTTCATTCTATCTTCACCTATGTCTAGCTTGTTTTCTCTTCAACCTGTCTATGTAAAACTCTCAGTAAAACTGCCTCCTCCTCTCTCCCTCTGTGCTGCTCCCTCTTCTGTTGCCTGTCTTTCCTCTCTGTTCTTGTAAGAGTTGGGCAAATCCTATTCTGTCAGATCTTTCTCTGATTTATCACTTTGTCTGCCACTCAATTAGATGTCACTTTCAATTTTATTTTTATTGTTTGGTATTAAAGGTGTGTGTTAAGGGCTGAGCCACACTGTGACTAGAAACAGTTTTTCTTTTTCAGTAAGTAAGACTATCTCAAGGTTCACAATGTGATCAAATACCCTGTACCACAAGAGTTCATGACAAGCTCATGTTGGGCCCATTCTATATCCGTGAAAGTAGAAGTTTTGCTCTCAAAAACATGAAATCTATATCATGCAGGAAACAAAAGCAGGTCATGTTCTTGTGTTAGCTTTCATTAGTTTGGGATGTAGTATTACAAAGCTCTCTTCTAAGGTAGATTTGAGCAACCAGATGTAGTACTTCAAATTCATGCTAGCCCCTCTGCAAAATCCGTGAATGCTTTCAACCACTGAAAAACCCCTCTAGGATGATCCACACAGTGTTTAAAAAAATAATTTTCTTTGTAATTTATTATCAGGAAATGTTTGATTTATATACTGATATACCTACATTTCTGGGGTTATAAAAGAATTTCTCAGGCACTTCTGAGTCTGTATGTTTTTTAAAATCTCTGGACCAGAACATACCAGGTAAAAAAAAACCAGATACTGTAAGTGTGACTTCTTAGTGATTTATATGTACCCAAAAGTGTAAAGATTTTAGGACTGGTGACAGGTCCATAAGGATCCATATACTGTAGGAAACTTAGCTAACACATTTTGTGGAACTATTTTTGAGTTTACCTAGATAAAATAGGAATATTAGCCAAAGCAGAACACAGTGCACACTGATATAGCTAACAGAGTAAGTAGTTGAGATTTTAGCATAATTCCACAAGCAAATGAGACAGCTGTTGTAGCTGATGTTTATTTTTAATAGACATTATGATTATTTTATATGATATGATATAATGTAAATTATATTTATATGTGAATGTCAGTGTATGTGCTCATGTGTGTAGGTAGCCATGGTGTCCAGAAGATCATGACAGATTCCTTGAATCTGGAGTTACATACAGTTGTTTCTCCACATGGGCGCTGAAAACTGAACTCCAGTTCTCTAGACGAGAACTACATGTTCTTAAACCACTGAGCTATTTCTCCAGCCCAATACTGTCCTAATGATGTCCAGTCAACAGTGTTTCAACTTTGAACAGAGTAGCCATAGCTTCAAAATGTCTTTTGAAAAAGTAATTCAGAAATAAGACTAAGAATAATGATTTACTATGTTAAAACATGTTAGAGCAACTGAACACATTTGTTCTGTGGTACAAATGTGAAGGTCACAACGTTGACCTACAAACGTTGTGCAGGAAGGCCAGCTGGCACACTTCATCTTTGAATCTGAAAGAAAGACGGAAATTCGGAAAGTCAAATCAACAAGTTTTAAATGAAGTTGAAAGAACACTCATAATGATGGTATAACAATAGAACCCTGGCATGGATCATGAGGAAATATTCAAGTCATTGATTTGGCAAGCAGAGGAAGTTCAGTTTGGTCAAGGTCAAGCAGACTCTGTGCTGATATCAAGATGCATAATTCTGATATCCTTGGCATGATGAAGAGAAATTTATTTCCGAGAAAGACTTTCTACTAAGATTTGCACCACCACTTGTCTCCAATGAAGAAAAACAAATGATAATTACAGTCTTTCTGCCTTTGCCAAGGTGGGAGGGTAGAGGCTTAGTAAGATCAACCAGTAACAGACAGCTCAGGAGACCCATCTCCTGCTAGGCCAAGTAAACACAGCAGACAGCTCAGGCTGATGAAGCACTGAATAGCTCAGGCTGAAACACAACAAATTAGACTAACACACTCTAGCGACTCATTTCTCTTAGTCATTTAAAAAAGTATACATATTTACTATTATTAATATGTAGATAAACATTCAACACTTGTCAAACAGTCAATTCTTCAAGATACTTTGTGAAGTCTTACCCAGGTACTAACACTATGGACAAAGAATCTAAGAAATTTCATTTCAATTTAAAGAGAAAAATAAAATAGAATTTTTTCTCTTTGAACTTCATATTGCAGTTTTTCTTTTTCTTTTTTTTTAAATAGGGTGATAGTATTTTATTGAACTATACTCAAGTGTCAAATCTATGTCTAGTTAATATCTTTTTATTTATTTATTTATTTTTATTAGATACTTTCTTTATATACATTTCAAATCTTATCCCCTTTCCCAGTTTCCCTCCCTCCCAGAAACAATCTATCACATCCTCCCTCCCTGTGCTTCTATGAGGATGTTCTTCCATTCATCCACCCACCCACTCCCACCTCCCTGCCCTCGATTCCCCTATACTGGTGCATCTATGGAGCCTTCATAGGACCAAGAACCTCTCTTTCCATTGATGCATGACAAGGCCATCTTCTGCTACATATGCAGCTGGAGCCAAGTGTACTACTTTGTTGATGGCTTAGTCTGTAGGGGTTCTGGGGGGTCTGGTTGGTTGATATTGTTGTTCTTCCTATGGGGCTGCAAACACCTTCAAATCCTTCAGTCTCTTCTCTAAGTCCTCTATTAGGGACCCTGCACTCAGTCCAATAGTTGGCCGCACACATCGCCTCTGTATTTGTAAGGCTCTGGCAGAGCCTCTCAGAAAACAGCCATATCAGACTCCTTTCAGCATGCACTTCTTGGCATCCATAATAGTGTCTGGGTTTGATAACTGTATATGGGATGATTCCCCAGGTGGGACAGTCTCTGGGTGGCCTTTCCTTCAGTCTCTACTCTATACTTTATCTCCATATTTGCTCCTGTGAGTATTTTGTTCTCTTTTTAAGAAGGACCAAAGCACCCACACTTTGGTCTTCCTTCTTATTGAGCTTCATGTGGTTTGTGAAATGTATCCTGGTTATTTGCAGCTTTTGGGCTAATATCCACTTTTCAGTGAATGCACAACCTATGGGTTCTTTTGTGATTGGGTTACTTCACTCAGGATGATATTTTCTAGTTCTATCCATTTTTCTAAGAATTTCATGAATTCAGCATTTAAATAGCTGAGTAGTACTCCATTGTGTAAATGTACCACATTTTCTGTATCCATTCCCCTGTTGAACAATATCTGGGTTCTTTCCAGCTCCTGGCTATTATAATTATAGCTGCTATGAACATAGTGAAGCTTGTGTCCTTATTACATGTTGGAGCAACTTCTGGGTATATATCAAGGAGTGGTATAGCTGGATCCTCAGCTAGTAAAGTGTTCAATTTTCTGAGGAACCACCAAACAGATTTCCAGGGAGGTTGTACCAGGTGGGATAGCAATGGTAGAGCGATCTTCATTCTCCACATCCTTGCCAGCATCTGCTGTCACATGAGTTTTTAATTTTAGCCATTCTGACTGGTGTGAGGTGGGTTCTTTACCAATCCTACATTTAATAGAGGGCTAATATTCAATATATAAAATGAACTCAAGAAGTTAAACTCCAGAGAACCAAATAACCCTATTAAAAATGGGGTACAGAGCTAAACAAAGAATTTTCAACTGAGGAATACCGAGTGGCTGAGAAGCACCTAAAGAAACGTTCAACATCCTTAGTCATCAGGGAAATGCAAATCAAAACAATCCTGATGCTATTTTTCTTTCAGCACTCAGCAGGATCAGAAACCTATAGTCAATTCCTAGTGTCAGGGACTAGCATGGTCTCTGGGGAGCAGTCCCTTGGGGTACCTTACAAGTGGTGGTATTGGTTGCCTTCATATAGAACCATCCAAGCTGAACTCCTGAGCATTTATCAGGCAGCTGTGTGCAGGTGAAATATGTATTGCTTACTTGGGGTATTAAGTACTTTCTGAAAAGTGATCCTGATCAGTGTTTATGCTCTAGGTATCTTCTAAAGCTATTGTACCTGTACTTGTTAAGTAGATACTCTGGCTGGCTGACCCAGCTATTTTGGGGGAAGTTTTCTGTCTGATTGTGTGTAGTACAGCTTCTATGGGACCAAATGTGTTAAACAACAACAACAACAAAAACCTTAATTATTCTAAAAAAATAACAAAATAAAAAACAAAAACAAACAAAAACCATAAAAGTTTCCATTCTTTTTACTGCTGACAAAAGAGGTGTTTTGGGGGTTTACACCTGAGAGGAATTTGAGTTTCAAATAAAACTGTATAGCCTGGAACAATTGATTGACAAGTTGATTTCTGGATAGGGCCACAGTGGCATGAAAGCTTCTGTTCTCTCTGGATTTACTGACTATGGATGCCAAAATGGAGAATCGTCTCCCTTCATTATTTTTTCTCTGAAAGCAACCAAAGCTTTCTGGAATGGGAGGCTCTGAAATCACATCTCCAATGTCTTTCTAACCATCTCCAGACTTGAATACAGCCTGACCCCATTGTCTCCTTACACATTTATGGCTCATTTTGCCAACTGGCTTCTCAGCATGTTTGACGATACTCAGAAACAGTGTTTGGTGGTTTCTGTGTCCCTGTCTCTTGAGGTGGTTGGACCTATTGCACCATGGTAGCTCAATAGTGTGCTATAGTTGGTGGTTATGTTTTGACTGGGTCTATTTGACAGGCTGCCTAAATATGTCTTTCAGAATCTTTGGATATTCAGTTAAAGCTGACAGTTTGGCTAAAGACAGCTTCACTTCTCATAACGGCAACTGCTTATGTTTTGAGTCCAGATGGTTGAAAGAAAGCTTAGCACCAGACCGGTTTGAAAGCATGTGAACATGGGTTGATGTTCTTTTGTTTGTTATTTATTGGATCCAAATTATTTGATATTTCTGTCCTCTGCTTAATAATTTGTTACAGGTATCAATTACAATTTGATTTAATTGGGTGGGGGGCATGCTTTGTCATGTCATTGTTCTCATGAGGATCTCATAGGACAATTTGTAGGAATCTTTTCTTTTCTTCCACTATGTAGGAGCTGGAAATCAAACTCAAGTAGTCATACTCAGCAGCAAGCCCCTTTATCTGCTGAGCCATCCCACCAGCTTATATACAGAGTCTCTTAATAAAACTTTAGAAATATTATGCTGTTTGGTAGATAAATGTTATATAGGGTGTGATCTTCATTATTTTGCAAGTTCAAAATCAGTCTCTCTCTCTCTCTCTTCCTCTCTCTCTCTCTCTCTCTCTCTCTCTCTCTCTCTCTCTCTCTCTCTCTAACATTTTCAGACTTCGTGTTCTTATGGGTGAAAAGCCATGTTACAGATAAAAGCTGCATCTGCAGGTTATTTGATATATAATATCTCTGATGAGTGACTCAGGGACTAGATTGTTCTTGTCTTTCCTTATCTATAATAGTTTCAATTCAAATATTCAAATATTAAAAAAGATGCTCATTTTCTGACTACTTTGTCATTCATTATATAATAGCAGTTTCTATTTATATATTTAAATATTAAAAAATGGTCATATTTTTTTTTCTGACCACTTTATGTTCCTGAGAACCTGTTGTTTTTATGAAAAGTTGTAATTAACACTAATTTCAAATGGTCAGAATGTCTTTGACTCTGGAACACTTCCCTGAATAAATATTTCACAATACTGAAATAACTATCAGCCAGTGTTATGAGAAAGTGCAAACATGGGAAAGAGCTGGGTACAGGAAGATGAACAGGAAGAAAGTATGATCTTTAAGAATTCTAAGAACACCCTGATATTTATCCAGGAAATTAAGAAGGGTATTCCTGCAATATAGGTGATACATGTCCATCAGGGTCAAGAAAGGGCAGATGACTAGAATGTGAAGAGAAGAGGAGAGAGTTAAAGGAAGAACAGAGAATTGCTTTATGTACTCTAGGGTGTTGTAGTAAATATTTAATCTATAATTGAGGTTTCTATTCCACCTTTGATCATTCAGTTCCTAAATAAAAGACACACAACCTTCACATTTATAATAAGCCTTAATCAGCACTAGAGCTGGGCAGGTATCTACCCTCTATGCTATCAGAATCTTCTATCAATAACTGCGAGTTATAACTTGCCATGTTGTATCTGGACAGGTCTTAACTCCAATTGGCCAACTCTCATGTCTATGTTTTCATGATTCACCTACTCCATGGTAGCTTCCTCCTCTCTCCACCTTCATCTTCTTCTTTTCCTTCTTGTGCTTCTCCTATGAACCCAATCCCAGGAATTCCCTTCCCTACCCCACATACCTATCTCAATTCTGCTCTGTAATAGGCTGTAGTTATCTTTATTCACCAATCAGGGATAATTTGGGAGGAGGCAAGGTTACATAGCATCACTTGAGTCTATGTGCAGATTCTCTTGCCCCTGGGAGCAGCCAGGCCTTGGGGGGCAATATTTAGCATTACAATACATAGCAAAAGGCCAAACCTCAACATGAGGGAAACCTTCCAGCATGTTCAGAAGGAATTTTTTTCTCTATATGTGCCCATGAAAGTCTCACAACTCCAGATATGAAATGTGTTTGGATAATGTGTGTGCTGCCTTAGCCCATGGATTTATGATGAATTCATGAGGCTTGTGTCAACTTGACATAAATTAGCCAGCACAGGTACTGTGGCAACACAAGGAGATTTTATTCCTTTGAATATTGACTTCATGAGAGACCTTTTGTTACTTTTCCAGGATTTTCTTGTTTTGAGCAACCATTCAAAATTTGAGGAAGTTAAGCTGGGTGATACGAACTGATATCAGGCTGAGGATAGAGGGTAGTTTGAGGCCACCTAAAGAGTAAGAACTCTGGCTTAAGAAAGCAATGAGTATGCATAAGATGAAGCAAAAATAGCAACTGAATATAAGACTGTGAACTGGATGATGATGATGGGTTAAAGAAAGAATGATAATTAAGAGATAGACGGGAAGTTATTTTCCTTAAGGCTTTTATGTTTTATTATTGGAACATAGTCTAAGAATGGAATCATATGAGAATTCTAAATGTTTGTGAGAACACTTAAAGAAAACAATACAAGAATCTGGTGATTTCATTTTCTTTAAAACACTAAATTGTTCTTTGAGTATGTTGTTTTGTTATCCTCCCACGTTTGAGTTTATTTCAGATTACTTGCTGCTGTCTTTCAATTCAATGTTTAAACTATCCCTTATTTGCATTTATGGAAAAACATGTTTTTGCCAAGTGTGGCTTATTCTTGTGATTGTATAGAGCTTGAACTCATGGAAATTTTACTCAGGTAATTGTTCTTAACCCTCAGAATATAAATCATCTGAGGGCCTAAGTAAAATTGGTTATTGCTTGAGACTTTAATCCACCTCATTTATTGACTCCATTGTCCCAGATCCAATGGCCTCTAAAGGAGTAACTATTTTTTAATTTATATTTTTTATTTTCAATTCTTTGAATTTATAATTTTGTAATATATTAAAATATAATTACAACTTTTTCTTTTTCTCTACCCAATGCCTCCCGTGGTCTAGTCTCTTCCTTTCTATTTCCTGACCTCTAGTTTAAATTGTTATACACACACACACACACACACACACACACACACACATACACACACACACACACACACACACAGTGGAAGGGCTCATCTCTGGGGATGACTAAGTCTTAGCTCAGCATTTCTTAGTTGCTTGTAGTTCTTTGCCCAGAGCTCATGCCCCTTGAAACTACCACTTTCCATGTTAACATTAGAGCCATGTTAACTATTAGAGTCATCCTTGTTTACATCTTGTTGAGGCAGCTAGACTTGAAGCATCAGACTTCATGGTCCTCTGATTCTTAAAATCTTTCCAGCCTCTCTTCCTGAGATGTTCACTGAGCCCAAGGTGCAGTTTTGTTGTAGGTATTTCCATTGGGCTGAACACTCCATAATCAGTTGTTCTTTACATTTTGGCATTTTCTGTAATGTTTTTGTTTCAAATAGAAGCTGCTTAGAAGAAAGGTGAGAGTTACACTTATCTGTGGATATTAAGGTATATATTTAAAATCCTGTTAGGAAATTTGGTCATTTAGTCAAGTGAAATTAGTAGGTTCTCTTCTAAGATAAATGACCACACTAGCCCTTGATAGTTCTAGGCTTCCAAGATAAGGCATGATCCCTCTTTTGTTGAGTGGACCATAATTTCAATCAGACAGCTATTGGCTATCACCAAAATATGAGTGACACTATTGCACCCTTAGGAATATCTTGTTAGGCTAATCATGGTTATGGTTCCTAGGTATCACAGCTGGGTAGGACTATTGGTTATTTCCCTCTCTCATTAACTTGTACAGCACCTTCTGATATTATAAAAACTAGTTCTCAGGAGGGAGGATTTCAGATTGGATCCAGATCGGATTATCTGAATCCTATGTCCAAAGTACGCAGTGCCTGAAGAAGTAGAAAATTATCTTTAAGCTCTGGGCAATAGCAACTGTCTAAATTTTAGGGTGAATATTTTGGGCCACCTGATACAGAGAATATTGTTAGGTGGTCCAAGACTCTTGGGAGGAACATTGTCAGACAATATGTTCTATGTCCATTGATGTAGAACTGTCAGTCTGGATCTTGGATGGGAGAGTTGTAATTGCTAGGTCCCAGAAACACTTCACTCAGGACTAGAGTAATATCTCATGGCTGCCTCTGTATTTGATTTTAAATACATAAATATACATGAATATATGCTTATATAAACATATATTATTTAATACACAATGTATAACATAGATGCATACACTTTTGAGTATATGTATGATATATTCACCTATGTATAGAAACAAAAGGAAATTTATTTAACTTTGTTTTTGAAAGTTGTTGATAATGATTGATAGTATAAAACTTTTTGCATGGAGGAGGAAAACAACAACATATGTGTTCATTTATGCATATAAAATATTTAAGAAATATTGTTGCGGCCTGCCCGCAGTCCACAACACGAACGGTTCAACTGAGAATGGCAGTTCGAGCTGAAAAGAGAGGAATCTAGACGGGGCGGAAGAAAGAATGGAGCTAAGACAACATTCTGATCAAAGCTCAATTTTACTATTTCCAGACACTCAGTTATAAAGGAAGGGGGAGGGAACCCAATATCCCGCCAAGTAACTCAGGGTCCAGTAGCAGGACGAACACGTGTGTGCCTCCAGGCAGCAAAGGCAGGGTCCAGCAGTAGGCGTGGCAGGACGAATGAGCAGGTAGCTCCACCCTTGAGCAAGCAGGTTCCAGGCTGGGGGAAGGGAGGCCACATCTCCTCCCATTAGTTAACAAAACAAACAAACAAACAAACAAAAAGGGCTGGCCTGAGGCAGAAAAATTATTTATGTTCAATAGTTCTGCCTGAGTTCTTAGGGCTAAAGAAAAAACCTGTTTCCGTGGGATTCCCTAACTTTTCTAATGGTAAACTGTATTTGGCTAAGACTGTCTTTATTATCCTAGTAAACCACTAACAGAATAGGCTCTGACTTTATAATGCTAATTAGTGCTGAATAGGTAACTACCTGTTTGCATTTTAAGTAGGGCGTTGGAACCCTGGCTGAGTTTAACTAAACAAATTTAGAATAGCACTGAGCTGATATTCCTCCGCAATTTTGGATGACAGCCAGGGAAACAGGGAGAAGGGGTAAGACCAGCTCTTTAGTACAAGGCCAGTTGGCTTTTTTTTTATTTGGGTGGGAGGCAGTGAAGGGCTTGCCCTTTCGACAGTAAGGTCTCCAACCTCTCTCCCCCCTATTAATTAAGTTTAAATAGGCAATGCTTAACAGAGGTGATCAAATGATTTTTTCATCCATAGATGAGTGGGCCTTTAACCTTGACTTGGGTGGACATTGACCTGATTCCTCCCGTGAGCTTTATAACAACTCACATCTGTGGCTCTTGGTATCTTTTGGGGAAGGGAGGCAGAGCCTTAGGTATTTTTGGTTTTTTGCTGGAATCGGATACCAACCTCCTTCAAATCAGGTGTGTCGCACAGGGAACTCAGAAACGGTCAAGCTGGACCTTCCCTCCGCAGTAATCTCCTGCGCCAAGCGGTACCCATACTGTATTCATATGATTATGAATCAGTATCGCAATTCTGAGCGGTGCGCGGTCTCTATATGAGACTTGTCAACCTCAGATTTAGCAAGGCCTAGACAAGAATTATGTCAGTATTAACACCATGGATTGTGGTTAAAATAGGAGCTAGAGGTCTTTTCTCCTCATCCCTGTTATTCCCTAGCCTGAGGAACCAAGGACACCTTGCAGTAACAGCAAGGGTGAAAAGCCAGAGGCCAGCTAAGGGACTAAGCCCATCTCTATCAAAATAAGAACTAATCTCTGTAAATATATGAAATTTCTACTTCCCTAGCTCTCCTGGTAAATCTAAATCCTATCTCAGGCTGAAAGCCACGTGCTGGGATGTCCTTGGAAGGGAGATTAGCAGTACCACCTGTTTGCTCTTAGGGGCGGAGAACCGGAGAATGTAGATTGACCTGCTTGAGAAAAGAAAGAAATCTAAACAATGAGAGGGTAGCAATGTAAATTTTCTGTTTGGAGAAGTCAAGGTACTTTATTTAGATGCAAATTGTAAAGCTAAAGCTAATCTCCGGCCTCCTGTAGGGGAATTGGCTCAGAGGAAAACGGCGTTTCTGGGAGGTTCCACTCCCAGCTGAATTCTAAGCACAAGAGGAATTTTAGTCTTTAGAATGATACTTACGAGAAGAGACAGAATCTGTGTTTACCTGACGAATTAATCTCTCTGGTAGCCACCGTGCTCCATCTTCATCTCTTGAAAAAACACAAACCGAGCCTCTTCCCCAGATTAGAACTGGATCCGGACCCTTCCATTCATTAGTCAGGGCGTCCTTCCATTTTACCAATGCATAAGAATTAGAAGTAACTGGGTGCCAGTGGCGTTCCGCTGCAGACTGACCTTTAATGTCAGTTTGCAAAAAGTTTAGGACAAATAAGGTGAAGGCAAGATGAGCCTTTGGTGACCTTGGGGGATATAGATGCCCCTCTTTTGTTTTAAAAAGCCAATTCTTTAAGGTGCTATGAGCACATTCCTCCTGACAGGGTAGCCTTGGAAAGAGTCTTCCAATCTGAGGGGGTTAAGTTTGACTTCGCAACTGTGTCCAGTAATGCTTGAGTGAATGGGGCTGAAGGACCATATTGCACAACAGCCGCCTTTAACTCTTTTATCAACTTGAAATCCAAGGTCTGGTAATGTCTGGTCCTAGCATTTGCTGATCAACTACCTCGACCACAGGAAAGGCCAGCGTATTAGACGAATTCTGTCCTTTCCCACGAGCCTGACTCACAACTCTTTCTAGCGGCACCTGGTGAACTACAGAAGAGTTACTCTTCTCCGCTTCTGAGATCTTTTTTAGTTTCCGAAGCTCATTAGTCAGCCTCTGAAGCTTAATCTCAAACTCTAACTCGCTTAGCCGTGTGTCCCTATGAGTAGCACCTCCCGAAGTGGTGACTATAGGTGAAGCGGGAGATTCGCAAGAGGACCAATTCTCATTAAGGTAATGGGCAATTCCTCTATCTGAGTGATTTTTGTTAAAATTCAGTCCATCATCAGAGTTTCCACATTTATCAATTTTTGAGTTAAGAAAATCTTTTTCTGAGGAGGCCTTCTCTGATAGGCACTCCTCCTGAGATACCACAAGCTCCGCCTGAGGGCAATTTAGCCCTGGAGAAGTTGCATCTTTTATAGCATCATTTACAAGCGCCCAGAGACCTAGGGTAAAATTATCTGTCTGAGCGATATTCAAGGCCTCACCAACTTTCTCCCAGGTTCCACAATCTATCATTTCTTCTTCCTTGAACCATGGACAACAGCTATCTATCTTATCTAAAAAGTTTCTTACTAATTGTACTTCAAGCCTTACTCCTCTGGCCTGAAACAACTCCTGAAAACTAAAAACAACCGCCTGATCCATGACTTTAAACCCTTCCTTCTTCCACCTAAGCAGCTTTCTAAAAAGCTGCGGCACACCGCCTGTCTCCGTATCTAGTTCCGATTAACGAGCTGCTGACCCAAGCAGAAACAGTGTTGGGTTAGCACTGATTCAAACTTGATTCGTATCCTACCGCATCCTCAGCAACACTTTACAAAACTGAAATTTTTTAGGCTAGCGCTAGCATGTGTACCTGTCCGTTGCTCCGATGCTCCGATACGAAGATCCTTTCCTTTCTTGTGGAGCTCCACACAGCAGTCGTTTCTCTTAGCATCCCTCTGCCATTCTTCAGGTCCCAGTTCTGGCGCCAACTGTTGTGGCCTGCCCGCAGTCCACAACACGAACGGTTCAACTGAGAATGGCAGTTCGAGCTGAAAAGAGAGGAATCTAGACGGGGCGGAAGAAAGAATGGAGCTAAGACAACATTCTGATCAAAGCTCAATTTTACTATTTCCAGACACTCAGTTATAAAGGAAGGGGGAGGGAACCCAATATCCCGCCAAGTAACTCAGGGTCCAGTAGCAGGACGAACACGTGTGTGCCTCCAGGCAGCAAAGGCAGGGTCCAGCAGTAGGCGTGGCAGGACGAATGAGCAGGTAGCTCCACCCTTGAGCAAGCAGGTTCCAGGCTGGGGGAAGGGAGGCCACAAAATATTTGTAACAATAATGGGAAATATCTGAGGTCATTGGTAAGCTCTGGATTTTAAATTTTATGTATGCTTTGATATTTTGATTTTCTTACAGTAAAATACACAAATAATAAAATGATGAGAAAGGTCATTAGTGCATACTTTTGGTGCTGCAGACCTTCTTGGTTTCTTTGTCTGCGTTTAACAGATTCTCTCAAACAGATGGGCAAAGAGTTGGATGGGACAGACAGATACACACACACACAAGAGAGGTGTTGAATCTGAATGTAATTTTCTGGTAAAACATGAGACTATTATATTACAGCGAATTATCAGGAGCTACAAATCACAAGTAAGACAAGGTACACTGAAATTTACCAGATACAACAGAAAAGAATTTGCAAGAACTAGTTAAATGTTTACATTAGGGATAACAAGCCCTGCCTGGGAAAAGCCTAATGCCAGGCAGGAATTTCACAAAATAGCACCAGGGGGTTTAACTCTTTGACAGGCCTCAAGAAAAATGGGGTATCATGGAGCTCTAAATTCTAGGTCTTGTAAAACTTTATCTTGTCTGGAGACTTTCTTACTTATCAGGATAGTAGATTAACTCACTCTTGACATGGAATGTAACCTGTAGTAAAGATTTCTATCTCAGTGAGATTCCCAGTCTCTTAATGGCTGTTTTTTATTGTTTTATGGTAGTGTTTAATTAGTTACTGAATAGGTTAAACTCCTTGCAGCTATCTGGAATCTAAGAACACTGGGAAAAGGCTTTAGCTATGTTAGAATACAATCTTAAAAGGCATTTACTATAAGGTAATGCTTAATAGAGTGCACGTGAATCTATGCATGAGACTAACGTGGTGGAAATTTGATTATTATGGGTTAGGAGAAAACACTAAACCTCCAGGAGGGGAATTTACATGGAACTCCTATCCTCAAGAACAGCTTCCAGGCTTTACGCCTGTCAAACTGACCCAAACTGGAGAGCTGACTTTCATCAGGCTTCCAGGAGGAGAGTCCTAGAAATTCATTTCTCATGAGCAGCTTTTTGGCATTACTGCCTCACAAGCTGGCTCCATCGGAAACCCTTGACACTTTTGGGATCTAGGAATAGTGGTGCATGCTTGTAGTTTCAGATAACCAATAAGGAAATGCTATCAAGCAATATCTGTAAGCTGTTTCCAGCATTTATAATGGATATATTTATGAGATTACTTTTTAACCTATTTTTGCTTTCTACAGATGACTACCATATCAAGTGTATATACGCATGCATGCACATGAGCTGTGAGTCAGGGACAGGGAAGAGTAGATAACTTAAGACTATAGCTATGCATTAGTTTAAGTTGTAAGAGTTGATTACAAGGAAAATCTGAAGCAACTCCGGTTGGTTGTTACTTTGTTCTCTTAAAGGTAGGTTAAACATACAAGCTGGGACTTACTAGAACAGCAATCGTAAGTCTTAAGTGACCTCAAAGTATATTATTAAGTCTGGATGTGAAGTTCTGCAAAAATTCTAGACTGCTGGACTGTAAGGAATATTTTCATAATAGTGTATCATCACAAAATCAACTGAAAATGGATAAAAGACACCTCAAACTCTAAAACATCTGGAGGAAAACGTTCGAAAAACATGAGAGAGGCATAAACAATGATTTTTTTTTTGAGCAAGGCTCCATTGCACTGGGAATAATGTCAAGAATGGACAATTGAATTGCATGGAATTAAAAATCTTTTACACATCAAAGAAACAATTATCATAGAGAAGATACAGCCTGCAGAATGGGGGTGGGGACGATCATTGCTTCTACAGTATCTCAGACAGCAACTAATATCCAGGACATAAAAAAGAACTGCAAAAGTTAACCACCTGCTCCCACTCCTGTTGGGGATGTGAAGATAAATCTGGTAGAGGAGGAAGTGGGATGGAGAGCAAAGTACCACAGGCTCCTGTGACTCCTTAGGATCTGACATGACTCCAGCCACAGCAGTGAGACAACACCAAGGACCCGAGGCCAGGGCAGTGGCTGTCTCCTCTGTCTTCACAGAAACTCCCCGGGAGATTGTCCCCTTCACTACAGGCTTATGGATAGGTGAGTCCGATTCTGCTAAGCAATACAGGTTGCACCCCGATTTGTCCTTGAATATCAAAACATACCCCAGTTTGCTAAAAAGCTATATATTATCTTGTATAATAAACGTAAAGTTATATCTGCACTCTGATGCTGGTCTCTGGAGTCTGAATCCCAGACATCTTAGTGGGCTCCACCTCCACTTTCCCCTACTTCTCGTAGGCTGGCACCTGAACAGGGATCTCAGATCCCCATATTTTGCAAGCGGGTAAGTGGACCTCTTCAAGCAACTCTCAGAGTAAAGAAAATCAGCTGAGAATGTTGAAAGGGATCTTGGACTGCAGGCGACTTCAATCTTCTGACAATTAAAAGGTTTTATGACAAAGTCTTGAACCTTTGTCCTTGGCTGCTATCAGGCAGGTGTGGGATAAAAGCTCATGGCAAAGCATGACTCAGGAAGCACAGAATAAGGAACAGAAGACTCTCTGCCACCTTATTCTCACTCTATTGTTGCCTTGCTCCAGAGCTGCTTTCCAGGCTCTGCAAAGCTGCCTCTCCCAACCACTGCCCCAATAAAGGTACCAGAGACTGAGTAGGCAGAAGTGGAGGGAGGTGACTCAAGCTCTGCTGCAGCCTCTGTAAGCAAAAGCTTAAACAAAAGGAGATCTCAGAACAGTCTCTTGCCTCGCCTACAGATAATATTGAGACTTGAGAAAAGTCTTTGAGTTGAATCTACAAGTAAAGACCCAGACTGCACTCTGCGGGGGCGCAGCTGGCATGGTGAGTCGGGGAACTAAGACGGGGTCGGAGACAAAATTTTAGGTGGAAATGGACAGGACTTCAGGAGGCCACTGGCTTGGGCAGCTACAGGGGCATGAGCTAGCATTGTAGCTGTGTGCATGTGGAACCAGAGAAGCTGGGATGCTGTGGCAGCAGACCCAGCAGAGCGAGCACCATGGCCACGCAGGGCAAGCAAGAAAGGAAAACTAACCACTGTCACTGCCACACTGCAGAAATCTGGATTGTATCGAGCAGCAAAGAAAGATACAAAGACAAAGAAAATATAGCACAATAGAGCCTTATCTATTTCTAGGTCACACCATCACCAGTGATATTAAACCTCAAAAGCTTCATTAGATTCACTTTCCCCATACCTAATATTCTAGCATTCCCTTTCTGGGAAATGTGGCCTGGATCCAACCTAGCTTGCCTAATCCTATCTGGGCAATTAGCATCCCCTCCTCCCTTTCAGCTTTTAAATGGCCCTGGGAAAGTGGAGGATGTTATCACAATCACTTCTGAGTCTAGAGAGGCCCTCAAAATAGGCCAGCATCATCTACAGAGCTAGTATCAAGGCTACACAAAGAAACGCTGTTTCAAAAACCAACCAATGGGCAGCCACTGTCCATCAGCTGCTGGGGACAAATAGGTTCCATGGGAGGGGGGGGGATGACTCTAGAAAAGCCAGGAATGCTGGGAGTATTACAGGTCTTAGAAGAGAAGCTAGATGGTTTAAGTGGCCTGTGGGGGGGGGGGCAGTTTCTCTGACCTATCTACACCTTCTCTCCAACCAATCAGATCTATCACAGGGCCTAATCCCAATCTGCTCTAGCCTAATCTGTCCACTCCTGCCTGGACTTCAATCTAGCTCTAAGATTCTGCCAGAACCTGTAGTGAGAGTTGTGGTTTCTTTAAAGAACAAACAAACAAACAAAGATAGTTATGTAAGCATGTTTTTGTTTTAAATGCAGGTGTAGGATATGGGACTGCTTCAGTTTATCCATAGCAATAGACTATTTTCCTACTGTGTGCTCTGGCAGGGGCATGATGTTGCCAGCTCCAGATAGTTTAATTCTGAGGACTCTGGAGAGGGTAAAAATACCAAAGACACAGAAAGAATATGAGAAAGATAAGGAAGAGGAAGAAAGAGGAAGAGGAAGAGGAAGGAAGGAGGTGGAGTGGAAGAAGAGGAAGAAAGGAGGAGGAGGAGGAGGAGGAGGAGGAAGAGGAAGAAAGAAAGAAGTAGGCAGAGGCTTGACTCTCCTGTTGTTTTCTGCTGTTACTGTTGCTGGGGTTGAGAGAAAAGAGACAGAAGTTGGAGATATCCTTTTTTTTTTTATTAGGTATTTTCCTCAATTACATTTCCAATGCTATCCAAAAAGACCCCAATACACTCCCCCCCCCAGCCCCCCACCCACCCACCCCCACCCCTTGGCCCTGGCATTCACATGTACTGGGGCATATAAAGTTGGGAAGTCCAGTGGGCTTCTCTTTCCAGTGATGGCCGACTAGGCCATCTTTTGATACAAATGCAGCTAGAGTCAAGAGCTCTGGGGTACTGGTTAGTTCATAATAATGTTCCACCTATGGGGTTGCAGTTCCCTTTAGCTCCTTGGGTACTTTCTCTAGATCCTCCATTAGGGGCCCTGTAATCCATCCAATAGCTGACTGTGAGCATCCACTTCTGTGTTTGCTAGGCCCCGGCATTGTCTCACAAGAGACAGCTATATCTGGGTCCTTTCAGCAAAATCTTGCTAGTGTATGCAATGGTGTCAGCGTTTGGAAGCTGATTATGGGATGGATCCCTGGATATGGCAGTCTTTAGATGGTCCATCCTTTCTTCACAGCTCCAAACTTTATCTCTGTAGCTCTTTCCATGGGTGTTTTGTTCCCAACTCCAAGAAGGGGCACAGTGTCCACACTTTGGCCTTCGTTCTTCTTGAGTTTCATGCGTTTAACAATTTGTATCTTATATCTTGGGTATCCTAAGTTTTTGGGCTAATATCCACTTATCAGTGAGTACATATTGTGTGAGTTCCTTTATGAATATGTTACCTCACTCAGGATGATGCCCTCCAGATCCATCCATTTGCCTAGGAATTTCATAAATTCATTCCTTTTAATAGCTGAGTAGTACTCCATTGTGTAAATGTACCACATTTTCTGTATCCATTCCTCTGTTGAGGGGCATCTGGGTTCTTTCCAGCTTCTGGCTATTATAAATAAGGCTGCTATGAAAATAGTGGAGCATGTGTCCTTCTTACCGGTTGGAACATCTTCTGGATATATGCCCGGGAGAGGTATTGCTGGATCCTCTGGTAGTATTATGTCCAATTTTGTGAGGAACCGCCAAACTGATTTCCAGAGTGGTTGTACCAGCTTGCAATCCCAACAATAATGAAGGAGTGTTCCTTTTTCTCCACATCCTCGCCAGCATCTGCTGTCACCTGAATTTTTGACCTTAGCCATTCTGATAGACCCTTCAAAGACACAACACACCCAGTGAGTACTTCCTCCAACATATCCCACCTAGCAGTCTAGGTAGCTATGAATTCATCAGTGAATCCATTGGCTAAGGTAAAATTTACATGATCCAAATACCTCTCAACAGGGACAACAGCTATAGAACACATATTCAGTATACAAGACTTTCTCAAGGACACAGAGAAAAGATCCTTCTGAACACAGTGGCAGGTTCCCCTGGAGTACATAAGGCAACTCATTGTTCTTCTCCACATCCTGGTCATTTGCCTTCACATGAACCTGTGGACATCTGCCACCATGTCATAAGAATATCCTTCTTGATTCCTTGGGTAAATATTCTGAATTCAGTGCTAGGATGACCTTTAGATGATTAAGAACTGTGCTGTGTCCTGACTGCCTCCCTGTACCTTGCCCCTTTCCAGGTCAGTGCTTTTTTGTCATACTTGCGGATGACTACAACAGCATTTTGAAGTATTTATTCAGGGATCTGCTCCAGACTTACAGTCATGCTGGTAGTTTGATACTACTGTTGATGTTCAGTGCTCATTTCAAAGTCAGAACAACAGCTCTTAATAAAAAACAACCATTTTTGTAGTAAAATAATTTTTGCCTAATCTCAGGAATCTTTTCAACAAAAAGTCTTTTCTGATCCAAGAACAGGGTATAGAAAATTTTCAATGAGAGTTGAAAGAACTCTGAAAATCTATACAAATAGGCCTCATGAAATATTACTAACCTCACTCCTGTCCCTCCCCAGCCCCTCCCCGTCTAGGAAACACATTTTCTCTAGATAAAACTGTTACTAGAAATGCTTAACTTGACTCTAATTATGATAAGTCTTCAAATAAAACTCCAGTAGTGGACATTTTTATAAAGGGGCATAAATTTTACTCCTGAGTTTGTAAATGTCTTAAGAGATAAAGGAAGTGAGAGATGCTCTGGAATAAAGAACACATGGAAAAAAACCACTTAAAATGAATATGTAATATGTGTGTGGTGTAAGATGAATTGTGAATTGTATACCTTTCTTGGACAAAACATCATAATACCAGACACATTTTTAAAGAACAGAAAGCATTGCATATATGTTGGATTTAAATAATTAAAGCCTGCTCTCTGGGACAGGCATTGTGATATAGGTGTTTGTAATGCTTGAGCTCTAGAGGCTAAACTACATAAGAAGACCATGTTACCAAAAACAAAAGCATTAATAGTAACAACAACAACAATAAAATATTCACTTAGCATGTAGTTAAATTTTGATAGAAAATACTTAGTTTTACAAAAATTCACTGGTGAATGAGAAAACATTGTATCTGCTCTTCAATTAACATCTGAAACTTCGAAACCAAGGGCATCAACACTTCAAGTAAAGTACATGTACAGACACTCTGCTGAAGATGTACGTCTGAGCTCAACCATGAGGTCACCAATAGAGATATGTTTGAAGTTGCCTTCAAATGATTTCTACCTTCAGTTTTTCAAATAGTGCCATGTATGCCCACATACAGTCAAGAGGCAACAAATTCCTTAGGAAACAATCCCAGTCTCTCAAGCACGTATTCTATGAGCATAGAAAAGTAACTATTGTTTAGTACCTTGAAACTTGGCATGAAATAATGGAATAATGCAGTAATAGAAATCTAAAAAGGAACAAGGTATATAGCAGTAATAACAGATAATGAGTGAGAGTGAGCAGCAGGGCTACAATCCTCTGTGGCACTCAGCCCCTGCCTTCTTTTAGGGAAAGCCCTGCGTGATGTCTCTGCACCTAGTACTAGAGTTCTACCCTCCTCAGAGAGAAGAGACGTAGACTCCAAATATTCCTAAGAATGAAGCAATGCTTCCTTGACAGATTCCTTCTTGCCATATGTCACAAAGGTCCATGATCCTGAGTAAAAGCCTCATTTAATGATGACAAAACGGTCCCCAGTATAGCTGCAAGAGGGAAAGCAAATTTTTAAAATGTATCTAAACTTATATTGAAGAAAAAATTCATTTCAACTAACAACTGCTCCACTGTCTTTGTAAGGTGAACTCTATAATACATGGGGACTGACTGACTACTAGACTGTACTTCATGCAAAAGGGATGATTCTGGGGAGATGTTGGCTGGACAGGATGTAAAAAGGAAGTTCTATTTTTGGAAAAAAATGTGAGAGATGATAAGTCTATGAAGAAAATTAATCATGCCAATATGATGAAAGTGGTCAGAAAAAATGTCAATCTTTCTTTTATATTTGAGTATATGAAAGATAATCTCTATCAAAACAAAACTAGGCAAAAAAAAAAAAAAAAACCCAAACCCAAAAACTAAAAAACTATTCCCTGAGCCAGTCATGAGGAATACTATGCATAAAATACTTCCAGGGCCAGCCCTCATCAGTTGACATAGCTGTTTTTGATAGGAATGTGAAACTTGAAAAACAGGTAAAAAAAAAAAAAATTGATTTAGGACTTGCAAAAGAATCTGACAAACCACATTTCATATCTAAGGTTTTGTAAAGAATTTCATTGTATGGGACAATGAGCATGGTTCAAGAGGTAAACGTGCGTGGCATTAATGTTGAGGTTTTAAATTTGACCGCCAAGACCCACATAGGAGAGAGAGAGGGGAGGAACAGGGAGAGAGAGAGAGAGAGAGAGAGAGAGAGAGAGAGAGAGAGAGAGAGAGAGAGAGAGAGAGAGAGAGAGAACTCCTATAAGTTAACCAATGACCTTTACATAAATATTTTGGCATACTCTTGCCCCCTCCAAAAAATAGATAAATAAAACTGTAACTAATACCAAGTTATACAGTTTAGGATAGGAATGTGTAATTGGGATTCAAAGAAATAACTGACAATATCCAGGCATTGAACTAGCCATATTTTCTAATTAGGTGTTAGCGTCCTCTCCCTCTTCCATTTTCTCCTTCTTCTCCCCCCCTCACCTTCTGCTCCACCTTCCCTTTTATTTAGGTTCCCAAACTGACTGTAAGTAAGCAGCTGCAATTGTAAAAACCAAAGTCATATTTAGATGAACTGGATCCTATGCCTCTTCCAGATATTTTTAAGCATGTAGGCAATGCTCCTCCCTGGCCTCTGCTTCAGGTCCTTTCTCCAGGTTCCTGCCCTAGGTTCCTGCCCAGACTCCCATTCATGATGAACTGTAAGATGTGAATTGATATAAGCCCTCTCTCACCCAAGTTGCCTTGGGCTATAGTGTTTTATCACCACAATAGAAAGAAAAACTAGGACTCTGGGTATCATTAAAACATCCCAACTAAGCCAGTTGGAATAATGGGTTGTAAGGGGTCAGGCTGTCTTCACGTCTGGGGATAGCTAAAAAAAAATTAGAAGCTGTAATTTCAGAGCCTCTCACCCCACAAAGCCAAGTGTGGGTATTTTAAAATAAAAGAGAAAAAGATGGGATGAAGAAATAGATCAGCAGTTAAGAACACTGGCTACTGTTCCAGAAGACTAAGGTTCGGCACACAGCAACCATGTAGTAGCTGTCTGTAGCTCCAGTCCCAGAGGATCAGACACCATCTTCTGATCTCTATTAGCACTGCACAAATGGTACAGACATTCATACAGGCAAAAACATCACACACACACACAAACTAAGTTGATTTGAAAAAAAGAAGATATACAGCACTGTTTGAAACACTCAAAGTCCATACAGGTGTAAATTCCAAGAACATGTCTTCTATATGCAGTGGAAAGAATGTAAATTTGTTTTATTAGATAATTAGTTCTTTTTACCACATTCCATCCCATGGAGGAAGAATTTTCTTTCAAAAGTAGAAACCATATAAACATATAAACCATAGAAACTGCACTACATACAGTCAGTCACAATAATTCTTCAAAAGAGCTGGCTTAGCCAGAAAAGCTACTTAGCAATACAGGTGCCACAGCTTCAGAATATACCAAGAGTAAACACACTGATCAGGGCCAGTTTTCAGAAAGTACTTAACAACCCCACAGCAAACACTAAAAAGTGCAGCTACACAAAATTGTCCCTGAAATACTTGGGAACTCAGACTGGGTGGTTCAGTGTGGAGGCCACCACTATCATCACTATAAAGCATCCTAAAACACCTTTCCACAGAGGTAATGCAAGTTCCTGACCCTGAGTCTGCTTGACCTCAGCCAAACTGAATTTGTCCTGATTGGCAAGCTCAATACCTTCAAGACTCCCATATGCATCATGCCAAGGTCCTACTGTCATCTCTTCATTAAGAATATCCTCAAAACTTGTTGATATGTGTTCACAAATTCTGTTTCCGTGTTCGCTGTAGATGTAAAGCTGTTGTGAGCCAGCTGGCCCTCATGCACAATGGTGAAAGTCACAAACTCAGCTCTGACCTCCACACTCTTGCCACAGAGAAAATATGTTTAGTTATCATAATAGGGATTCACAGAGTGTATCCTTTTGGTTTTATTTCTAAACTGTTTTTAAATAAACATATTGCACTTAAGATTATTCTATTTAAACCTATAATTTGTGGAGTAGACATTATCAATACATATTTAAAAGAGTAATCATTTCAGTGGTGGAGCGATGACTCACTGGATGGATGATATTTCTCATCCAGAGGACAGGATTTCGGATCCAGTACCCAAGTTAGAGTCTCACAGTCACACATAACTCCAGCTCCAGAATCTGACATGTGCTTTTGTCCTATGCAGGCACATAAACAAGCACATAATCAAAAAAATTAAAATGGAGATCTAGTTTTTCAAGAATAGCAGTGCCAAGTGTTATGTACTTGTGACTTTGTAATAACTATTAACGTAACTGATATCATCTTGTAAGCACTTTCAAAGGTAAGTTATAAAAATAACAATATAATTCACATAAAAATTCAGATTTCACATCTTGAAAATGATTAACTCTGGTCTACTGAGATGAAAAAATGTTTTCTACAAAAGCTTAACAACTAGAGTTTGATCCCCAGGATTCACATGGTAGAGTAACAGCATAGAATCCTAACTCCTTCAAGTGGTCTTCTGGTACACATAAACACACACACACACACACCAATAAGTAAAATCAAATTAATTCTAAAACAATAGTTAAAGAGTAACTTGTCCTTGTCACATATGCATATTCTCCATTTTTAATGTTGCGAAGCCAATAATGTTGCAAGTTCTCTGATATTTATGAAGAAAACAAATCAAAATCTGGCACTGGCTTTTGGGCAAGACATGGGACAAAAAAATGTAAGAAATATAGGAGTAAAATATGTGGCAAGACCCAGAGACTGTTCCACCTGGGGATTCATCCCATATACAGTTATCAAACCCAGACATGATTGTGGATGCCAAGAAGTGCATGCTGAAAGGAGCCTGATATGGCTGTCTTCTGAGAGGCCCTGCCAGAGCATTACAGATATAGAGGCAGATGTTAGCAGCCAACTATTTGACTGAGCACGGGGTCCCTAATAGGGGAGTTAGAGAAGAGACTGAAGGAGTTGCAACCCCATAGGAAGAACAACAATATCAACCAACCAGACCCACCCCCTCCCCCGAACTCCCAGGGACTAAGCCATCAACAAAGGAGTACACATTGCTCCAGCTGCATATGTAGCAAAGGATGGCCTTATCATGCATCAATGGAAGAAGAGGTCCTTGATCCTATGAAAGCACAATAGATGCCCCAGTGTAGGGGAATTGAGGGCAGGGGGGGTGGGAGTGGGTGGGTGGGTGGAGTACTCCCTCATAGAAGCAGGGAGAGGGAGGATGCAATTGGGTGTTTCCAGGAGGGAGGGAATCCAGGAAAGGTAATAACATTTGAAATATAAATAAAGAAAATAAAACATATTTTTAAAAAAATATGTGGCAAGAGAGAAGCTTGAAAACCAGGACATAAAGGAAATTATATCACATGGAATATCTTCTCCATAGCAGATGGAATCAAGCAGGGTAACTTAACACTGGCTTCACAGGGGAAAATACTTTAAAACTATCTTACAAAAGAGTATCTCACATAGAGATTCTAGAAAGGAATTGGAAATTCGATAATAATAAAAAATAATAATATGAAAATTAGTAGATTATCTGAATAGTCATTGTTCAAAATATGATATATCAGTGATCCACACTATCAATGCAACTAATAGCCTTAACTGGAAGAAGTCAAAACCACAATGACCTATAATGCTATCTCAAAATGGTTAGTATCAACAAAGAAACTTACCAAATATGACAAAAATGTACAGAAAAATTGGACCATTATAAACAATAAGAACATAAGTCAGTACAACAGTGTGGAGGATTTTCAAAAACCTAAAAAATAGAAATACAATATGAAACAGCTATCAAACTACTGCAACATATCCAAAGGAAAGTAAATCTGTGAATCAAAGAGATACCTGTACTCATTCTAGTGGTAGCTCTGCTTATAATCATTACGATAGAGAAACAATCCAGAATCAATCGACAGATAAGTAGATAAAACATACATAATGGAATATTATTTTACCATAAAGAAACAGAATTGTATTATCTGTGCCAATAATAGCTGGACCATATTATGTTAATCAAAATTAGACATGGGAAAAAAAGATGGCAGAACAGAGTAGCATCTTGCAAAGAGAAGCAGATGTAGCAACTAGAGATGCAGCAGCAGTGAATTTGAGAGCATGGCCATGGCAGACAAACAAAATTATAAACAATAAGAACATAAGTCAGTACAACAAAATTGTTGAGGGAGGAGTGCATGGGGCAGTGGCTGCAAATATAATTGCCAGTTACTGGTAGGGTAACTGGTGCCAAGAGCAGGGTGGTGTACAGCAGCCTGGAACATGCATAGTTTCTGGCCCCAGACACACTGTCCAACTGTAAGATCACCCTGACTCTGAGCAACAACAGGATATCCAAAGTGAAGAATGGTTCATTTTCTAGGTTAAGTTTCCTAGAAAGACTTCTATAATCCTGCTGCCACCAGAAACCAGATTGATGTCCAGGATCCATGCAGCCACTGGCTGTAGCCAGTGTTATGCATCTTTTGAAGTGGTATCAAGGACTGCAAACTCAATACTGAAATGAGAGACATTGAAGGCTCCCCCCTGCCCCACCCCACCAAAACAGAAAAAGAAAAAAGAAAAAAATAGAAACAATTCAAACATGAAGTTCTTGAAGAGAATCCTTAAAAATAGTGATAAAGATGCTGAAGTATATAGCCCTTCACAGTTGACTGATGGCTTATGGTAAGGGTGAGGGGTACAGGGTAAGTTGGGGAGGTGAAGAATGGATTGGGGACTGAGGGTGGGGAGAGTAGAGGTAGTAGGGGTAGTGGGGGAGCGGTGGGTGGTACTAAGTTCTCTTTAAGGAGATGACCACTGATAGTTTGATCAATGAGTATATGAGTAACACAAATTGAACTTAGTGAGGTTTATTTGGGGGTGGGGGTACAAGGGAGGGAGACTAGACCTGGGAGGAATAAGAAACAAGTGTAATCAGGGTGTATTGTACGTGATCAGGGTATATTGTATGAAATTCCCAAAGAATTAATAAAAACATTATATTGCTAGGGGCAAAAAGAGAAAGAAGCAAAGCATATAAAAATAAATACTCTCTAATCTCATATGTGGAATCTTAAAAACATTAATCTCATGAAAATGGAGACTACAATGAGGTCACTAAAAGCCAGGGTCTGTAGGAAAAAGGGGAAGGTGTGAGTAGTTGTTTAACAAGTAGCAAAACGCAGTTGGAGAGGGGGACTATGTTGCATTATTCTATATTCCCAAATTAGCAAATCAAAAGAGGAGGGAAAACTTACACCAACCATGACAAAATAACAGGAACCAAGAAACATTGCTCACTGATAATTTTCAACATCATTAGTCTCAGTTCCCCAATAAAAAATACAGATGAACATGTGTGACTAGGAAACAGGATCTATCCTGCTACCGCCTCCAAGAAAAATAACTTATTGTCAAAGATAAATACTACCTCACAGTAAAAGGATGGAAAAAGATAATCCAAGTATAAGAAAGCAAGATATTAAAATGTTGTAGCCATTTTAATATCTGACGAGATAAACTTCAACCCAAAACTAATCAGAAGAGATAGGGAAAGAAACTACATACTCATCAAAGGAAACATCCAGCAAGAAGCTATTGTAATTCAAAATGTTTACACATCAAACAAGTTCATAAAAGAAGCATCAATACAGTTATATCATATATTGACTCTCATATGTTAGTAGTGGAAGACTTCAATATCCCACTCTCATCAACAAACAGATCATCCAGACAAAAACTAAATAGAAGAAAAATCTAGAGCTAGATGAAATTATAAATCAAATGAGCCTAGGATATATCTACAGAACATTACCATCTAAAGACAAAAGAATATACCTTCTCAGCACTTCATGGAACCATCTCCAAAATGTGTTGGACCATATATACAGACACAAAGTCAGTCTCAATGGATACAAGAAAAATAAAATAACACACTGCATCTTATCTGAAAGCACAGATTAAAGCTGTATATCAACAACCACAGATACAACAAAAAGCTTACAAACTTATGGAAACTGAAAACTCCCTACTGAATGAAAATTGGGTCAAGATGGAAATTTAAAACTTTTTACAATTGAATGGAAATGAATACACAACATCTCAAACTTATAGGACACAATGAAGGCAGTTCTAAGAGGCAAGTTCATAGTACTAAGTACCTGCATATTCAAAAAAAAATTAGTGAAATCTTATACTAAAAACCTAATGGCACACCTGAAAGCTCTAGAACAAAAAAGAAGAAATAACACTCAAAAGCATTAGACAGCAAAAAATTGTTGGCGTTCAAACCCAAGACAAATGGCCCAGTTACCTGTTTAACATATCATACCAACTGTTGGACTGAGCATGGGGTCCCCAATAGATGATTTAGAGAAAGAACTGAAGGAACTGAAGGGGTTTATAGCCCCATAGGAAGAACAACAATATCAACCAACCAGACCCGCCAGAGTTCTCAGGAACGAAGCTACCAACCAAAGAGTATATATACATGGAGGAACCCATGGCTCCAGCCCCATATGTAGCAGAGGAGAGGCACTTGGCCCTGTGAAGGCCCCAGTTGTAGGGTAATTTAAGGGCAGGTAGGTAGCAGTGTGTAGGTCAGTAGGGGAACACCTCATAGAAGCAGGGGGAAGGGGGACAAGGTAGGGGGTTTCCAGGAGGAAACAGGGAAAGGAGATAACCTTTGAAATGTAAATAAAGACTTCAGTTTTAATGTCCTTATGCAATTACTGAGTGTATGAATAAATGTGTGTCTGATTCTTGTGCCTTTCTTGGATTCTTTTCCTTCTGTTGGCTTTTCTTACCCAGCTTCAATAGCTGAAATTTTTATCTCACAGTGATAGTTTTTATTTTATCATATATATATTGTTTTGTTTGTTTTTCGAGACAGGGTTTCTCTGTGTAGCCCTGGCTGACCTGGAACTCACTTTGTAGACCAGGCTGGTCTCAAACACAGAAATCCAACTGCCTCTGCCTCCCATGTCCTGAGATTAAAGGCATAAGCTAACACTTCCCGGCTTGTTTTATTTTAATATTATGTCTTAGAAGCCTATACTTTTCTAATAAGAGACAGAAAGGGAGTTTATTTTGATGGAAGCAGATCTGGAGGGAACTGGGATGAGTAGAGGGAGGAGAACTGTAATCATGATAGAAAAGAATCTATTTTTCAATAAAGGAGAAATAATCTCTGTGATTTCATTTTAGTGAATAAGAATGACCAAGATTAATGAAACAAGACAGCTCATGATGGTGGGGATGTAGGATAAGAGGAGCACTCGTCCATTCTGAGGAGCAAAAACTCACCCAGTGACTTTGGAAATCAGTATGTGATTCCTAAGGAAGCACATGTGTTTCTTCTTTTTTTTCCTAGTTTTTGCTTTTCCTCTGTTTACTTGTTTACTTTGTGTTATTCTGGTTTTTATGTTTGCTTATTGGCCTGCTTGTTTTCTAAAGACAGAGAGAAAAAAGGTAAGAAGTTAGATGTATGGGGAGGTGGAGAAGATCTAGGAGGAAATGTAGGAGGGGAAACCATAATCAGAATATACTATATGAAAAAAGTATTTTCTATAAAAATGTTTTGCTGCATAGATTAATCTTGGTTGGCAGTCACTTCTTTTCAGAAATTGGAATACATCATTCTACATTCTAGCTTTTAGAGTTTCTGTTTAAATAATCTTATGGCTTTTAATATAAAATTAATAATGTCATGGCTTGGTGTTTTTATTGTGCAGCTTCATTATTTTTTTCTTTGTTCCTTACCTAGAGTTTTAACTATAGCATGGTTTGAGTGGAGACTCTTTCCTGATCTTGTCTGCTTGATGCCCTAAATGTCTCCTAAATCTGATGTCATTTCTTTCTCTACATTTTGAAATTTTTATGCTATGATTTTGTGTATCATTTATGTATGTAGCCTAAACTGATTCTTCTGCTACCCTCATGATTTTAAAATTTTAAGCTTTGTGTCCCACAGATCCCAATTGTGCTGTTTATACTTTCTTATTATTTTAAAAATTCATCATGATTTGATTTTCCTTTTTATTATTAACATATTATTTGCTCTTTAGAATTTTCAATATGACTTATCTTTGGTCATATGTACTCTACTCATATTTCCTCTTCCAGTTTCCCTGTGCTCCAAACTTCACAAGATGTTATTTTTTAAAAATAAAATCTTGCTTAATTAATTTTACTTTAATTGCATCCCTGATAATCTGATCCATTGTATTGATGAGATTTTCTACTAGGTTTCTTTTCAGTTGATTTGATGAGATATTCATGTCTAAAATATCAGTTTAACTTCTTTTGTATTTTTATAATTTTCTTTTATTTTTGTGTATGTGTCACATACACAAAATGTATTAATGTGAATGTATTAATGTGGGAGTGCCCATGAAATCCAGAAGAGAGTATCTTATCTCATGGAACATACAGTAGAGGGATTATAAACTTTATAACTTGAATGCTCAGAAGTGAACTCATGACCTGGAAGAATATCAAGTTCTCTTAATAATGAAGCCATCTTTCCCAAACCTTTTGTTTCCAGTATTGTTCAATTGAAGCTAAATTGTAGTAGTGTTAAAAATATTCTTTATCTTTATTCTTTATAGCACTGGGGTTGTGGAGTGGGAAGGTGAGGGAGTGGGGTAGTGGTGGATGGGGTGAGGGGTGGAGGAGTGGGACATTCTCATAGAGACAGAGGGGAGGGGAAATGGGATGAGGAACTGTTAGAGGGCAGACCAGGAGGGGCAAAATGACTGGACTGTAAAAAAAAGATTAAAGTTTGAAAAATAGAATGAATGTCAGCTGAGAAAGGATAAGGAATAGTATTAATTCAACTTAGAAAAACTAAGGAGAAAAGTACGTGGAAGTTAAAACTGCAATGTTTCTAATATCCACAGAGTTTAAATATTATTACTGTTGTGGAAAGATTTAGTTAACACATACACATAAGAGGAGGTAGGGTTGAGAAAATGAGGTAGGAATGATAGGGAAGTGTATGGGTTATATGTAGGGAGACTAGTAGAAGAATATACAATAAAATATATAGAGAGGCACACAAAACAGTCATGAAACATATAAATAATGTAAAAACCAAAACACGACCATTAAGACATGTTATTCAGGAGTCAATATTTTTGAAAGGTAAAAATAAAAGAAAATGCTAATTAATAATTTTTCTTTGATAGAATGGATTTTAACTCATTTCCTCCCTGTGCTGTTTTAAATACTAAACTGCACTGGCTAGGGAATTGCAGCTTAGCTTTAGCTCAAACCTGTAAAACCAGAGTTCTGAGTGTGCAATGTTGAAGTGAGTTCAATTGAATTGTCTTTGGTTTGAGTTTCTGTTTAGTTAAATAAGGCATCAAACTTCTTTTCCCCAGACCTTAGCACAAAATATTGCTTTAGGGAAATGTTCACCCATTATTTTCTTAAAATGTGGGGGATGGTCATGCATCCCCTGCTTGGATTGCTAAACACAAAGAAGGTATATTGACCTCATACATGCTATTTATATTTTGGCTGGAAATGTTCATCCTTCCACAGTGAAAGCTATGCCAGCATCTGCTCCTATAGTCTCCAGGCCAGGGCAGTTTGCATATGGCTGTGACATAGCTCTGGCATGAGTGCACTGAGGTCAAGAATGTGCTTCCTATTGTGCATCATTGTTCCTTCTTACAGCTTCAGGATGCACATTATACTGCAACCTCATCCCATAGTGATTTTCCCTGCCTACTGTGATCCCAGCTGCTGTCATGCCTCCACAGCCTGTTTCATCTCTCCAGCCTGGGGTTCCTGCAGCATTTGTGTGCTGCTGAGCAGAGTGGAGTGGGAAGGGAGAGAAGGGAGAGGAACTGAAGCACCTCTTGATAGTTTCCACAGACATTGCTCAAGATGCATGGATTGTTGACATTACTGTGTGCTGCTTTTCAGAGATTCCCTTTATCATCAGTGATTATCTCCTGTAGGAATAAAAACTACTGTTCATAATCCTGTTTTCTTTCATAGATCACAATATGAGTACAATCTGGCGTCTCACTCAGAAGTCCTATGCTTTTTTCTTTTTCACACCCCTATTGTTTTCTGCCCCTTAAAGATGCCTTTCCTTCCCACACAGTCCCCACATATGCTTTTATAACACAATGATTTCATGGCCCTTTCTTTTCTACTTTCCCACTTTCTAGATCATTTCCTTGCCCCCCCCCCAATATAGTAACTCTCCTTCCTTTAATGTTATACACATATTTCTGATTAAATTTTTTCCTTCACACATGCCACATTGAATTTTTATCCTTTTGTTATTTCTTTATTTTCCAATGTAGTCTTTTTTTGTTTCAGTTTTAGTTTGGTATTTTTGAGTTTTTGCAGTTGTTGTTATTTGAAGTATGTATAGATTGAGGTATATGTGTGCTTTGTTTTCTACAATTTTTCCAATATCTATCATAGTGCCTAGACATAATTATACGTCTGGGTGTAGAGACATAAACCTTTAATCTCAACACTTAAGATGTAGATGCAGGAGGATCAAAAGTTCAAAGCTAGATTTGGCTATAAGAGATGCTATGTTAAAGACAAAAAAAGAAAAAACTGAAAAAAAAAGAAGAAAGAAAGAAAGAGAGAGAAAGAGAGAAAGAGAGAAAGAGAGAAAGAGAAAGAGAGAAAGAGAGAGAAAGAAAGAAAGAAAAAAAGGAAGGAAGGAAAGAAGGAAGGAAGGAAGGAAGGAAGGAAGGAAGGAAGGAAGGAAGGAAGGAAGGAAGGAAGGAAGAGAAACAAGCAAAAAAAAAGTTTAGTGGACTCAGTGGATTCAGTCATTAAAAACACTATTTTTTCCCTGTCCTTTTACTCTAATATTTTGAATTTTATACAAGAATTGCTGAATTACTGTGAAGTCATATTTGGTCTTTCCATCAGTGTTGGGTTCACTCTCCCTGTGATAGGAATATACAATGTGGACACTCTGGCAAACACTTGGTTTTCAGCAGCTTTACCCCTTGAATTAAACACAAAGATGAATATTTTGAAAGTTTCTAATTTGAACTATCTTGACAGGAGAGTGCAGACATTGGGACGACCATGCCTACATCTTCAGCTTCTTGGAATTTATAAGTATGGCAGCTCCATGCTTCACACAAGAGAAATACAGAAGTTATTTACAGGACAACAGCTTGACTGGACATTTACATTATCAGAATCAAGGATTTGCCAATCATTTGAAGTCATGACCTTTCTAAATGGCCTCTGGCTGTGTGGTTGATTCTCATTTACTTTGATTCCCAACCTTTCCTGTTACACACCCACCAGGTTGTGGCAGCTTCTGATTGGTGTGCTCTACATATATAGTCCCATGATGTGGAACACTGGTGTCAACAATCTTCCTTGTCTCCTAGTATTGGAGCTTGATCTTGTGTGTTTCCTGCTCTTCTACTTGTCACCATGAAGTTCCTGGCACTCCTTTTGTTGCTTGGTGTTTCCACTATCCTAGTCTCTTGCCGTAAGTAAAGATTTTTACTTGAACTTAAAATGTGGTCCATAATACATGAAGAAACTTAGTGAAACATGAATTAATGGATACCTACATGCTGCTATTTCCTGTCCTCTTACCTAGTACCTGATTCTATCTCAATTTTTAAACTTAACAGTTTTTTTTCTTTTTTAGTAATTTATTTATTCACTTTACATCCTGATCACATCTATCTTTATCATTGTTTGTCTGTGTGTGTGTGTGTGTGTGTGTGTATGTGTGTGTGTGTCTGCCATGTGGTGTCAGGGTCTCAAACATATTGTCATGCATGTGAGGAGGTTAGAGACAGGAATCAGTTCTCTCCTTCAGCTATGGGATCAGCTGATATCACCCAGCTTGTAAGAGAAGAGCTTATGCCTACTGAGCCATCTTGTTAGTATTCACCTTCATTTTGACATATCATTGTAGGTAGGTAGACTCCACCGGGGTTCCTAATTCAGTCCAGTTTTTCCTCTATGATAAACATGGCACTGAAATGCTTTGTTAGTGTCAATAAGTTACATTTGAGAAGGTGACTAAAGACTTATTTCAGGGAAGCAAAACTGACCACATGTTAGGTGTCAAATGTTTTCTATATCTGTGCATGTGCTTCCCTCAATCTGTCTACTTAGTTGCACATGTCTGTAGTAGTGGTCACATTCTCTATCTCATCAAAACGTTACTTAAGTTCTTCTGTCTTATTTTGCTTATATTTCTTCAGAGGACGCGGAGACAGACAGTCCTGCCACTTCTGAAACTGGTGACTCAGGTCTGAGTAACTTTCATTACCTTCCTACCCTAACCATCTTCCCTTCACAGCATCATGTTAACCAAGGTGTTTTGGATATTTTGAGATGTGAGGAAATTTTAGTAAAATCCATGGAAAGATTCAATTCTAATTAAAAAATTATTTTTAATAAATGACAACATTGTATTCTTCATATAAAGATAATTAAGCCTCTGACATGGACTAAGAGGAACTCTAGGCATTTATTGTTCTTATGTAGTATATAAATGTCATGAAGTCTGATACTGTACTTAACTTTTATGTGTGAGTGCACAGAAGGTCTTCCACACAATAAAGGAAGGACTGATTATATAAATCCTGTGTATAAAAGAGAGCAAGTGTCACTGGAACAGACAGCAAATTCCTGAAAGTGCTATGGACTGAGGGCCTGGGGACATATGCCAGGGTGGGTTGAGGCAGAAGCAGAGGCCTGTGCTTTACATAGGTGAGTTAGTCTCAGAATCATGTTTGTTTTCCTTCTTGGAACTGGCAGTGGAGGCTGTTACCTAGGAAATTTCTTTGTGATTTTTAGGCAATGGTGCCTGTAACTAGCTTGGGTTTTATTTTTGTGTTCATGCCTGTCACAAAGTGCTTGCTTGTGTCTTGGTCAGTGTTATTGCCCAAGGAAATTATGAAGTCATGAAAGATAAAGCAATAACATATGTGACAGACTAAATATTTGATAGAATTAGTGAATTCAGAATAAAGAATGAATGTATAATTCTTGGTGGGACCAATGACATTCCAAAGAAGAGTCGGTATCTCACTTGGAGGGTTTCCTTCTAATTTCAGCTGATTCTACTGATGGAAATACTGGCTCTGAAACTCAGGCAGATAGTACTGGTGAAAAGCAAGATGCTGAGTCCTCTGATTCAGTCAATGACCAAAGTGTGAACACTGATAATACCAACACTGCTACTGAGGCCTCTGAGGAGGACAAAAAGGACGAGACAGATAATAACATTACCAGGGATGACACCTCCGATCAGACCAAAGGGGATGATACCTCCAATGAGAAACAAGGGGATGATACCACTCATCAGAAAGAAGACAATGACACCACTGAAAAGAAAAAAAAAGATGACAAACCAAAGCTTTTGATTGCTAAAAAAGTGGGAAAAGGTAAAAAAAAACGAAAAAAAAAAACAAAAAACGTTTCATCTAATTTTGTTCTTTATGGAACTCTTCGAATCTTTAGGTTCCCCATGGCTACAGTGAACTGTACCTTCATGAGGAAGTTGGGGAGGGTAAGGAGAGGGAGAAGAAGAGACCCTTCTTTTATTTCTCTTTTCTAAGTTCATCATACTGTTTATATATAAGTACCAGAAGTTGACAAGAGTATGTTATCAATTTTAACTGCATCAATCTTGCAATATTAGATCTGTTAGAGACAATGTACATCAGCAGAAATCATTGAAAGTGTAAAGTATCTCCATGTAGCATGGCAACTGCATGGCTTTCCTTTTTCTTAAATAAAAGTCATGTTTTCTTTGGAAACTATTCTAAAAATTGAAATAGAAAATGGCTTTGTGATGAGGTCTTCCATGGATGACTGTTATAACATAAATCAGGAGACTTCTAAAAGTTTAAAAATTTATTCTGTATGACGGTTTTTTTCCCTAGAACTTCATCTTTAAAGTAATACCATTTATATTATACTATATCATATTTTATGCATATGTCAGGCATCATGTTACAAAATTCACATTTTTGATGTGATTCAGGTCTCTAGAAAACTAGTCCAGGTAATATATACTATAAAACTGAAAGAATGGGAGGTTTCAACTGAGCAGCTTTTCTCTGAGAGAAAGGGCAGTGATGGAGGATGGCATTTGCCCTCAGAGGACAAGGTGCTGAGGAACCTTCTCCAGGTATTGCTTCTCTTTCATATCTGGTCTGTTGTTTATCATAGTGCTTGGTGATCTGTGCTGGGCAGATGCTGAGTGAGTATATGGCCATAGTCTCTTTACCAGAGAAGCTGGATTCCTTGTGCACTAATAGAAGAAAAATTATTGCTAATCACCATCCTCTAAAACTCTGTAAAATGTCTGGCTTAATGGCTCCATTGTAGACTATATATCCAAATACTGTAGATGGGAAATAAAAATTGGTTGGTTTATTTATTTTTGAGGCAGTGCTTTACTATATAGTACAGACTAGCCATGAATTCTTGGCCTTCCTGCCAGTAATTCCTGAAGGTAAGCCTCTGCCACCCAATCTGTGACTTTTTCTTTGACGGATGAAAATATCATGTGTTTTGTGTTGTTGTTATTGTTGTTTTTGCTTCTACCAAACATAACAACATAGAGTTGTTAGTTCTCATTCAGGTTAAAACAAAAAAAATGAAATCTCAAAAATCCTCCTTATTTTTTCTTTCTCTTACAGCTTTAAAATATGTGGCTAAAAGAATGATTCCACCCTTTCTTCGTGAATGAGTTTGCATCTTCTATTACTGATCTTTCTGAAACAGACTAGCACATCCTTGATTTGATTCCCTCCAGTTATTAACCCTGACTATTCTCTCTCTCTCTCATTGCTAACTTTTATCTTTTATCAAATAAATGGTAATCATGAGCAGCATCAAAATGTTTTTGGTTTTTTTGGATGAACTGATGTTAAATGTGTAGGCAAAACCATGGAGATGCAAAATATTCTCAGGTACTACTTCGAGCTCTTTTTAATAACTGGGCTATAGTTTTATCTGAAAGATTACTGAATTAATTCCATGATATAACCATAGAATTGAAAGTCTGAGAAAGACTTTAAATAATAACTATACCTATAAATAAGACATAAATATTAGGTATATCACTAGAGGCCTGAGTTTCTAATATTAATATACTATTTTTCAATATTAATATACTAACCAAGTGGTTTAAGTGTTCAGTTTCATTCCTCTAAATTCTTTTGAATTATTATTACTATTATTATTATTATCTGAAGTGATTTAGAGGTGACAGTGATGAAATAAGCTCCTGAATCTGATACTGGCCTGACACAGGCAACCAGACTCTGAAGGTCTTAGGACTGAACTTGTCATTAAGGTAGCAAATGAATTCTGGAGTTTGACCAAAGGATAACACACTAGCATCAGATGGGATCCCTCAGTGACAGTGATTAAATGAGACAAAACGTTAAGAGTCCCTCGGGGTTTTGTTTTGTGCACCAAACAAGTTTAATATATGACATCAAGCATCCCCTCTCTCAGCTAAAGAATAAGCACTGCTCTAGCACCAATTACAAATTTTGTTTCTTAGGATTCTGTCTTTTTAGATAAGCTTCATTAAAATTCCAGATATTTGCATTTTACTTTCCCCCAAAGCATCAAGTCCACAGAAATGTCCTCTTTCCCTGATAACTTGCCCTGGTTTCTGACTCAAGAACAAATGCTATCTTAACATTTTTGCAAAGGCAGCTCCACTCCCTGTAATTTCTACTATTGTGCTACATCCTTGATTGACTAATGTGATAAACTTTCCTAGATTTTTCAGTTATAACTAAACTCCGGATAGTCACCATGGTAAGTTTCTAAACAAACTGCAAAGTAAGAATGGGTGGTTAATGTGACTGTAACTTGGTCCTTTATTTGTTTCACTGACTTGACTAGAAACATATTCATCATTTGTCATAGGTATGCAGGTAGTAGTCTAGGGGATTACTGAGCTCATTCCATGATATAAAAATAGAATTGAAAGTCTGGGAAAGACAGAACACACAAAAAAGGCAAAGGTAACAGATTTATTGTCAACATCCCCCATCTGTATGGGTGGGGCTATAAAGCAGACTTCTGGGAAACAGACTCTGGGTTGGGTGTTTTATTGGGTGTCTTTGTTCTTTCCTATTTCCTATTGGGTCTGTTTTGATACATGTACCCATTCCTTCTCACTGTTCTCTTCACAGTGTCTTCTGGGAATAAGAAGCTAACATCTTAGAGAGCCTGCCTTCACTTTCCTTGTTTACCAATGTCCCTCTAACTTTCTATCAAATGAGTCTGTGGACCATTTTCCAGGAACCCTATGTCTGCAGCTTTGAAGGCTTTGTGTTTAATTTTGACTTTCTGATCAAAATTCATCAATTAGTCAGATTCCTTAGCCACTATAGTGCACTCAGTTGGTTGATGCTCCTTAAGGAGACATTTGATTATTAAAACTATGACTTTTGGGGCTGGAGAGATTGTACTTGCTGGTCTTGCAGACAACCTGGGTTTGGTTTCTGTGATTCATACAATGGTCCACAAACATCTATAACTCCAGTTCCAAAATCCTTTTCTTGCCCCAGCAGACATGTGTGACATGTATACATTTGCAGATAAAGACTCATACATATAAAATAAAAATAATCCTTTAAAAAGATTGTGTTCGGTACTTTAGAGCCTGGATTTCAGTTTCAGTAAAATTGAAGCTGTGTTTATTATCTTATGAGTAGGCAAAGAGTTCACAAGTCTATCAGCATAAATAAAGCCAGGACCAGATAACCTTACTGCTGGATTTTACCAAACCTTTACAAACCTGGGGTTATCTTACTTAATTATTCAAAGTTTAGTGAGAGATGATCTTGTAAGACCCCCAATCCTGGTCCTTGGCTCAAATCCCGGGATGAGCTGGCCGGCACCCCAATGAATTGAGAGAAAACCACACCTGATGCAACCTGCAAGAGGTTTTATTATCAGCTGAGGACAAACTCCTTCCACCAAGCAGGGCAGGGGAGTTTGACTATTACCCCAAGTGGTAACTGTAGGGTCTTTTAACAGATAGCTGAGGAATTGGGAGGAGTTGGGAGGAGAATTCTTCTATGTCAGGTGTCCTTGGTAAAATTACAATTATTGCATCTCTGGCTGTAAGGCTCAGAAACAAAAAGGCTTTTTGCTGGCTATAGAGAACAAAGAGCTTCTTTCTGGCCATATTTTTAGAGATCAAGGAAAACAAGCTTGGGGTAATATGTTAGGGGCTTTACCTCTCAGGGAGAAATGCTCTAAGTCAGGGTCTCACAATCTCTCAAAACTCATTCTAGAAAGCCAAGGTTACCCATTTAACCCAAGAAAATGACAGTAAAAATGAAAAAGGAAAGTTTAGTTGTTAATGATCATCGTTTCAAAAGTACAGAGCAAATGAACTACCATCAAACAGATTATTCATGATGATACAGTTAGGTTTATCCCATAGATATCAGTTGTAGCTAGGAAATATATATGTCATACTATGAACAGAATAAAAATAGAAGCATGCTAGTCATTTCAGTATATAACACAAAAGAATTTAATAAATTTTAATATCCATATACCTTCATGATAAAAGCCTTAAACAAATTACATCTAGAATTTGTTTCAACTGTATTTCAACTGAAATCTGATTATACTTATTCAATATATTACCATAACTCTTATCTAGAAGGCTTAGATAAGATAAAGAAATGATAGGGTTATATAAGTAAGGGAGGAAGTATGATAACCTGTTTGCAAATGATATGATTCTTCACAGAGAAACATCTAAAAATTCTAACAAAAGATTCTTGGAAATGATAATTTAATTCAGTTAAATACTAGGATGCATATTCATACAGAAACCAATAGTTTTACCACATTAAGAGTGAATTTGTCAGAGAGAGATGCTGGAGAGATGGCTCAGTGATTAAGAGCACTGGCTGCTCTTCCAGAGGTCCTGAGTTCAATTCCCTGCAACAACAGGTTGACTCACATCTGAAATGGGATCTGCTGTACTCTTATGGTGTGTCTGAAGACATCCATATTGTACTTATATAAATAAAATAAATAAACCTTTGGGGGATGGAAAAGAGTGGATTAGTCCAGAATTAAATCTCAAAAGCCATCTCATTTCTAATATCTAAAACTGTACCTATAAATATACTCAATTGAGGAAGTGAAAAACCAATATAGTGGAAATTCTAAAACACTACCAAATCATTTGAAGACATGTTAAAAATATAAATATTGCCCATGTTCCTGGGTTATTAAAGTTGGGATTGTTAAAATATTAGTATTATCCAGAACAACTCAAATGAAAAATAATCATCAAAATATCAATAATCCTCTTCAGAGGACTAGAAGTTTATTATCAAAGGATACGGAATAGCTGGAGCTGTCTTGAAACACACTAGCAAACCCAAAAGCAAGAAGAGACCTGTTCTCAAGCTACTCTACAGAGTCATAGTAAACTAACACTGTAGTATGTGTATAGAAACAGACAGGCTAGTGTTCCCAGAGTTCCCAGAATAAACCAACCTATTGATGACCATTGATTATTCCAAGGTAGCAAAACAAACAAATAAACAAACAAAAAAACAACAAAATGTCAATTCAGTAACTGGGAAACCTGGATGTGAATATAAAAAGGCAAAGGCCAATTTTCAAGACAGACAGAGCTACACAATGAGACCATGCCGCAAAAAAAAAAAAAAAATAATTAGATAAATAGATAGCAGCTGGGTGGTGGTGGCACACGCATTTAATCCCAGCACTTGGGAGGCAGAGGCAGGGAGATTTCTGAGTTCGAGGACAGCCTGGTGTACAAAGTAGGTTCCAGGACAGCCAAGGCTATACAGAGAAACCCTGTCTCAAAAAAACAAAAAAATAGATAGATAGATAGACAGACAGACAGACAGATAGATAGATAGATAGATAGATAGACAAACAGACATACAGAACCCCATTTTCAAGCACTGGCCACATAATGTATATGGTAAAACTATCTAGTGCATTATGTAGCTGTCCAGAAGCCTCAATGAACTGGGTACTTGAAAGGGAGTTTGGGAATGAAAAAGAAGAGAAAGATGAAGCTAAGACAAAGGTTTCTGATCAAGGCTCAAAGTTTAACTTTCAACTCTGTGCCTATATAAGCAAACCCCAGAGACCCATCCCTTTGTTTCAGCTGGATTGAGTTGCAAAGCAAGCTCAGCAAGCAGTCATCTCCTCCAGGCTCTGGTAGGGAAATGCAAATGTGCTGACTTCAGCCTTGTTTTAAAACCATCAGAGTTTACTTAGTTTATTCAAGGCTGGGGAAAGGGCACAGCATTTCACAGATCCTGACCCACCTATTTCATCCTTAACTCCAGGCCTAGCCCCTGGTAAGTATCCTAAAGTACCATACACTTGTTCTATCCCAGTGCCCCAGACCTAGTTCAGGCTGTGCATACTTGACAGCCCATAACATCCCCAAGAACTGAAAAGGTAACAGAAGCAATAAAGAGAACACAAACCGAGGCAATTCTGGTGTGGTGCTTTGAATATTCTTGGTCCAGGGGGTGGCCTTGTTAGAGTAGATGTGTTACTCTGAGCATGGGCTTTATGACTATCATCCTACTTGCCTGGAAGCTAGTCTACTCTTATTTGTCTTCAGAACGAGATGTTGGGCTTCTCCTAAGCTATAACTGTCTGGATACTGCTATGATCCCACCTTGATAATGGATTGAACCTCTGAACCTGTAAGCTAGCCCCAAATCGATGTTGTCCTTTAGAAACGTTACCTGTCATGGTGTCTCTTCTCAGCAATAGGAAGTAACCAAGCCAATTCAGTGAGCAGTGGGCAGAAGTGAGGATTGAAAAGAAAAGCACAATTAGACAAATATTATAACATGACTCTAGTCAGTGCTGAGGCTGGAGTGGGTTTATTTTTTCCCAGAAGCTTTTCTACCTTTCTAGGTACTTGTTCAGAATAGGGTTAGTTCTTATATCAAAGACAAAGTAAATAAACAAGGCAAAAACAAAGAGATCACACCTGGTAGTAGACAAACCAAGGAATAAACAAGTCCTTGGAGTTACTGGGCCTGGGGGCATATCTGAATTACCAAGACAAAACAGAAGTCATACATTCCTTGGGGGTATTCACCTTGATCCTTACATTAGCCCAAATGTGAATATTCTTATCTGAGCCTACTTCTTCCTCTAAGCAGAATGACAAGAACCCACCAAATTTCTATAAGCAAGCAACACCAAGAGCTCAACATGAGGAGTCCTGACAAAGACACAGAAACATGCTCATACACACATATTTAAACAGGCACTTATGTTGTACACGCAAACATAGTAAGAAATGCAAGAATGGAGTTGTAGACAGATGTCAGCTCTGGCATATGTGATTCCCTGCTTTAGAAAGCGGGAATCTAGTGATATAGCACCAGAGGAAGATCAGGGTCTTTCCACATCTCCAGCCCTCGTGATGTACTCACAGAACTCCTCAAAGTGCCAGATCATCAGGATGCATAGACAAAAACTTTCTTCACAATAACTTGGGTATTTTACGTGTGATTCTTGGGCTTTGTGGTATTTGAGACAGAAAGGAGTTGTCAATGAGTTGCCAAAGGCCTGCTTTCTTTCAAGATTCTTAGATCCTATACACCTAAAATGATCACATTGGGATGCAAATTGTTTCCTGTGTTGCTCTCACACTTTCCTGTCCACGGTCTAACATAATCTGAGATTTAAAGACAATTTATGGAAAACATAGAGAGTTCATACTGTCCATAGTCATTGGATTGGGAAAAAGTAAGAAACAAATGGGAAGGGGAGGGTAAAAGAGGGAGGGCAAGACCTGATGCCTTTCCTTAAGTTCTGTCATTTACCAGAAGCATAGAATTCTTGCTAGGTCTTGTTACTCTGTGTAATGTATTCATAGCCTTGCATTCTTAGTGTAGGGACAGTGGAGGACTTCTTTAGCCTTACTGACTTCATTCAGTAAGTCACTTCTTGGTACATTCATGGGATCAGTCAATGATCCACAGAGTAATGCCAACATCTACAAATGCTCATGATCTTTATATAAAAATGGTGTAGCATGTGATTAGGACCTATAAATTTATGCCATATATAAATCAACTGTAGATTACGTGCAACAGCTAGTGCAACATAAATGGTATAGCAATACTACTCGTGCAACACTGTTGATCAAAGACATAAAATGTCAGTGTATATCACATTTTTTGGAGGATTTTGATAATCTGTTAGATGAATTCTCAGATTCTAGACTACAAATATAGATAGCTAGCCATATTTTGAAAATATTTTTGAAATATCTTTTTTGTATATGTATATGTCTGTCTATATGTATATAGACAGTGTATACTCGGGCCTTAAGAATTCAGAAGAGGGTCTCTAGTCCCCTGGAACTGAAGTTATAGAATGTTGTGAGCACCATATGTTTTCAGGGAACTGAATTTGGGTCCTCTGGAAAAGGATACACAACTCTGAAATGCTGAGCCATCCTGGCTGTACTTATTTTTAATACACAATAAATACACCTGGCCCCGTTCCCCCTGGAGAAGTCCAGCTTCTGCATTAATATATGTCAGGTCCTAGAAACTTCTGCTTCTCTGACCACTCATGACTGAGGTTTCTTCCTGCTGGTGACTGATGTTCTGTTTTTGTTTGATTATTTTCATTGTTCCCTGTTGTTTAAGGGTTTTGCCATGGTGAAGAGATAGCATGAGCAAGACAACTTTTATAAAGGCAAACATTTAATTGAGGCTTGCTTACAGTTTCAGAGGTTCAGTCCATCATCATCAGGGTGGGAAGCATGGTATCATGCAGACAGACTTGTTCATGGAGAAAGAGCTGAGAGCCCTACATCTTGATCCAAAGGCAGCCAGAATGGGAGAGGGGTTCTTCTGCACTGGCCAGGTCTTGAGCTTAGGACTTTAAAGTCCACCCCACAGTGACACACTTCCTCAAACAAGTCCACACCTCCTAACAGTGCCACTTTCCATGGACCAAGCATATTACAACCACCACATTAAACTCCCTGGCCCCCACAGGTTTGTTCAAACATTTGAGTCTATAGGGGCAATACATAGCTATAGCATAATGCAAAATCTGTTTAGTCTACCTCAAAAGTCCCCAAAGTCTATCATAGTTTAACAATGTTTAAAAGTCCAAAATTCAAAATCTCTTCTAGGATTCATTCAATCTCTTATCTGAAATCCCTTATAAAATCAAATTAAAAAGCAGATCACATACTTTCAACATCAAAGTATATGCATCACTAATCCAAAATGTCATAATGAGAAAATAGAAGACTAAAAGTCATCTGAGCAAACTCAAATGCTTTATCTCCATGTGGGATGTCAAAGTGCTCTTCAGGTCTCCAACTCTTTCACCTCTGTTGACTGCAACAAACTTCTTTCTCTTGGGCTGGTTCCACGCCCTATTAACAGCTTTCCTCTGCATGTATCCTTGATCTCTGGCATCTCTAACAACTTGGAGTCTCCAAGGCAACTTTAACTTTACAGCTTCTTGTTCCTATCTCTGGAATTCACACATGATCTTCTACCCTGATCCAAGGGATTTAGGTAACTTTTTAACTATGCCCTTTATAGCACTCTAGGTTCATGTAGACTAGACTCTGTGGCTGCTGCTGTTCTTGGTAGTCATACCATGGAACTGACATTTGCAATATGCTGGGGACTTTTGCTACAATTAGGCATCACTAATAACCTCTTATAGGCTATCTTCAGGGTGCTAAGTTTCAACTTCTTTGCATGATTCCTTTTGTCCACAGCCATCAACTTCAGTTGAGGGTATACTTTCACCAATGGCCTTTCCTGGCCTCTCACAATGCTAAGCTTTAGGCAGTCTCAATGACCCCTTCAGGCCTTCAAAATAAGTACCACCTGGATGATTTTTACAAGTAACAATGTATAGCTGCCTGCACAATGTCTGTCTCAAAAACAAAACTTCTTTGTGTTCTAAGAAAACAGTTCCCAGAAGATTTCATCCCAGTGATCCTGGTCTCTTCTTCAACATTGCTAAATATTTAGCCTCAGCTAATCAGCATCAATTGTCTCAGTAAATACTTCTATTCTTAACTCTAAAGCCAGAGCCACATGGCTGATACTGCTAAGTTCTGCAGCTTGCTGGTGCTGGAGCATAGCCCCTGTTTTATTACATCCTATACTGCCTATATTTGGCTGACCTGAAACTTGCACTGTAGACTTACCTTGAACTCAGAGATCTGCATGCCTCTGTTTTTGAGTTCTGGAATTAAAGTCATGTACCATCCTGCCTGAACCTAAGTCAAAGTAGAGATGGACTTGGAACAATGGTGAAGATACAAATGGAATTTTCTGAGTATGGAGGTGATGCCCTTGATACTGTGATCCTCAAATTGTTCTATGTTTCCTACAAAGAGACTGAACAGGTGACAGTTAGCTGCTGCATGATCTTCTGTGTCCTTAGGGAGAGGGACTTTTGATCTGGATGACTATAACACAGACAAATCAACAAATACCACAGGGTTTATCTTATATGGCAGGCCTGAATTGAAAAAAGATGTGTATATGTGTAATTAAAAAGGAGACAGGCAGTTAGGGAAGGGAAAGGGAAACACAGGGAGGGGAATGAGGACAAGAAAGAGGAAACAGTGATCAGAGTACAATTTGTACTTCTGTGAAAACGTCATAATTAAGCCCATTATATTCTAAAATGAGGTATACTAAAAGCTCAAATTTTCATTGAAAAGAATTGGAAGTATCAATATAAACTTATGAAGTAGTTTTTTAATTAAATTTTTTAGATTAGCACAAAATATTGGGTTTCATCATAGTGCTTTCCAACAAAGTATTTTAATATTAAAAAATTATGTGTGAAAACTGATGGTAAAGACCTATTGCAGAAAACAACATCTACATAACTCATTGAACATGGAGAAGTCAAGCTAATGTATACCTAGAGCCTTCACCCCTAAAGACTAGGGTTCATAGTACTGAAAGGAATTCTGCATGCAACCAGAAGATAAAGGTAAACAAAAACTCAGCTTTAAACCCTTCAGTATACCATAGGGGCCTGCCTGCAAATGTTGCACAAAATTTGTGGGAGTAACAAAATAATATCTGATGAGATTTAAGGCCTATTATATAAGTGCAACCCATATTCAACACTGCTTGGGTGTCCATGAACCTGAAAATACATAGGCCATGGACCTAGGGGAAAACCAAATATTACTGTTCTACTAAAGGAATGTTCTAACAGAATGACTCCTGAAAATATTCTGGTACCAGAATAGATCACTGTCTTGCTCAGCAGTTATCAGAGAAACTTGCTCCTGTAGTAGATGGGGGAAAAAATAAACAAAAACCGAAAGAGACCCAAAATGGGACAATACAGAGTATAAAAGACCTTAGAACACTCAATCATAAATAACGTAAATCCATCAAATCTCCCTCACAGCTCATGGAACCATGCAGAAGAAGAGGAGAAACTATTGTAAGAACCATTTGTCCCATTTGTCCATTCTCCATCTCACAGCACAAGCCATTGCTGTTCTAGTCAGGAATTTTTCCCCTATGCCTAAATCTTCGAGGCTTTTCCCAACTTTTGCCTCTTTAAGTTTCAGTGTCTCTGGTTTTATGTGGAGTTCCTTGATCCACTTAGATTTGACCTTAGTACAAGGAGATAGGAATGGATCAATTCGCATTCTTCTACATGATAACAGCCAGTTGTGCCAGCACCATTTGTTGAAAATGCTGTCTTTTTTCCACTGGATGGTTTTAGCTCCCTTGTCAAAGATCAAGTGACCGTAGGTGTGTGGGTTCATTTCTGGGTCTTTAATTCTATTCCATTGGTCTACTTGTCTGTCGCTATACCAGTACCATGCAGTTTTTATCACAATTGCTCTGTAGTACAGCTTTAGGACAGGCATGGTGATTCCACCAGACGTTCGTTTATCCTTGAGAAAAGTTTTTGCTATCCTAGGTTTTTGTTATTCCAGATGAATTTGCAAATTGCAATTTCTAATTCCTTAAAGAATTGACTTGGAATTTTGATGGGGATTGCATTGAATCTGTAGATTGCTTTTGGCAAGATAGCCATTTTTACAATGTTGATCCTGCCAATCCATGAGCATGGGGGATCTTTCCATCTTCTGAGATCTTCTTTAATTTCTTTCTCCAGAGGCTTGAAGTTCTGATCATACAGATCTTTCACTTCCTGAGAGTCACGCAAAGGTATTTTATATTATTTGTGACTATTATGAAGGGTGTTGTTTCCCTAATTTCTCTCTCAGCCTGCTTATCCTTTGTGTAGAGAAACGCCATTGACTTGTTTGAGTCAATTTTATATCCAGCTACTTCACTGAAGCTGTTTACCAGGTTTAGGAGGTCTCTGACGGAATTTTTAGGGTCACTTATATATACTATCATATCATCTGCAAAAAGTGATATTTTGACTTCTTCCTTTCCAATTTGTATCCCCTTGATCTCCATTTGTTGACAAATTGCTCTGGCTAGGACTTCAAATACTATGTTAAATAGGTAGGGAGAAAGTGGGCAGCCTTGTCTAGTCCCTGATTTTAGTGGGATTGCTTCCAGCTTCTCACCATTTACTTTGATGCTGGCTACTGGTTTGCTGTAGATTGCTTTTATCATGCTTAGGTATGGGCCTCGAATTCCTGATCTTTCCAAGACTTTTATCATGAATGGGTGTTGGATTTTGTCAAATGCTTTCTCCGCATCTAACAAGATGATCATGTGGTTTTGTCTTTGAGTTTGTTTATATAGTGGATTATGTTGATGGATTTTCTTTTATATATATATATATATATATATATATATATATATATATATAAATTTTTTTTTGTCTAAGGGCTTTTTTTTGTTACATCTTTTCCTCAATTACATTTCCAATGCTATCCCAAAAGTCCCCCATACCCTCCCCCTACTTCCCTACACACCCATTCCCATTTTATTGGCCCTGACGTTCCCCTGTACTGGGGCATATAAAGTTTGCATGTCCAATGGGCCTCTCTTTCCAGTGATGGCCGACTAGGCCATCTTTTGATACATATGCAGCTAGAGTCAAGAGCTCCGGGGTACTGGTTAGTTCATAATGTTGTTCCACCCATAGGGTTGAGGATCCCTTCAGCTCCTTCGGTACTTTCTCCAGCTCCTCCACTGGGGGCCCTGTGATCCATTGACTAGATGACTGTGAGCATCCACTTCTGTGTTTGCCAGGCCCAGGCATAGTCACACAAGAGACAACTATATCTGGGTCCTTTCAGCAAAATCTTGCTAGTGAATGCAATGGTGTCAGCATTTGGATGCTGATCATGGGATGGATCTCTGGATATGACAGTCTCTAGATGGTCCATCCTTTCGTCACAGCTCCAAACTCTGTCTCTGTAACTCCTTCCGTGGGTATTCTGTTCCCAATTCTAAGGAGGGGCATATTGTCCACACTTCATTCTTCATTCTTCTTGAGTTTCATGTGTTTAGCAAACTGTATCTTATATCTTGGGTATCCTAAGTTTTGGGCTAATATCCACTTATCAGTGAGTACATATTGTCTGAGTTCCTTTATGATTGTGTTACCTCACTCAGGATGATGCCCTCCAGGTCCATCCATTTGGCTATGAATTCTTTTTAATAGCTGAGTAGTACTCCATTGTGTAAATGTACCACATTTTCTGTATCCATTCCTCGGTTGAGGGACATCTGGGTTCTTTCCAGCTTCTGGCTATTATAAATAAGGCTGCTATGAACATAGTGGAGCATGTGTCCTTCTTACCTGTTGGGACATCTTCTGGATATATACCCAGGAGAGGTATTGCTGGATCCTCCGGTAGTACTATGTCCAATTTTCTAAGGAACCGCCAGACTTATTTCCAGAGTGGTTGTACAAGCTTGCAATCCCACCAACAATGGAGGAGTATTCCTCTTTCTCCACATCCTCGCCAGCATCTGCTGTCACCTGAATTCTTGATCTTAGCCATTCTGACTGATGTGAGGTGGAATCTCAGGGTTGTTTTGATTTGCATTTCCCTGATGATTAAGGATGTTGAACATTTTTTCAGGTGCTTCCCTGTCATTCGGTATTCCTCAGGTGAGAATTCTTTGTTCAGTTCTGAGCCCCATTTTTTAATGGGGTTATTTGATTTTCTGGAGTCCTCCTTCTTGAGTTCTTTATATATATTGGATATTAGTCCCCTGTCTGATTTAGGATAGGTAAAGATCCTTTCCCAATCTGTTGGTGGTCTTTTTGTCTTATTGACGGTGTCTTTTGCCTTGCAGAAGCTTTGCAGTTTCATGAGGTCCCATTTGTCAATTCTCGATCTTACAGCACAAGCCATTGCTGTTCTATTCAGGAATCTTTTCCCTGTGCCCATATCTTCAAGGCTTTTCCTTACTTTCTCCTCTATAAGTTTCAGTGTCTCTGGTTTTATGTCAAGTTCCTCGATCCACTAGGATTTGACCTTACTACAAGGAGATAGGATTGGATCAATTCCCATTCTTCTAACTGATAACAACCAGTTGTGTCAGCACCATTTGTTGAAAATGCTGTCTTTCTTCCACTGGATCGTTTTAGCTCCCTTGTCGAAGATCAAGTGACCATAGGTGTGTGGGTTCATTTCTCAGTCTTCAATTCTATTCCATTGGTCTACTTGTCTGTCACTATACCAGTACCATGCAGTTTTTATCACAATTGCTCTGTAGTAAAGCTTTAGGTCAGGCATGGTGATTCCACCAGAGGTTCTTTTATCCTTGAGAAGAGTTTTTGCTATCCTAGGTTTTTTGTTATTCCAGATGAATTTGCAGATTGCTCTTTCTAATTCGTTGAAGAATTGAGTTGGAATTTTGATGGGGATTGCATTGAATCTGTAGATTGCTTTTGGCAAGATAGCCATTTTTACAATGTTGATCCTGCCAATCCATGAGCATGGGAGATCTTTCCATCTTCTGAGATCTTCTTTAATTTTTTTCCTCAGAAACTTGAAGTTCTTATCATACAGATCTTTCACTTCCTTAGTTAGAGTCACACCAAGATATTTTATATTATTTATGACTATTGAGAAGGGTGTTGTTTCACTGATATCTTTCTCGGCCTGTTTATTCTTTGTGTAGAGAAAGGCCATTGTCCTGTTTGAGTTAATTTTATATCCAGCTACTACATTGAAGCTGTTTATCAGGTTTAGGAGTTCTCTGGTGGAATTTTTAGGGTCATGTATATATACTATCATATCATCTGCAAAAGTGATACTTTGACTTCATCTTTTTCAATTTGTATCCCCTTGATCTCCTTTTGATGTCGAATTGCTCTGGCTAGGACTTCAAGTACAATGTTGAAGAGGTAGGGAGAAAGTGGGCAGCATTGTCTAGTGCCTGATTTTAGTGGGATTGCTTCAAGCTTCTCACCATTTATTTTGATGCTGGCTACTGGTTTGCTGTAGATTGCTTTTATCATGTTTAGGTTTGGGCCTTGAATTCCTGACCTTTCCTAGACTTTTATCATGAATGGGTGTGGATCTTGTCGAATGCTTTTTCTGCATCTAACGAGATGATCATGTGGTTTTTGTCTTTGAGTTTGTTTATATAATGGATTACGTTGATGGATTTCCGTATATTAAACCATCCCTGCATCCCTGGAATAAAACCTACTTGGTCAGGTTGGATGATTGCTTTAAAGTGTTCTTGGATTCGGTTAGCCAGAATTTTATTGAGTATTTTTGCATCAATATTCATAAGGGAAATTTGTCTGAAGTTCTCTATCTTTGTTGGATCTTTCTGTGGTTTAGGTATCAGAGTAATTGTGACTTCATAGAATGAGTTGGGTAGAGTTCCTTCTACTTCTATTTTGTGGAATAGTTTGTGCAGAACTGGAATTAGATCTTCTTTGAAGGTCTGGTAGAACTCTGCACTAAACCCATCTGGTCCTGGGCTTTTTTTGGCTGGGAGACTATTAATGACTGCTTCTATTTCTTTAGGGGATATGGGATGGTTTAGCTCGTTCACTTGATCCTGATTTAATTTTGGTACCTGGTATCTGTCCAGAAATTTGTCCATTTCGTCCAGGTTTTCAAGTTTTGTTGAGTATAGCCTTTTGTAGAAGGATCTGATGGTGTTTTGGATTTCTTCAGGATCTGTTGTTATGTCTCCATTTTCATTTTTGATTTTGTTAATTAGGATGTTATCTCTGTGCCCTCTAGTGAGTCTAGCTAAGGGTTTATCTATCTTGTTGATTTTCTTAAAGAACCAACTCCTCGTTTGGTTAATTCTTTGAATAGTTCTTCTTGTTTCCACTTGGTTGATTTCACCCCTGAGTTTGATTATTTCCTGCTGTCTACTCCTCTTGGGTGAATTTTCTTCCTTTTTTTCTAGAGCTTTTAGATGTGTTGTCAAGCTGCTAGTGTGTGCTCTCTCTAGTTTCTTTTTGGAGGCACTCAGAGCTATGAGTTTCCCTCTTAGAAATGCTTTCATTGTGTCCCATAGGTTTGGGTAAGTTGTGGCTTCATTTTCATTAAACTGTAAAAAGTCTTTAATTTCTTTCTTCATTCCTTCCTTGACCAAGGTATCATTGAGAAGAGTGTTATTCAGTTTCCACGTGAATGTTGGCTTTCTATTATTTATGTTGTTATTGAAGAATCAGCCTTAGTCCATGGTGGTCTGATAGGATGCGTGGGACAATTTCAAAATTTTTGTATCTGTTGAGGCCTGTTTTGTGACCAATTATATGGTCAATTTTGGAGAAGGTCCTGTGAGGTGCTGAGAAGAAGGTATATCCTTTTGTTTTAGGATAAAATGTTCTGTAGAAATCTGTTAAGTCCATTTGTTTCATAACTTCTGTTAGTTTCACTGTGTCCCTGTTTAGTTTCTGTTTCCACGATCTGTCCATTGATGAAAGCAGTGTGTTGAAGTCTCCCACTATTATTGTGTGAGGTGCAATGTGTGCTTTGAGCTTTACTAAAGTGTCTTTAATGAATGTGGCTGCCCTTGCATTTGGAGCATAGATATTCAGAATTGAAAGTTCCTCTTGGAGGATTTTACCTTTGATGAGTATGAAGTGTCCCTCCTTGTCTTTTTTGATAACTTTGGGTTGGAAGTCGATTTTACTAGATAGTAGAATGGCTACTCCAGCTTGATTCTTCAGACCATTTGCTTGGAAAATTGTTTTCCAGCCTTTCATTCTGAGGTAGTGTCTGTCTTTTTCCCTGAGATGGGTTTCCTGTAAGCAGCAGAATGTTGGGTCCTGTTTGTGTAGCCAGTCTGTTAGTCTATGTCTTTTATTGGGGAATTGAGTCCATTGATATTAAGAGATATTAAGGAAAAGTAATAGTTGCTTCCTATCATTTTTGTTATTAGAGTTGGCATTCTGTTCTTCTGGCTGTCTTCTTTTAGGTTTGTTGAGGGATTACTTTCTTGCTTTTTCTAGGGCGTGATTTCCCTCCCTGTATTGGTTTTTTTCTGTTATTATTCTTTGAAGGGCTGGATTCGTGGAAAGATAATGTGTGATTTTGGCTTTGTCGTGGAATACTTTGGTTTCTTCATCTATGGTAATTGAGAGTTTGGCCGGGTATAGTAGCCTAGGCTGGCATTTGTGTTCTCGTAGTGTCTCTAGAACATCTGTCCAGGCTCTTCTGGCTTTCATAGTCTCTGGTGAAAAATCTGGTGTAATTCTGATAGGCTTGCCTTTATATGTTACTTGACTTTTCTCACTTACTGCTTTTAATATTCTATCTTTATTTAGTGCATTTGTTGTTCTGATTATTATGTGTTGGGAGGAATTTCTTTTCTGTTCCAGTCTATTTGGAGCTCTGTAGGCTTCTTGTATGTTAATGGGCATCTCTTTCTTTAGGTTTGGGAAGTTTTCTTGTAAAATTTTGTTGAAGATATTTGCTGGCCCTTTAAGTTGAAAATCTTCATTCTCATCTACTCTTATTATCCGTAGGTTTGGTCTTCTCATTGTGTCCTGTATTTCCTGGATGTTTTGAGTTAGGATCCTTTTGCGTTTTGTATTTTCTTTGATTGTTGTGCCGATGTTCTCTATGGAATCTTCTGCACCTGGGATTCTCTCTTCCATCTCTTGTATTCTGTTGCTGATGCTCGCATCTATGGTTCCAGATTTCTTTCCTAGGGTTTCTATTTCCAGCGTTCCCTCACTTTGGGTTTTCTTTATTGTGCCTACTTCCCTTTTTAGGTCTAGTATAGTTTTGTTCATTTCCATCACCTGTTTTGGATGTGTTTTCTTGTTATTCTTTGAGGACTTCTACCTGTTTGGTTGTGTTTTCCTGTTTTTCTTTAAGTACTTGTAACTCTTTAGCAGTGTTCTCCTGTATTTCTTTAAGTGAGTTATTAAAGTTCTTCTTGATGTCCTCTACCATCATCATGAGATATGCTTTTAAATCCGGGTCTAGCTTTTCGGTCGTGTTGGGGTGCCCAAGACTAGGTGGGATGGGAGTGCTGCGTTCTGATGATGGTGAATGGTCTTGATTTCTGTTAGTAGGATTCTTGGGTTTGCCTTTTGCCATTTGGTAATCTCTGGGGCTGTGCAGAATACACCTGGCGGGGTCCCAGGACCAAGTTATCTGCTGCCGATGCTCAGGCAAAGCGCTCCCTCTCCGCTGGGACCCCTTTCCTCTGGCCGGGAAGCTGGCCGGATCGTATTAGGTTTTTACATTCCCTATTTTACCTGTGTGACTCCTTGGCCTCTGTGTCTCTCAGGACTAATGTTCTCCATGTGAAGATTTGCACCATTGGTCACTCAGTATCTCGTGACTTATTTTTCTTCTAGTTTTTAAGAGAAGAACTTAACAGCTGCTCCATATAAGGCATCTGGTACTGTTGAGCCTGGCTATCCTTCATTTCTTTCCTGTCATGTCCATTTTCCCTCTCCAGGCTCATCTTCCTCAACTTGCATGTGGCCAAATAGCCAACAGCAGAGAAAGCTACATTCCTACTTATAAAGTTCATTTTTAGTCTAGGTAAACAGACTACTTTTACCTGTATCTTTGTAGACAAGTCTCAAACATAAACTTTCAGAATTTGTAAACAATGCTATGAAGTCATGTAAAGCTATCATAAGTTGAAAAAATGAATGCATAACTGTCTGTGGAAATGAGAACAGCTGCCCCTGCAGGAAATGATCAGACTACAGTTCCAGAAGCTTCTATGGAGTGAAGGATCAGGACAACTGGCAGGATATCATGAGATGAGGACACTAACAGGAGTCCCACAAATCCAGGGATCTAGGCTTTGTTCCATAGAGTGCTATACATGTCAGCTATAAAGAGTGTTTGTTTCTCTTTTGTGATTAGAGAATTGGGTATTTGACTGATGAATTTCTTGATGTCTTTAGGCTGTACTATCTATGAGTGGGAACACATGTGACTGTGATTTTTCTATGCTCATGTCTGGGACAGAGTCTTGTGTTTCTTTTCCATCAATGTCATTGCCCATGGTGTAAGCCTCAACCTCTTCATGTCCCAGAAGTCAAATGGCAGTATCATGTAGAATGAGGCAAGAAAAATTACAGATGGACTGAACCTATGGCAGAATTGCATAGATGCATTTAGAATGAGGAAGGTGTACTCAGCTGAGTACAAGACCCTTCTTAAGATAGAGTCTATATCTCAGACCAAATTTTTATTCTTGAATTCTACTTCTGCAGATTCTGCTGCCAATGCCAAAGATACCAGTATTTATTTGTTCAACAAAAGTAAATTGGGTATGATCATTTCATCTAAACCTCTCCTTATATAGAGCCAGGTTTCAGTGCATTCTCTGCTTCCATAACTAAACATACTTCAGGGAGGGAGATGGAGAGAGAGAGAGAGAGAGAGAGAGAGAGAGAGAGAGAGAGAGAGAGAGAGAGAGAGAGATTGGAAAAAAGAGAGGGAGAGAGAGAGAGAGAGCAGGCTTTGGGAGAGTGGGAGGGGGAAGTGAATAAGAGAGAAGGAGAAGGAGAGAGGAAAGAAAACAGTTTTAGAGATTGAGGGAGAGAGAGAGAATCCACACATACCCTTGATTTGTCCACATTTTTATCATTATTAATTTCTTCTTCTTTTTCCAAATCAACTTAATAAGTAAACATGAGAGAAGGCAGAGTATTGCAATTTCATTGCTACCTTAGCAATTTCAATGCCATTATTTTTATAGTATGAATATTTTAAAGATAAATTGTAAAATTAATAAAAATCAGTAGTAAGCATTAACTGCATGTAGCATGGTACATGCTTATCTCTGATATTTGGCTGATTTTTTTCTTTTATTGGATTATACCAAGAGTAGAAATGTTTTGCAGTTCTGGAGCAATCTGCTTTTTTTTTTTTTTATTCAGGGTATTTCTGGGAATTTGCTATTTTATTTGATATTAGTGAACATTTTGAGTTCTTTTTCTTCCCTTCACTATCAGGCCATCATAAATTATATCATCTTATATTATAAATACATGTCAGGAACCATGTTATAGAATCCACAGACTTATGTAAATCTCACAGTCACTGTAGTCCATGAACACTGTCAATGTGAAGGTAAAGAGATATGAAATTGTGGTGTGAACATTGCATTCATATAGTACACAAGCTAAGAATTCTCTAGAATCACTTTTTTTACATTGAAGTCTGACTTTACTGGTGTTTTCCCAGAAATCTCTACTTAGAAGGCATTTGCTGAGCACATGGTCATTCTCTTAACAGACAAGCTGATTTACTTTGTACCGTAACAGAGGAAAAATTATATATATATATATGTATGTATATATATATATATATATATATATTATTCCTTTAATGTATTCCTCTGTAACTTTTAGTCTAATTTGGTGCCACATAAGGCAAGATATATGAATTCTCTGGATAGGAAATTTTTTGTCATCTAGAAATGAAAAATCCCATGTTCCATTTTATTTTGTCAATTTTAGTATACTTCTACATTTTTTAAAAAGTACACTTTTTCATCATTTTAAAAGAATTATGTGTAATTATGGCTTTTTAATCTTGCAGTTATCATTAAATCAATTGAACATGGTATATACGGATGATAATGAGTAAGTTTCTGTCTTTAACAATTAGTACCACTTGGCTAGCTCTTTATTTGATTTCATCTAACCAATTACTTTTCCTAATGTGTGTTCTTCAGTTGTAATATTGACAGTTTTTCAAATATATCCTAATAGTGAGCAGCATGATAAAAGTTTATTGTGTGCATTAGTATTTTATTGTTAAAATTGTCTTTTTATTTTTTAATTTTAATTATATAATAATTTATTTGTAATTTCAGTTTTCCTGAAAATTATTATATTTTTGTAGCATATTTTGATCATGATTTCCCATCCCCATCTAATCTAATATCCACTCCACCTAACCACCCCCTCCTAAATCTACACTCTTTCTTTCTCTCCTTAGAAAATAAACAAGCAGCTGAAAAGAAATAAAGATAGTACAAAAAAAAGATAGAAAGAAAAGATCAAATCAAAGAACAAAGAAAGCATACACGCACACACTTACACTCACAGAGTAACACACAAAGAGAAAGATAGAGAGACAGAGAAAGAGAGAAACAGAGGTAAATCCTATAAAAAAGAACATCAGAAACCATAATATACAAGCCAAAGACTTATAAGGTTAAAGAAGGCCCAGATAAAGCATTATGAGACCAAAAAAAAAGGCCAAAATACCACTGAGTTCACTTCCTGTTAGCCATTTACTGCTGGGCATGGGGCATCTCCTTAACTATGGTTTGTATACCCAGTGATATACAAAACAATGGAGAAAACCATTTTTTTCCTTCACTGGTAATTGTCAATTATAGGTAGTTCTGAGTTAGGAATGAAGGCACAAGTTCACTCCCTGATTCATCACTGGGACCCCATCTGGCTTAGACCTGTTCAGGCCCTGTGAATGCTGCCAGTCTTTGGGAATTCATATGTGCATAGGTCCTGCTATGTCATGAGGGTCTTGTTTCATTAATGTCTACCATTCCCACCGGCTCTTGCAATCTTCCAACCTCCTCTTCCTTAAAGATTCTTGAGCCCTAAGAAGAAAGAATGATGGAGACATCTCAATTAGGGTTGAGAGTTCCAAGTTCTCTCACCCTCTGCATATTGTCCAGTTGTGTGTCACTGTATGTTTTGCCATCTAATGCAGTCAGAAGCTTCTCCAATAATGGCTGATCAAGATATTGTCTATGAGTACAGCAGAATAGCATTAGGACTCACTTCATCTCTACAGTCTTTTAGTAGAAAAGCAGAATTTGATTTTCTCCTAGGACGATGGCCTATCTAGCAAAAATTCTTGGCCATTTAAAATTGGTGTCAGGCATGAGTTCCATCTCATGGAGTTGGCCTTAAATCCAAGCAAATAGTGGTTGGTTACTTCCATAATTTTATACTACAAGCACACCAGTTCACCATGCAGGTGGATCACCATTGTAGAAAGGAGGGACTGTAGCCTGTTTAGCTTTCTCCTCTGATAGTGTGCACTGTACCTTCCAGTATCATCAACACTAGTCAGTAGGGATAAAGGCTCTAGAAAGGCACCAGCTCAACTCTTTATTCCATGCAATATGTAGATGTTCTTATCAACAATGAGGCCAACCATTTTTAAAGAGGAACCAATAGCCTTGACAATAGCCTAAGTTATTTGGGGTTTTTCATGGGAGCCCTTTGACCCTGGGGGTTGTATCATTTAGTAGCCAAAGATATCTAGTTGGGGTTTTGTTTTTCCTGTTATTTGGTATTAAATTTGCACTTCTTTCATACATGTGTATGTTTTAAAAGCTTCTACTGTATTAGGTTTCCATAAGACCCCACAATTGGCCCTCAGTTATTTTTCATTAACTTATTTATTTATTCACTTTACATCCAGATATCAGCCCTCTCCTTCTAGTTCCCTAACTTTCCCCCTCATTCCCCCTTTCCCTTCTCCTCTGAGAAGGGGGCAACCCCCTCCTTCTATTATCACCCTACCCTGGCAAATCAATCACTTCAGGATTAGGCACATCTTCTCCCACTGAGACCAGACAAGGTGACCCAGTTAGGGGAATGGGATCCACAGTCATATATCAGATTGAGGGACAGCCCTGCTTCAGTTGTTGGAGGACCTGCATGAAGACTGAGCTGCATATCTGCTACATAAGCTGGATGAGGATACTAGGTTCAGCCCATGCTTGCTCTTTAGTTGGTGGTTCAGGCACTGGGAGCACTCAAGCATCCAGGTTAGTTGACTCTGTTGATCTACCTGTGGAGTTGCTATCCTCTTAGTGTCCCTCAACCCTTCCACAAAACTCATGAGCTCCATCTAATGTTTGGCTGTAGGTCTCTACATCTGCTTTTATTGGCTTTTGGCTGGAACCTGTTAGAGAACAGTTATGCTAAGATCCTGTCTACAAGTATAACAGAGCATCATTAATAGTGTCAGAAATTGGTGCTTTCCCATGGGATGGGTTTCAATTTGATTAGCCCTTAGTTCTAGCTGTTCCTCCCTGTATTCCTTCCCTTAACCTCTTTACTCCATTCCCTTCCAATTGATCCTACATCCTGTCCATCAAAAACTATATATTCAATTTTCCCTTCCTTAAGAGACCCCTTTCTTCCTCTAGTCCCTTATGTAATAGCTAACCTGTGTTTATACAGATGAAACCTTTTCATTGAAAACTTAAAAGCTAATATTCATATATAAGTTAATATATACCTTATTTGTCTTCTGGAGTCTGGTTTGCCTCAGGATGACTTTTTCTATATCCATCCATTTACCTGTTAATTTAATATTTTTTAACAATTGAGTAATATTCCATTGTGTAAATGTACCACATTTTCTTAATCTATTGTTTCATTGACAGATATATAGGTTTGTTCTAATTTCTGGCTATTTTAAGAACAGCAATGAACATGGTTAAGCAATTATCTCTGCAATGGTATCAAGCATACTTTTGGTATATTCCTTAATTGTATTTTTGTTGGCTTTCTGACAGCAGGTGCATGTGAATGGAGAGAACCAGGTAGAGCAGTCTCTCTGGGGCTGAGCTGGATAGTGAGTGTTAAAGGCCCAATACAAATACATCCAGGCCAGGAATCTTGTCAGTCTTTTGTTTATACAGGGTTGAGAAATTTGGCAGGGATGTTTGGTGAGGTGAGATGACATAGGGTGCTGGCAAGTGTGACAGAGGGTATGGACTGAGACTGACAGGGCCAATAAAGTTTTTCTACATCAGTAGTAGCTATGCAAAGGCAGGCTTACACAGGTCATGCTGAGTCACTCCAGTATGGTAGTGAGCAAGACAGGTCTCTAAACTGGAGCAAAGGCTCAGGCTTCCTCACTAGGTCTCAGTATCTGGCTGAATAAGGCCCAACATATCTTGAGGTAGATGTATTCCAAGTTTTCTAAAGAACCACCATAAGGAATGTACAAGTTTGCAGCCTCACCACATCATTTCAGCATAAGCTGTCATTTGTTTTATTGATCTTAGCTATTCTGAGAGGTATGAGATGAAATCTCAATGTAGTTTTTAATTTGCATTCTGTGTTTGTATATTCTTGGACCAGGGAATGGCACCATTTGGGGGTGTGACCTGTTGTAATAGCTGTGACCTGATTGGAGTAGATGTGTCAATGTGGGTGTGGGCTCAATGCTCTCACCCTAGGTGCCTGGAAGTCAGTCTCCCACAAGCAGTCTTTGGATGAAGACATAGAACTCTCAGCTCTGCCAGTGCCATGCCAGCCTGGATACTGCCATGCTCCTGCCTTGATGATAATGGACTGAAACTCTGAACCTGTAAGCCAGCCCCAATTAAATGTTGGGTTTTATAAGACTTTCCTTGGTCATGGTGTCTGTTCCCAGCTGTAAAACCCTAACTAAGACACATTCCCGGGTGACTAAGGAAGATGAACATTTCTTTCAGTTCCTCAGGATTTGTATTTCATCTTTTGAGAATTTTATTTTCAGATATGTACCCCATTTGCAATTGGTTATTTTTTGATGTCCAGTTTTATTTTTATATATAAAAATAAATGAAGAAGGCTGAGGAAAGGTTCTGCATACTTCCTTGGGAACTGGAGGCAGAAAGAAGAGGTTGCAGAAAGTGTTCTACTCCTAAGCTGGGAATAAAATTTGGGAACTAGGATTGGAGTGTGGGAAGAAGAATTAAAATCACTTACCTGTTGTTCAAATTTTTCATTCCAATCTGGGGTTTCTATCCCACCTTTGACTATTTGGTTCCTGGAAAAAGATATATACAACCTTATATTTGCAATAAGCCCTAATCAGCAGAAGAGCTGGGCATATATCTACCTTCTATGTTATTAGAATGTATTTTCCTATCGATAAACCTGAGTTATTACTTACTATGTGTCATCTGAGTTGTTCTTAACTCCAATTGGCCAGCCCTCAGGACCATGTTTTCATGACTCAACTGAACCCATTGTATCTTCCTCCTTCACCTTTTCTTGCCCTCTTAATTCTCCTCCAACCCCAAGCCCAGGATTCTATACCCCATCTCTATATCTTCTGCCTAGCTATTGGCTGTTGGCATCTTTATTTACCAATCAGAAATAACTTGGGGACAAAGTCACATAGTGTCATTTAGGTCTACATGTGAGCTCCAGGTCCTGGGTGCTGAACTTAGCATTACAATACTCAACACTTACCTGATTCCATTGCCAATGTGGCCATTGGTATTCCAGGGAGGGACTACCTCAGGTCACAGATCACAGGCCAGCAGATCACAGGTTTGGATTCTAGCCTGGAAAGGCATTTTGGAAACCTGGAAGAGAAGAGGGGCTGGGCTGTGTGAGATAAGGAAGGAACCAAGACAAAGGTCTCTGCTCAAGGTTCAATTTTTAGTATTCCGGCACTCAGTTATAAAGGAAGGGGGAGGGGCCCGAATTCCACCAAATAATCTTGGGGTCCAGTAGCAGGGTGACCACGTGTGTGGCTCTGAACAGCAAAGCCGCAGGTTCCAGCAGTGGACGTGGCAGAACGATTGAGCCGGCAAGCTCCATCCAGGTGTAAACAGTGGAACAATTAAGGCTGGGGAAGGGGAGGCTACACAGGTGTTGGCAAATGAGATAACAATATGGGGTGGGGAAGAAAGGCTGATTCTCTGGCAGAGTTGGGCAGTAGATTTCCAGAGAAAGAATGCCTTGGATATTGGCAGATAACACATAGGGCAAAGTCTTAATTTCCTTAGTGGTGCTTCAAATTTTCAAATAACTAACATTATAACTTAATTAAATGTTCCTTCCTTTTCTCATCCCTACCTGCTCCCAGTCCACCCACAAAATCTCTTCAATTTCTCCCATCCCAGGGAAAACATGCATCCCCCTTGAGCATCTTTTTTACTTAGCATCTCTGGGTCTATGGATTGTAGCATGATTATCTGTTACTTAATATATGTTATCCACTTATAAATGAGTACATACTTTGTTTGTCTTTCTGAGTATGGGTTACCTTACTCAGGATGGGTTTTTTCCTAGTTACATTTATTTGCCTGCAAATTTTATGATGTCATTTTTAAAAAATAGGTAATTAATTGTCTATTGTGTAAATGTGCCATATATTCTTCCTCTATGCTTCTGTTGAGGGACATCTAGGTTGTGTTATGTTTTAGCTATCATGAATAAAGCTGCTCTGAACATAGTTGATTGAGTGTCATGAAGATGTAGGATTTGGGGTCTCTACTCAGGAGAACTCCTATTTAAAGAATTTATCTTTGGAAGGCACTGATATTGGGATATAAAGTGAATAAATAAATAAATAAATTTTAATTTTTAAAGAATAAAGAAACTTTAGAAAACTTAGTTTTCTTCTTTAGATATATTTGAGAGTAAGATCACACTGAAACAAACAAAGAATTTTGATTTTATCCATATATATTTGAAAATTTTTTGGCATTTAAACGTTTCAAATATTAATTATTTTAGATTTAGCTTTTTTGGTGTATTATGACCCCAAAACCAGGAGTTCAGACTATGAAAGTCTTTCACAGTTTATTCCACAGTCAACCTCCACCTATGTCTATAGAACACTGGGAATCCTGCTGGGGGACCATGATCTAAGTGGTATTGCTCTGGAAATGCTGCTGACCCTCAGGAGGGATGAGGAGCCTCAGTCATCACTGAGAGGCTGATGACAGTGACAGAATACACACATAGATTTTCAAAGAAATGCAACAAAGAAAAGTTACCAAACATTTTGGAGAAAAAAGTATAACTACAGACACTGAAATTACAAAAAGAAAACAAGCAGATGAAAATTTGAATATGCAGAGGAACTCCACTGTGAGTAATCAGTAATATATTGTGTTCATAAAAGATGGTCTGGATGCAAACTGAATAAAATTAAAGTACAAAATTGTGAGGTGAAGCAGAAAATGGAGAGACTTTCCTCATTTTCAGCATAAAAGAGAAGTACTCATAGAAGGTCATGAAGGGACACCTTCATCAATCTTTCCCTTTGGAAGAACAAGGGTGATCTGGAGATCTGTTGTCTTAGAGATCAGTTGCCATCAACACAAAGACAAACAAAAGTATGGAACTGCATATACAAAATTTTAAGTTTGCAAGGTAATACTTTAAACATGTAAATAGGTATATACGTATGATATTTAAAATCTAGGTGTATGAGTGGTAGAAATAAATGCTAAATTAATTATGCTTGCTAATTATGGGTAGAAAAAAAGACACAAGGTTAAATTGACAGCATCACTTTCTCTCTTTTTTTAGAAAATACACACCCTGTTAGAGTCTAGAGTCAGTGGACATATGATAAAGGTGTTTAACATATTATTCTAGCCTCAGATATGTATTGAAATTATTTAAAAAACTAAATTAGCTGTAATCAGTTTTAAATATTTACCACCAAATTACAAAAGATAAAAATCACACAGCCATTTGCTGGAAATATAAAGTTAGCTGTCTAATTGCACCCTCTGCTGTTATACGTAGGACATAACTAAAAATTTACAACAAAATTCAACAATGAAGACTCAAGGAAGCAGGCTACACACTCCCTTTCCTCCACTCCATCTGAAAACAGCCTTTGAATCAGAAGGAATATGAAAAATATGATACACACTCTTTTCTGACATTTTTTGCATGATGTGTTCCTTCCAGAAAAATTAGGTGAAAGTTTAAGGATTGCTGACCATGATGGCATACAGGTCTCAATGCAGATCCTGGGCCATTCTCTGTGTCTCTATATGCTTGCAAAGGCAAGAGAAGGCTGTGGGAGCTAAGACTGAGAAGACTGAAAGAACTTATATTTAGCTGTATTATTTACAGATTAGGAATTTGAAGTCCAAAAGATCACCCAGAAGCTACAGACCAAAAAAATAAGTCTACCAAGGAGAGGGTATTCTGAACATGGTAGTGATATGTTCATGTGTGTGAGTCCTGAAGTTCCTGGTATCCTGAAGGCATGCTACACTCCAGTCCTGGTATCATCTTCTCCCTCCCTTATCATTCTTGTATGAGTGAGAAACTGCTTTAGAACTGTTGTCCTACACCAGCTTAAAATTCAAGACAACTTAGGGTTTACCCTAAATGGAGATTATCCCCATGTAGGACAGCAGCCAGACAAAGCAGCCTGCCAAGAAGGCTTTGTATTTACTATGTCCCCTGTAACAAGTAACTACAAAGTTCCTGGTCTTTTCCAAACACCATTCATCCTTCAATTCTGGAAATTATGCTTCTGAGAAAGATGCTGATTCAGAGGACTAAAATAAAGGTATGAAAAAGAGATGCCTAGAGGAAAAGTCATTTCCATGACTTTCCTCCTAGAGGTTGCTCGCATCCCTTAGCTCGAGGATTCTCAGGCTTTAGGAGATGACCCCATGTGGGTTAGCAAAACTGATTTTGAGGGCTATGAAAATTTTGACAATAATAAAAGTTTCTGAATGCACAATAATTAAAAGTTAATTCAAAATTAAATGCATGGGTGTTTCTGGCAGCAGTCAAAGGTGTTGAATCAAGAAACCTTCCTGTGGCCTTGGCTCTAAATGTATAACCTGTACACTTACTGCTGAGCACACCAACCTGTCACACTCAACACCTGCAAATTCTGTCTGAATACCTTGGCTCAGATTGGAGACTGCCAAACTGTAGTGTTTTTGCTGCATGTACAAATGTTCCTGTTCTTATGAAAACATAATAACTTAATTACAGAAAACTATTTTCCCACTGTTATTCATTGACATGTAAATATCAAATATGTCTATGTGTGGATGGCACTTTGTAACAATATCCAAATTTAGATATTTCTGTTCATTTCTCGTTCTCCAGAAATATATTTGTTCAATCACAGAAAATAAAAATTAAGATTAAAACTCCATAACAATATTTCTCAATCATCTGTACACATAAGTGTGGAGTCAACTTGAAAATTAAGCACAAATGTAATTTTGTAATTTCTGGACAGTGTTTTCTTGAGAATTTATTTATATTTTATGACAAGATATTTTTGGTTCTGGCCAAGTGATAGACTTTAAACACAAGAGCACCACTGACAATGAAAGAGTCTGTACCACAGGCTGCAGCACACCCAGACTGACAGGAAAAGAGATAGGTTTCATTGTTTCAGCAGAATGTGTTTACTTCTAACAATCATGACTATAAACCAAACCTCCTTGCTTAGTTTGTATTGAAGTTTTGGTTGTATCAATCATAAAACCAGCCACACACAAACATACTGAGAATGTTCTGTGCCACACCAAACCCAGAGGATATTGTGAGGAATTTATAAATGTTTCATATAAAAATGTTTTAGAGAAATTTGTCACCATCTACAAACATCATTACTTTAATACTATAAAACTACTTAATTGCAAATGAAAATGCTCTATATGACAGGTTCCCTTTTCTTCACTACTGACCCAGCCACAGGCACTTACAGCCAAAACCATCACATGTGCTTCCCAGGAGGGCTGTGCCCTTCACAGCCATTTGCCTTCAAACCTTTGAAGAGACTTGGACCTCAGTTACAAGAGATTACCACAGAGACAATGTGCCTATTGAGAGCAAAAAAATCTAAACAGAGTACTGATCAAGGATGTTATATGTAACTAAACAGAATCTCATTGGATTATTTTTTTTCATAATAACTTCAAAAAGTGTTTGCCAGATTTTTTAAAAACTTGATGATTTGGGGCTGGAGAGATGGCTCAGAAGTTGAGAGCACTAATCACTCTTCCAAAGTTCCTGTGTTCAAATCTCAGCAACCACATGTTGAGTCACAAACATCTGTAAGGTGGTCTCACACCCTCTTCTGGTGTGTCTGAAGACAGGTACAGTGTACTTTGATATAATAATAAATGCATATATTTTAAAAAATTGATGATTTAACCTTGCTATTTCAAGGAAGAAGTTGTAGCATATTAATTATCAATAAAATTCAAAATTGCTGCCAGAGGGTAGGGGTCCACCCAGCCCGGGAGCACTTGGCCTGAGCATCGGCAGCAGAAATCTTGGTTCCGGGACCCTGCCGTGAGTATTCTGCACAGGTGAGAGTGTGGAATACAGAGCTAACAGCTTCTGGGACAGGCGGGAGCCACAGAGCTTCTAAGGCAGCCCCCTTTTCGGGCCCCAGACATCCGGTCACTTTCCCGGCCAGAGGATAGAGTGTCCGCCCAGGCCGGGAGCGCTTAGCCTGAGCATCAGCTGCAGACATCTTAGTTCAAGAACTCCTCCAAGAATATTCTGCAAAGGTGAGAGTGTAGAATACAGAAGCTAACAGCTTCTGGGACAGGCCAAAGCAACTCAGCTTCAGGACAGGTCATGTTTTGGGCCTTCCTATTTGGCCAGGAGGGAGGTCCTAACACCAGATATCTGTGCACCTTCCCTGTAAGAGGAGAGCTTGCCTGCAGAGGGTGCTCTGACCACTGAAACTCAGAGGAGAGAACGAGTCTCCCAGGTCTGCTGATAGAGGCTAACAGAATCACCTGAGGAACAAGCTCTAACCAGAGACAACTAAATCAACTAACTCCAGAGATTACCAGATGGTGAAAGGTAAACGTAAGAATCTTACTAACAGAAACCAAGACCACTCACCATCACCAGAACCCAGCACTCCCACCTCGCCCAGTCCAGGGAACCGCAACACACCTGAAAAGCTAGACCTGAATCTAAAAGCATATCTCATGATGATGGTCGAAGACATCAAGAATGACCTTAATAATTCACTCGAACAAATACAGGAGAACACTGCTAAACAGGTAGAAGATCTTAAAGAGGAAGCACAAAAATCCCTTAAAGAATTACAGGAAAACATGACCAATCAGGTGATCGAATTGAATAAAACCATCCAAGACCTAAAAAAGGAAGTAGACACAATAAAGAAAACCCAAAGTGAGGCAAGGCTGGAGATAGAAACCATAGGAAAGAAATCTGGAACCATAGATGCGAGCATCAGCAACAGAATACAAGAGATGGAAGAGAGAATCACAGATGGAGAAGATTCCATAGAGAACATCAGCACAACAATCAAAGAAAATACAAAACGCAAAAAGATCCTAACTCAAAACATCCAGGAAATCCAGGACACAATGAGAAGACCAAACCTACAGATAATAGGAGTAGATGAGAATGAAGATTTTCAACTCAAAGGACCAGCAAATATCTTCAACAAAATTTTACAAGAAAACTTCCCAAACCTAAAGAAAGAGATGCCCATGAACATACAAGAAGCCTACAGAACTCCAAATAGACTGGACCAGAAAAGAAATTCCTCCCGACACATAATTTTCAGAAAAACAAATGCACTAAATAAAGATAGAATATTAAAAGCAGTAAGGGAAAAGGCTCAAGTAACATATAAAGGCAAACCTATCAGAATTACACCAGATTTTTCACCAGAGACTATGAAAGCAAGAAGAGCTTGGATAGATGTTTTCAGACACTAAGAGAAAACAAATGCCAACCCAGGATACTATACCCAGGCAAACTTTCAATAACCTTAGATGGAGAAACAAAAGTATTCCACGACAGAACCAAATTCACCCATTATATTTCCACGAATCCAGCCCTTCAAAGGATAATAACAGAAAAAAAAAAAACAAATACAAGGATGGAAACCACATCCTAGAAAAATCAAGAAGGTAATCCCTCAACAAACCTAAAATAAGACAGCCCCAAGAACAGAATGCCAACTTTAACAACAAAAATAATAGGAAGCAACCATTACTTTTCCTTAATATCTCTTAATATCAATGGACTCAACTCCCCAATAAAAAGACATAGACTAAAAGACTGGCTACACAAACAGGACCCAACATTTTGCTGCTTACAGGAAACCCATCTCAGGGAAAAAGATAGACACTACCTCAGAATGAAAGGCTGGAAAACAATTTTCCAAGCAAATGGTCTGAAGAAACAAGCTGGTCTAGCCATTCTAATATCTAATAAAATCAACTTCCAACCCAAGGTCATCAAAAAAGACAAGGAGGGGCACTTCATACTCATCAAAGGTAAAATCTTCCAAGAGGAACTCTCAATTCTGAATATCTATGCTCCAAATACAAGGGCAGCCACATTTTAACGAAAATTTAGTAAAGCTGAAAGCACACATTGCACCTCACACAATAATAGTGGGAGACTTCAACACACCACTTTTACCAATAGACAGACCATGGAAACAGAAACTAAACAGGGACACAGTGAAACTAACAGAAGTTATGAAACAAATGGATTTAACAGATATCTACAGAACATTTTATCCTAAAACAAAAGGATATACCTTCTTCTCCGCACCTCACAGGACCTTCTCCAAAATTGACCATATAACTGGTCCAAAACAGGCCTCAACAGATACAAAAATATTGAAATTGTCCCATGCATCCTATCAGACCACCATGGACTAAGGCTGATTTTCAATAACAACATAAATAATGGAAAGCCAACATTCACGTGGAAACTGAAAAACACTCTTCTCAATGATACCTTGGTCAAGGAAGGAATGAAGAAAGAAATTAAAGACATTTTACAGTTTAATGAAAATGAAGCCACAACATGCCCAAACTTATGGGACATAATGAAACCATTTCTAAGAGGAAAACTCATAGCTCTGAGTGCCTCCAAAAAGAAACTAGAGAGAGCACACACTAGCAGATTGACAACACACCTAAAAGCTCTAGAACAAAAGGAAGGAAATTCACCCAAGAGGAGTAGATGGCAGGAAATAATCAAACTCAGGGGCAAAATTAACCAAGTGGAAACAAAAAAAACTATTTAATTAATTACCAAACCAGGAGTTGGTTCTTTGAGAAAATCAACAAGATAGATAAACTCTTAGCTAGACTCACTAGAGGGCACAGCGACAACATCCTAATTAACAAAATCAGAAATGAAAAGGGAGACATAACAACAGATCCTGAAGAAATCCAAAACACCATTAGATCCTTCTACAAAAGGCTATACTCAACAAAACTGAAGAACCTGGATGAAATGGACAATTTTCTAGACAGATACCAGGTACCAAAGTTAAATCAAGATCAGGTTAAAGATCTAAACAGTCCTATATCCCCTAAAGAAATAGAAGCAGTCATTAATAGTCTCCCAGCCAAAAAAAAGCCCAGGACCAGATAGGTTTAGTGCAGAGTTCTATCAGACCTTCCAAGAAGATCTAATCCCGGTTCTTCACAAACTATTCCACAAAATAGAAATAGAAGGTACTCTACCCAGCTCATTCTATGAAGCCACAATTACTCTAATACCTAAACCACAAAAAGACCCAACAAAGATAGAGAACTTCAGACCAATTTCCCTTATGAATATCGATGCAAAAATCCTCAATAAAGTTTTCACTAACTGAATCCAAGAACACATCAAAACAATCATCCATCCTGACCCATCCAAGTAGGTTTCATCCCAGGGGTGCAGGGATGGTTCAATTTACAAAAATCCATTAAAGTAATCCAGTATATAAGCAAACTCAAAGACAAAAACCACATGATCATCTCGTTAGATGCTGAAAAAGCATTTGACAAAATCCAACACCCATTCATGATAAAAGACTTGGAAAGATCAGGAGTTCAAGGCCCATACCTAAACATGATAAAAGCAATCTACAACAAACCAGTAGCCAACATCAAAGTAAATTGTGAGAAGTTGGAAGCAATCCCACTAAAATCAGGGACTAGACAAGGCTGCCCACTTTCTCCATACCTATTCAACATTGTACTTGAAGTCCTAGCTAGAGCAATTTGACAACATAAGGAGATCAAGAGGATACAAATTGGAAAAGATGAAGTCAAAATATCAGTTTTTGCAGATGATATGATAGTATATATAAGTGACCCTAAAAATTCATCCAGAGAACTCCTAAACCTGATAAACAGCTTCGGAAAAGTAGCTGGATATAAAATTAACTCAAACAAGTCAATGGCCTTTCTCTACACAAAGAATAAACAGGCTGAGAAAGAAATTACAGAAACAACACCCTTCTCAATAGTCACAAATAATATAAAATACCTTGGCATGACTCTAACTAAGGCAGTGAAAGATCTGTATGATAAGAACTTCAAGTCTCTGAAGAAAGAAATTATAGAAGATCTCAGAAGATGAAAAGATCTCCCATGCTCATGGATTGGCAGGATCAACATAGGAAAAATGGCTATCTTGCCAAAAGCAATCTACAGATTCAATGCAATCCCCATCAAAATTCCCATTCAATTCTTCAACGAATTAGAAAGGGCAACCGGCAAATTCATCTGGAATAACAGAAAACCTAGGATAGCAAAAACTCTTCTCAAGGAAAGCTGTACTACAGAGCAATTGTGATAAAAACTGCATGGTACTGGTATAGCGACAGACAAGTAGACCAATGGAATAGAACTGAAGACCCAGAAATGAACCCACACACCTATGGTCACTTGATCTTTGACGAGGGAGCAAAAACCATCCAGTGGAAAAAAGACAGCATTTTCAACAAATAGTGCTGGCACAACTGGCAGTTTTCATGTAGAAGAATGCAAATTGATCCATTCCTATCTCCTTGTACTAAGGTCAAATCTAAGTGGATTAAAGAACTCCACATAAAACCAGAGACACTGAAAATTATTGAGGAGAAAGTATGGAAAACCCTCAAAGATATGGGTACAGGGGAAAAATTCCTGAATAGAACAGCAATGGCTTGTGCTGTAAGATCAAGAATCTACAAATGGGACCTAATAAAATTGCAAAGGTTCTGCAAGGCGAAAGACACCGTCAATAAGACAAAAAGGCCACCAACAGAGTGGGAAAGTATCTTTACCTATCCTAAATCAGATAGGGGACTAATATCCAATATATATAAAGAACTCAAGAAGGTGGACTCCAGAAAATCAAATAACCCCATTAAAAAATGGGGCTCAGACCTAAACAAAGAATTCTCACCTGAGGAATACTGAATGGCTGAGAAGCACCTGAAAAAATGTTCAACATCCTTAATCATCAGGGAAATGCAAATCAAAACAACCCTGAGATTCCACCTAGCACCAGTCAGAATGGCTAAAATGAAAAATTCAGGTGACAGCAGATGCTGGCGAGGATGTGGAGAAAGAGGAACACTCCTCCATTGTTGGTGGGATTGCAAGCTTGTACAACCACTCTGGAAATCAGTCTGGTGGTTCCTTAGAAAATTGGACATAGTACTACCGAAGGATCCAGCAATACCTCTCCTGGTCATATATCCAGAAGATGTTCCAACCGGTAAGAAGGACACATGCTCCACTATGTTCATAGCAGCCTTATTTATAATAGCCAGAAGCTGGAAAGAACCCAGATGTCCCTCAACAGAGGAATGGATACAGAAAATGTGATACATTTACAAAATGGAGTACTACTCAGCTATTAAAAAGAATGAATTTATGAAATTCATAGCCAAATGGATGGACCTGGAGGGCATCATCCTGAGTGAGGTAACCCAATCACAAAGAAACTCACACAATATGTACTCACTGATAAGTGGATATTAGCCCAAAAACTTAGGATACCCAAGATATAAGATACAGTTTGCTAAACGCATGAAACTCAAGAAGAACGAAGACCAAAGTGTGGACACTTTGCCCCTTCTTAGAATTGGAAACAAAACACCCAGGGAAGGAGTTACAGAGACAAAGTTTGGAGCTGTGACGAAAGGATGGACCATCTAGAACCTGCCATATCCATGGTTCCATCCCATAATCAGCTTCCAAATGCTGACACCATTGCATACACTAGCAAGATTTTGCTGAAAGGACCCAGATATAGCTGTCTCTTGTGAGACTATGTTGGGGCCTAGCAAACACAGAAGTGGATGCTCACAGTCAGCTATTGGATGAATCACAGGGCCCCCAATGGAGGAGCTACAGAAAGTACCCAAAGAGCTAAAGAGATCTGCAACCTATAGGTAGAACAACATTATGAACTAACCAGTATCTCGGAGCTCTTGACTCTAGCTGCATATGTATCAAAAGATGGCCTAGTTGGCCATCACTGGAAAGAGAGGCCCATTGGACTTGCAAACTTTATATGCCCCAGTACCGGGGAATGCCAGGGTCAAAAAGTGGGAGTGGGTGGGGAGGGGAGTGAGTGGGAGGGTTTGGGGGACTTTTAGGATAGCATTGGACATGTAAATGAGGAAAATACCTAATAAAAAGTAAAAAAAAAATTCAAAATTGCACAAAAAATAAGTTAATATTCAGAAGAAGGTGGAAAGCCACTCTTTGTAAATGTTTACATCGGCATATGAGTTCATAACTAGAAAGAACTTTTCTAAAGTTAAATTCTAACAGTTAGAACAGGGCACCTGAAGTGCCAGGAGAAACCTTAACTACATTGCATTTTGATTATAAATCACTTTGCTGGATTAAATCATTCTCAATGAAAGCAAAAAAAAAAAAAAAAAGATTCAAAATTTGACTACTTCTTAATCAACAGAAATTTAACACCTCAGTTTCATTTTTAAAACACCATCAAATGAGTTTTAAGTTAGGATAAACAAAGAATATTCAACAAGTACAGAAGTGGTACAAAATATCTCTAATATATATTTGAATACTATATATTTATGTGAAGCAGCATTCATTTTTTCTATTTTTTAATAGATTTTTTTTTATTTATATTTCAAATGTTATCCCCTTTCCTGGTTTCCTCTCTGAAAACTCCCTATCCCCTCTCTCTCCCTCTGCTCACCCACCCACCCACTCCCGCTTCCTGGGCCTGGAATTCCCCTATACTGGGGTATAGAACTTTCACAGGACCAAGGGCATCTCCTCTCATTGATGACCAGCTAGGCCATCTTCTGCTAAATATGCAGCTAGAGTCATGAGTCCCACCATGTGTATTCTTTGCTTGGTGGTTTAGTCCCAGGGAGCTTTGGGGTAGTGGTTAGCACATATTTTTGTTTCTCCTATGGGGCTGCAAACCCCTTCAGCTCCTCGGGTACTTTCCCTAGCTCCTTCATTCGGGACCCTATGCTCAGTCCAATGGATGGCTGTGAGCATCCACTTCTGTATTTGTTATGCACTGGCAGAGCCTCTCAGGAGACAGCTTTATCAGGCTCCTGTCAACAAGCTCTTATTGGCATTCACAAGAGTGTCTGGTTTTGGTGGTTGTTTATGAGATGGATCCCCAGGTGGGGCAGTCTTTGGCTGGTTATTCCTTCAGTCTTGGCTTCACACTGTGTCTCTGATAACTCCTTCTATGGGTATTTTTCCCCCTTCTAAGAAGTATCAAAGTATTCACATTTTGGTCTTCCTTCTTCTTGAGTTTCCTGTGTTTTGTATCTTGGGTATTCTGAGCTTCTGTGCTAATATCCACTTCTCAGTGAGTGCATGTCATGTATGTTCTTTTGTAATTGGGTTACCTCACTCAGAATGATATCCTCCAGATCCATCTATTTGTCTAAGAATTTCATAAATTCATTGTTTTTAATAGCTAAGTAATTCTCCATTGTGTAAATATACCACATTTTCTGTATCCATTCCTCTGTTGAGGGACATCTGGCTTCTTTCCAGCTTCTGGCTATTATAAGTAAGGCTGCTATGAACATAGTGGAGCATGTGTCCTTATTACATGTTGGAGCATCTTCTGGGTACATGACCAGGAGTGGTATTTCTGGATCTTCCAGTAGTACCATATTCAATTTCCTGAGGAACCGCCAGACTGATTTCCAGAATGGTTTGTACCAGGTGGGATAGCAATGGAGGAGTAGTCCTCTTTCTTCACATCCTCACCAGCATCTGCTGTCACCTGACTTTTTGATCTTAGCCATTTTGAATGGTGTGAGGTAGAATCTCAGTGTTGTTTTAATTTGCATTTCCCTGATGATTAAGAATGTTGAACATTTCTCTAGGTGCTTCATACCCATTAGGTATTCCTAATGGGTATGATGCCATGGTGACTATCCAGAGTTTAGTTATAACTGAAAAATCTAGGAAAGTTTATCACATTAGTCAATCACGGACATATCACAATAGTAGAAATTTCAGGGAGTAGAGCTGCCTTTGCAAAAATGTTAACATAGTATATGTTCTTGAGTCAGAAACCAGGGCAAGTTATCAGGGAAACAGGACATTTCTGTGGACTTGATGCTTTGGGGGAAAGTATAATGCTAATATCTGGAATTTTAATGAAACTTAACTAAAAAGACAGAATCATAAGAAACAAAATTTGTAATTGGTGCTAGAGCAGTGCATACTCTTTAGCTGAGAGAGGGGATGCTTTATGTCATATATTAAACTTGTTTGGTGCACAAAACAAAACCCCGAGGGACTCTTAACGTTTTGTCTCATTTAATCACTGTCACTGAGGGATCCCATCTGATGCTAGTGTGTTATCCTTTGGTCAAACTCCAGAATTCATTTGCTACCTTAATGACGAGTTCAGTCCTAAGATCTTCAGACTCTGGTTGCCTGTTTCAGGCCAGTGGTAGATTCAGGAGCTTATTTCATCACTGTCACCTCTAAATCACTTCAGATAAAATAATAATAATAATAAAAATAATTCAAAAGAATTTAGAGGAATGAAACTGAACACTTAAACCACTTGTTTAGTATATTAATTAGAAAATAGTATATTAATATTAAAAGCTCAGGCCTCTAGTGATATCCCTAATATTTATGTCTTATTTAAATATATAGATATTATTTAAAGTCTTTCTCAGACTTTCAATTCTGTGTTTATGTCATGGAATGAACTCAGTAATCTTTCAGATAAAACCATAGTCCAGTTATTAAAAAGAGCTCAAGGGAGGACCTGGGAATATTTTGCATCTCCATGGTTTTGCCTACACATTCAACATCAGTCCATCCAAAAAACCAAAAGCATTTTGATGCTCATGATTACCATTTATTTGGTAAAAGTTAGCAATGAGAGAGAGAGAGAGAATAGTCAGGGTAAATAACTGGAGGAAATCAAATCAAGGATGTGCTAGTCTGTTTCAGAAAGGGCAGTAGTAGAAGATGCAAACTCATCCATTAAAAAGGGATGTTGTTATTGTTGCAATATAATTACAAATACCTGTAAGAGAAAGAAAAAATTAAGGAGGATTTTTGAGATTTCATTTTTTTTTGTTTTAACCTGAATGAGGACTAACAACTCTATTATGTTTGGTAGAAGCAAAAACAAACAAACAAAAACAACAAAAACAAAAAAAACCACATGTAATTTTCATCTCTCAAAGGTAAAAGTCACAGATATGGTGGCAGAGGCCCAAGTTTGTTACCTTCAGGAATTACTGGCAGGTAGGCCAAGAATTCATGGCTAGTCTGGACTACATAGTGAATCACTGTCTCAAAAATAAATAAACCAACCAATTTTTATTTCCCATCTCCAGTATTTGGATATATAGTCTACAATGGAGCCATTAAGCTGGACTTTTACAGAGTTATAAAGGATGGTGATTAGCATTAATTTTCCTTCTATTAGTGCACAAGGAATCCAGCTTCTCTGGTAAAGAAACTATGACCATATACTCACTCAGCATTTGCCCAGCACAGATCACCAAGCAAGATGATAAACAACAGTCCAGATATGAAAGAGAAGCAATACCTGGACAAGGTTCCTCAGCAGCTTGTCCTCTGAGGCAAACTCTATCCTCCATCACTGCCCTTTCTCTCAGAGAAAAGCTGCTCCATTGAAGCCTCCATTCTTTCATTTTTACAGTATATATTACCTGGACTAATTTTCTAGAGATCTGAATCACATCAGAAATGTGAATTTTATAACATGATGCCTGACATATGCATGAAATATAATATAGTATAATATAATTGATATTAATTTAAAGTAGAAAGGCTAGAGAAAAATCTTCATCCTGAATAAATTATTAAACTTTTAGAAATCTCCTGATTTATGGTATAATATACATCCATGGAAGACCTCATCACAAAGCCATTTTCTATTTCAATTTTTAGAATAGTCTTCAAAGAAAACATGACGTTTATTTAAGAAAAAGAAAAGCCATGCAGTTGCCATGCCACATGAAGACACTTTATACTTTCAATGATTTCTGCTGTATGTACATTGTCTCTAATAGATCTAATACTGCAAGAGTGATGCAGTTAAAATTGATAACATCCCCTTGCCAACTTCTGATCCTTCGGGTGCTTATATATAGACAATATGGTGAACTTAGAAAAGAGGAATGAAAGAAGGGTCTCTTCCTCTCCCTCTCCTTACTCTCCCCTACTTCCTCGTGAAAGTACAATTCACTGTAGCTATGGAGAAGCTAAGGAATCTAAGATTCCCATAAAGAACAAAATTAGGTGAAATGTTTTTACCTAGTATGGACTTTATATTATTTTCAGCCTTTGCATTGTCATCTCCTTCTTTCTGATCGGAGTTATCATCCCCAATACGGTTATCATCCTCTGTCTCTTATATGTTGTGTTTCTCAGAGGCCTCATTAGCAGTGTTGGTTTTATTAGTGCTCTCAATTTCCTCATTGGCGATTAGTAGGGAAGCAGAAACCGGCCTGAGTAGGGCCACAGGCCTCATCCGGCTGGACCAGCACCGGGGTAGCTAGAGAGCAGGGTCGGCTGATACCGCCAGCTACCCACGACCCCCGCCACAGGATTTTGAGACTGCTGGTGAGTGGAACACAGCTTCTGCTCCAGTCCAATCATGCGGGACCTGAGACTGCTCTGGTTGGGGAGGCAGAAATCCGGCCTACGTAGGGCCACATCCTCTTCCGGTCAGAAAAGCACTGGGGTAGCTAGGGCGCAGGGTCGGCTGACACTTGCCAGCTACCCACAACACCCGCCACAGGATCTTAAGACTTCTGGTGAGTGGAACACAGCTTCTGCTCCAATCCAATTACGCGCGGGACCTGAGACTGCATTAGTTAGGGAAGCAGAAAACCGGCCTGAGTAGGACCACAGGCCTCTTCCGGCTGGACCAGCACCGGGGTACCGCCAGCTACCCACGACCCCCGCCACAGGATTTTGAGACTGCTGGTGAGTGGAACACAGCTTCTGCTCCAATCTTTAAACAGTGACAACGACAACAACTAACCCCAGAGATTACCAGATGGCGAAAGGTAAACGTAATAATCTTACTAACAGAAACCAAGACCACTCACCATCATCAGAACCCAGCACTCCCACTTCGCCCAGTCCAGGGCACCCCAACACACCAGAAAAGCTAGACACGGATCTAAAAGCATATCTCCTGATGATGGTAGAGGACTTTAAGAAGGACTTTAATAACACACTTAAAGAAATACAAAGGAACACTGATAAACAGGTAGAAGACAGTAAAGAGGAAGCACAAAAATCCCTTAAAGAATTGCAGGAGAACACTGCTAAAGAGTTAAAAATCCTTAAAGAAAAACAGGATAACATAATCAAACAGGTAGAAGTCCTTAATGAAAAACAGGAAAACACATCCAAACAGGTGATGGAAATGAACAAAACCATACTAGACCTAAAAAGGGAAGTAGACACAATAAAGAAAACCCAAAATGAGGCAACACTGGAGATAGAAACCCTAGGAAAGAAATCTGGAACCATAGATACCAGCATCAGCAAAGGAATACAAGAGATGGAAGAGAGAATCTCAGGTGCAGAAGATTCCATAGAGAACATCGGCACAACAATCAAGGAAAATGTAAAATGCAAAAAGATCCTAACTCAAAACATCCAAGAAATACAGGACACAATGAGAAGACCAAACCTACGGATAATAGGAGTGGATGAGAATGAAGATTTTCAACTCAAAGGACCAGCAAACATCTTCAACAAAATTATAGAAGAAAACTTCCCAAATCTAAAGAAAGAGATGCCCATGAATACAAGAAGCCTACAGAACTCCAAATAGACTGGACCAGAAAAGAAATACCTCCCGACACATAATAATCAGAACAACAAATGCTCTAAATAAAGATAGAATACTAAAAGCAGTAAGAGAAAAAGGCCAAGTAACATATAAAGGCAAGCCTATCAGAATTACACCAGATTTTTCACCAGAGACTATGAAAGCCAGAAGATCCTGGACGGATGTTATACAGACACTAAAAGAACACAAATTCCAGCCCAGGCTACTATACCCAGCCAAACTCTCAATTAACATAGATGGAGAAACCAAAGTATTCCACGACAAAACCAAATTCACACATTATCTCTCCATGAATCCAGCCCTTCAAAGGAAAATAACAGAAAAAAACCAATACAAGGACAGGAACCACGCCCTAGAAACAACAAGAAGGTAATCCCTCAACAAACCTAAAAGAAGACAGCCACAAGAACAGAATGCCAACTTTAACAACAAAAATAACAGGAAACAACAATTACTTTTCCTTAATATCTCTTAATATCAATGGACTCAACTCCCCGATAAAAAGACATAGACTAACAAACTGGCTACACAAACAAGACCCAACATTTTGCTGCTTACAGGAAACTCATCTCAGAGAAAAAGATAGACACTACCTCAGAATGAAAGGCTGGAAAACAATTTTCCAAGCAAATGGTATGAAGAAACAAGCTGGAGTAGCCATTCTAATATCTGATAAGATTGACTTCCAACCCAAAGTCATTAAAAAAGACAGGGAGGGACACTTCATACTCATCAAAGGTAAAATCCTCCAAGAGGAACTATCAATCCTGAATATCTATGCTCCAAATACAAAGGCAGCCACATTCATTAAAGAAACTTTAGTAAATCTCAAAGCACACATTGCACCTCATACAATAATAGTGGGAGACTTCAACACACCACTTTCACCAATGGACAGATCATGGAAACAGAAACTAAACAGGGACACAGAGAAACTAAGAGAAATTATGAATCAAATGGATCTGGCAGATATCTACAGAACATTCTATCCTAAAACAAAAGGATATACCTTCTTCTCAGCACCTCATGGTACCTTCTCCAAAATTGACCACATAATTGGTCACAAAACAGGCCTCAACAGATACAAAAATATTGAAATTGTCCCATGCATCCTATCAGATCACCATGGACTAAGGCTGATCTTCAATGACAAAATGAATAATAGAAAGCCAACCTTCACATGGAAACTGAAAAACACTCTTCTCAATGATACCTTGGTCAAGGAAGGAATAAAGAAAGAAATTAAGGACTTTTTAGAGTTCAATGAAAATGAAGCCACAACATACCCAAACTTATGGGATGCAATGAAAGCATTTCTAAGAGGAAAACTCATAGCTCTGAGTGCCTCCAAAAGGAAACTAGAGAGAGCACACATTAGCAGCTTGACAACATACCTAAAAGCACTAGAACAAAAGGAAGCAAATTCGCCCAAGAGGAGTAGACGGCAGGAAATCATCAAACTCAGGGGCGAAATCAACCAAGTGGAAACAAGAAGAACTATTCAAAGAATCAACCAAATGAGGAGCTGGTTCTTTGAGAAAATCAACAAGATAGATAAACCCTTAGCCAGACTCACTAGAGTGCACAGGGAAAGCATCCTAATTAACAAAATCAGAAATGAAAAAGGAGACATAACAACAGATCCTGAAGACATCCAAAACACCATCAGATCCTTCTACCAAAGGCTATACTCAACAAAACTGGAGAACCTGGATGAAATGGAGAAGTTTCTAGACAGATACCAGGTACCAAAGATGAATCAAGATCAGGTTAATGATCTAAACAGCCCTATATCCCCCAAAGAAATAGAAGCAGTCATTAATAGTCTCCCAACTAAAAAAAGCCCAGGACCAGATGGGTTTAGTGTAGAGTTCTATCAGACCTTCAAAGAAGATCTAATCCCAGTTCTTCACAAACTATTCCACAAAATAGAAACAGAAGGTACTCTACCCAACTCATTCTATGAAGCCACAATTACTCTGATACCTAAACCACAAAAAGACCCAACAAAGATAAAAAACTTCAGACCAATATCCCTTATGAATATTGATGCAATAATCCTCAATAAAGTTCTTGCTAACTGAATCCAAGAACACATCAAAACAATCATCCATCCTGACCAAGTAGGTTTCATCCCAGGGATGCAGGGATGGTTCAATATACGGAAATCCATCAACGTAATCCAGTATATAAACAAACTCAAAGACAAAAACCACATGGTCATCTCGTTAGATGCGGAAAAAGCATTTGACAAGATCCAACACCCATTCATGATAAAAGTCTTGGAAAGATCAGGAATTCAAGGCCCATACCTAAACATGATAAAAGCAATCTACAGCAAACCAGTAGCCAACATCAAAGTAAATGGTGAGAAGCTTGAAGCAATCCCTCTAAAATCAGGGACTAGACAAGGCTGTCCACTTTCTCCATACCTATTCAACATTGTACTTGAAGTCCTAGCCAGAGCAATTCGACAACAAAAGGAGATCAAAGGGATACAAATTGGAAAAGATGAAGTCAAAATATCACTTTTTGCAGATGATATGATAGTATATATAAGTGACCCTCAAAATTCCACCAGAGAACTCCTAAGCCTGATAAACAGCTTCGGCGAAGTAGCTGGATATAAAATTAACTCAAACAAATCAATGGCCTTTCTCTACACAAAGAATAAACAGGCCGAGAAAGAAATTAGGGAAACAACACCCTTCTCAATAGTCACAAATAATATAAAATATCTTGGCGTGACTCTAACTAAGGAAGTGAAATATCTGTATAATAAAAACTTCAAGTCTCTGAAGAAAGAAATTATAGAAGATCTCAGAAGATGGAAAGATCTCCCATGCTCATGGATTGGCAGGATCAACATTATAAAAATGGCTATCTTGCCAAAAGCAATCTACAGATTCAATGCAATCCCCATCAAAATTCCAAATCAATTCTTCAACGAATTAGAAATTGCAATCTGCAAATTCATCTGGAATAACAAAAAACCTAGGATAGCAAAAACTCTTCTCAAGGATAAAAGCACCTCTGGTGGAATCACCATGCTGGACCTAAAGCTTTACTACAGAGCAATTGTGATAAAAACTGCATGGTACTGGTATAGTGACAGACAAATAGACCAATGGAATAGAATTGAAGACCCAGAAATGAACCCACACACCTACGGTCACTTGATCTTCGACAAGGGAGCTAAAAACATCCAGTGGAAGAAAGACAGCATTTTCAACAAATGGTGCTGGCACAACTGGTTGTTAACATGTAGAAGAATGCGAATCGATCCATTCCTATCTCCTTGTACTAAGGTCAAGTCTAAGTGGATCAAGGAACTTCACATAAAACCAGAGACACTGAAACTTATAGAGGAGAAAGTGGGGAAAAGCCTTGAAGATATGGGCACAGGGGAAAAATTCCTGAATAGAACAGTAATGGTTTTGTGCTGTAAGATCGAGAATTGACAAGTGGGACCTCATGAAACTGCAAAGCTTCTGCAAGGCTAAAGACACCATCAATAAGACAAAAAAACCACCAACAGATTGGGAAAGGATCTTCACCTATCCTAAATCAGATAAGGGACTAATATCCAATATATATAAAGAACTCAAGAAGGTGGACTCCAGAAAGTCAAATAACCCCATTAAAAAATGGGGCTCAGAACTGAACAAAGAATTCTCACCTGAGGAATACCGAATGGCAGAGAAGCACCTGAAAAAATGTTCAACATCCTTAATCATCAGGGAAATGCAAATCAAAACATCCCTGAGATTCCACCTCACACCAGTCAGAATGGCTAAGATCAAAAATTCAGGTGACAGCAGATGCTGGCGAGGATGTGGAGAAAGAGGAACACTCCTCCATTTTTGGTGGGATTGCAAGCTTGTACAACCACTCTGGAAATCAGTCTGGCGGTTCCTCAGAAAATTGGACATAGTACTACCGGAGGATCCAGCAATACCTCTCCTGGGCATATATCCAGAAGATGTCCCAACCGGTAAAAAGGTCACATGCTCCACTATGTTCATAGCAGCCCTATTTATAATAGCCAGAAGCTGGAAAGAACCCAGATGTCCCTCAACAGAGGAATGGATACAGAAATTATGGTACATTTACACAATGGAGTACTACTCAGCTATTAAAAAGAATGAATTTATGAAATTCCTAGCCAAATGGATGGACCTGGAGGGCATCATCTTGAGTGAAGTAACACAATCACAAAAGAATTCACACAATATGTATTCACTGATAAGTGGATATTAGCCCAAAACTTAGGATACCCAAGATATAAGATACAATTTGATAAACGCATGAAACTCAAGAAGAATGAAGACCAAAGTGTGGACACTGTGCACCTTCTTAGAATTGGGAACAAAACACCCAGGGAAGGAGTTACAGAGACAAAGTTCGTAGCTGTGATGAAAGGATGGACCATTTAGAGACTGCCGTATCCAGGGATCCATCCCATAATCAGCTTCTAAACGCTGACACCATTGCATACACTAGCAAGATTTTGCTGAAAGGACCCAAATATAGCTGTCTCTTGTGAGACGATGCCGGGGCCTAGCAAACACAGGAGTGGATGTTCACAGTCAGCTATTGGATGTATCACAGGGCTCCCAATGGAGAAGCTAGAGAAAGTAACCAAGGAGCTAAAGGGATCTGCAACCCTATTGTTGGAACAACATGATGTACTAACCAGAACCCCGGAGCTCTTGTCTCTAGCTGCATATGTATCGAAAGATGACCTAGTCGGCCATCAATGGAAATGAGGCCCATTGACTTGCAAACTTTATATGCCCCAATATAGGGGAATGCCAGGGCCAAAAGAGTGGGAATGGGTGGGTAGGGAAGTGGGGGGCGCTATGGGGGACTTTTGGGATAGCATTGGAAATGTAATTGAGGAAAATATGTAATAAAAATATTTAAAAAAAATTTTCCTCATTGGCTGAATCACAGGACTCACCATCTTGTTTTTCACCAGTAGTATGTGCCAGAGTTTCAGAGCCAGTATTTCCATCAGTAGAATCAGCTGAAATTAGAAGGAAAACCTCCAAGTGAGATACTGACTCTTCTTTGGAATGTCATTGGTCCCACCAAGAATTATACATTCATTCTTTATTCTGAATTCACTAATTCTATCAAATATTTAGTCTATCACATATGCTATTGCTTTATCTTCATGACCTTAAAATTTCCCTGGGCAATGACACTGACCCAAGACACAAGCAAGCACTTTGTGACAGACATGAACACAAAAATAAAACCCAAGCTAGTTACAGGCATCATTGCCTAAAAGATCACAAAGAAATTTCCTAGGCAACAGCTTCCAGTGCCAGTTCCAAGAAGGAAAGCAAGCATCATTCTGAGACTAACACACCTATGTAAAGCTCAGGCCTCTGTTTCTGCCTCAACTCACCATGGAATATGTTCCCAGGCCCTCAGTCTATAGCACTTTCAGGAATTTCTTGTCTGTTCCAGTGACACTCTCTCTCTTTTATACACATGAGTTATATAATCAGTCCTTCCTTTAATTTGTGGAAGACCTTCTGTGCACTCACACATAAAAGTTACGCTATAGTATCAGACTTCATGACATTTAATCTACTACATAAAAACAATAAATGCCTAGAGTTCCTCTTAGTCCATGTCAGAGGCTTAATTATCTTTATATGAGGAATAAAATGACGTCATTACATCAAAAATAATTTCATAATCAGGAGTGTAGCTTTCCATGGATTTTACTAAAATTTTCTCACATCTCAAAATATCCAAAACACCTTGGTTACAAAGAGGCTGTGAAGGGAAAATGGTTATGGTAGGAAGGTGTGAAAGGTACTCAGACTCAGGCTCACTAGTTTCAGAAGTGTCAGAACTGTCTGTCTCCGTATCCTCTGAAGAAAAATAAGCAAAATAAGACAGAAGAACTTAAGTAACATTTTGATGAGATAGAGAATGTGAACACTAATACAGACATGTACAACTAAGTAGACAGATTGAGTGAAGCACATGCACAATATAGAAAACCTTTGACATCTAACATGTGGTCAGTTTTGCTTCCCTGAAATAAGTCTTAAACACCTTCCCAAATGTAACTTATTAACACTAACAAAGCATTTCGGTGCCATGTTTAGCATAGAGGAAAAACTCGAATGAATTAGGAACCACAGTGGAGTCAATCTACCTACCTACAATGATGTGTCAAAATGGAGGTGAGTACCAGCAAGAAGGCTCATTTGATAAAAGCTCTTCTCTTACAACCTGGGTGATATGAGCTGATTCCATAGTTGAAGGAGAGAACTGACTCCTGTCTGTAACCTTCTCCCATACACCACAATATGTTTGAGACCCAGACACATATGGCAGACACAGACAGACAGACAGACAGACAGACAGACAGACAGACAGACAGACACACACACACACACACACACACAACGATAAAGATAAATGCAATCAGGATGTAAAGTGAATAAATAAAGTAATAAAAAAGAAAAATATTTAAGTTTAAAAATTGAGATAGAACCAGGCACTAGATAGGAGGACAGGAAATAGGAGCATGTAGGTATCCATAAATTCGTGTTTACCTGAGTAAGTATCTTCATGTATTATGAACCACATTTTAAGTTTAAGTAAAAACCTTTACTTACGGCAAGAGTCTAGGATAGTGGAAACTCCAAGCAATAAAAGGAGTGCCAGGAACTTCATGGTTACAAGTAGAAGAGCAGGAAACACACAAGATCAAGCTCCAATATTAGGAGACAAGGAAGACATTGATATCAGGGTTCCACATCATGTGACTATATATGTAGAGTACACCAATCAGAATCTGCCACAACCTGGTATTTGTGTAACAGGAAAAGTTGGGAAGTGAAGTAAATGAGAATCAACCACACAGTCAGAGGCCATTTAGAAAGGTCAATACTTCAAGTGTTTGGCAAATCCTTGATTCTGATAATGTAGGTGTCCAGTCAAGCTGGTGTCCAGTAAATAACTTCTGGCTTTCAAGTTGAAGATGTAGGCACTCTCCTCCCAATGTCTGCACTCTCCTTTCAGGATAGTTCAAATTAGAAACTTGCAGAATACTCAGCTTTGGATCTCCTTCAAGGGAGTAATTGGGATAAAGCTGCTGAATCCAAGTGTTTTCCAGTGAGGAACGGGTGTGGCTGCCACCCCAAGATGGCGCCCAGGACAGCTGCCAGGTCTTATGACCTGCGCCTGACTTCCTCATTGCCTCAGACTTAGCCACATCCCAGCCGTCTGCACTGGGCAGACGCCATGCCTCATCAGCTTGCCTGAGGTGTCACCACTTGCTGTGAACCAATGGACGACAGTTAAGTGACTGGGATGATTGGGAGGAGTCAGTAGGGTATTTAAGGCATGCCCCGTGGTTGTTCGGGGGTTCTCATTCCTGCATTGCAATGTGAAGTGTTCCTGAATAAACCTGCTTGAAGAAGGACAAAGTGGTGTTGCATCTTTCCTGCTGGTCGGGGTGGTTGTGACATTTTCCAGAGTGTCCACATTGTATATTCAGTAAGGGCCATCCTATCACACAGGGAGAGAGAGCCCAACACTGATGGAAAACACACACATGACTTCACAGTATTTCAGCAATTCTTGTATAAAAATCAAAATTTAAGAGTAGAGGGACAGAGAAAAAATAATGTTTTTAAGGACTGCATCCACTGAGTCCACTAAATGTTTTGTTGTTGTTGTTTTTGTTTGTTTGTTTGTTTGTTTCTCTTTCTTTTCTTTCTTCTCTTTCTTTTTTTTTTCAGTTTTTGCTTTGTTTTGCCTTTAACATAGCATCACTCATAGCTAAAGCTAGCTTTGAACTTCTGATCCTCCTGCATCTACCTCTTAAGTGTTGAGATTAAAGGTTTATGTTACCACACCCAGACTTATAAATATGAGAAAACAAAGCAGACAAATACCTCAATCTATACATACTTCAAATAACAACAACTGCAAAAACTCAAAAACACCAAACTAGAACTAAAACAAAAAACCTACTACATTGGAAAATAAATAAATAACAAAAAGGATAAAAATTCAAGGTAGCAAGTATTAAGGAAAAAATTTAATCATAAATATATGTATGACATTAAAGGAAGGAGAGTACTATAAGGGGGGGAGGGAGGAAATGATCTAGAAGGAGGGAAAGTAGAAAAGAAAGGGCCTTGAAATCTGTGTTTTGAAAGCATATGTGGTGACTGTGTGGGAAGGAAAGGCATCTGTGAGGGGCAGAAAACAATAGGGGTGTGAAAAAAAACCACAGGACTCCTGAGTGAGGTGGCTGACTGTACCCAAAATATGATAAAAACAACAACAACAACAACAAAACAAGATTATGAACAGAAGTTTTTATTCCTACAGGAGATACTCATTGAGAATGAAGGGAATTTTTGCAAAGCAGCAGGCAGGAATGCCAACAAACCATGCATCTCGGGCATTGTCTGTGGAAACTACCAAAAGGTGCTTCAGTTCCTCTCCCTTCTCTCCCTTCCCACCCCACTCTGCTCAGCAGCACACAAAATGCTGCAGGAACCACAGGCTGGAGAAATGAAACAGGCTGTGGAGGCATGACAGCAGCTGGGATCACAGTAGGCAGGGAAAATCACTATGAAGGGATGAGGTTGCAGTGTAATGTGCAGCCTGAAGCTGTGAGAGGAACAATGATGCAAAATAAGAAGCCCATTGGTGACCTCAGTGCACTCATGCCAGAGCTATGTCACAGCCACATGCAAACTGACCTGGCTTGGAGACTACAGGAGCAGAAGTTGGCATAGCTTTCACTGTGGTAGGATGACCATTTCCTGCCAAAATATAAATAGCATGTATGATGTTAACATTCATTCTTTAGGTTTAGAAACTCAAGCAGGGGACGCACGACAATCCCGCCCACATTTAAAAAAAAATGGATGAATATTTCCCTAAAGCAATTGTTTGTACTAAGGTCTGGGGAAAAGGAAGTTTGATGCCTTATTTAACTAAACAGAAACTCAAACCAAAGAAAATTCAATTGAACTCACTTCAGCATTGCACACTCAAAACTCTGGTTGCACAGATTTGAGCTAGAGCTAAGCTGCACTTCCCTAGCCAGTGCAGTTTAGTATTTAAAACAGCACAGGGAGGGAATGAATTAAAATCCATTGTATCAAAGAAGAAATATTAATTAGCTTTCTCTTTTATTTTTACCTTTTAAAAATATTTACTCCTGCATAACGTGTCTTAATGGTCATGCTTTAGTTTTTACATTATTTATATGTTTCATGACTGTTCTGTGTGCCTCTATATGTATTTTATTGTATATTCTTCTACTAGTCTCCCTACATGTAACCCATACACTTCCCTCTGTTTCCTACCTCATTTTCGCAAACCCTACCTCCTCTTATGTGTATGCCTTAACTAATTCTTTCCGCAACAGTAATAATATTTAAACTCTGTGGATATTAGAAACATTGGAGTTTTAACTTCCATGTACTTTTCTCCTTAGTTTTTTCTAAGTTGAATTAATACTATTCCTTGTCCTTTCTCAGCTGACATTCATTCTATTTTTTTTTAAACTTTAATCTTTGTTTTTACAGTTCAGTCATTATCCCTGTACTGGTCTGCCCTCTGACATTTCCTGATTCCATTCCTTCTCCACTCACCTTCTCCAAGAGGATGTCCCACCCCTCCACACCAATCCCTAGCCCCATCCCCCACTTCCCCACTCCCTCACACTCCTACTCACCAACCCCAGTACTATAGAGAATAACGATAAAGAACATTTTAACTCTACCACAATTTAGCTTCAATTGAACAATACTGGAAACAAGAGGGTGCAGAAAGATGGCTTCATTAATAAGAGAAGTTGATATTCTTCCAGGTCACGAGTTCAGTTCTGAGCATTCAATTTGTGCCGTTTGTAATCCCTCTAATTTATGTTCCTTGGCATATGATACTGTCTTCTGGATTCTATGAGCACTCCCACATTAATACATTCACAGAGACACATACACATAAATAAAACAAAATCGTAAAAATACCAAAAAAAGTTAAACTAAAATTTTAAACATGAAAATCTCATTAAATCAAGTGAAAAAATACCTAGTAGAAAATCTCATCAACAAAATGGATCAGATTATCATGGGTGCAATTAAAGTAAAATTAATTACACAAGATATTATTTTTAAAAAAGAACATCATGTGAATTTAGGAGCACAGGGAAAGTGGAAGAGGAGATATGGGTAGAGTAGATATGATCAAGGTAGGTCATATATGAAAATTCTAAAGAACAAATAATATATTAATAATAAAAGGAAGAAAATCAAATCATGATGAATTTTTAAAATAATAAGAAAATATAGGCGGGCATTGTGGCGCATGCCTTTAATCCCAGCACTAGGGTGGCAGAGGCAGGTAGATTTCTGAGTTCAAGGCCAGCCTGGTCTACAGAGTGAGTTCCAGGACAGCCAGGGCTACACAGAGAAACCCTGTCTCAAAAAACCGAAAAAAAAAAGATACAAAGAAAAGATAATATGAACAGAACAATTGAGATCTGTGGGACACAAATCCTAAAATTTTATAATTATGAGGGTAGCAGTTTAGGCTACATACATAAATGATACACAAAATCATAGCATAAAATTTTCAAAATTTAGAGAAAGAAATGACATCAGACTTAGGAGACATTTAGGCCATCAAGCAGACAAGATAAGGAAAAAGTCTCCACTCAAACCATGCTATAGTCAAAACTCTAGGTGTAAGAAAAAAAAGAAAAATAATGAAGCTGCACAATAAAAACACCAAGCCATGACATTATTAATTTTATATCAAAAGCCATGAGATTATTTAAACAGAAACTCTAAAAGTGAGAATGTAGAATGATGTATTCCAATTTTTGAAAAGAAGTGACTGCCAACCCAGATTACTCTATAGAGCAAAACTTTTTTTTTATAGAAAATACTTTTCTCATATGATATATTCTGTTTATGGTTCCCCTCCTTCATTTCTTCCTAGATCTTCTCCACCTCCCCATACATCCAACTTCTTACCTTCTTTCTCACTGTCTTTAGAAAAAAAAACCAGTCCAATAAACAAACATAAGGACCAAAATAACACGAAGCAAACAAGTAAACAGAGGAAAAGAAATAACAAGGAAAAAACAGAAGAAACAAGTGTGCTTCTTGAGGAATCACATACTGATTTCCAAAGTCACTGGGTGAGTTTTTACTCCTCAGAATGGATGAGTTCTCCTCTTATCCTACATCCCCACCATCATGAGCTGTCATGTTTAAATAATCCTGGTCTTTCTTATTCATTAGGATGAAATCACAGAGATTTTTTTCTCCTATATTGAAAAATAGATTCTTTTCTTGCAATATATCATAAATACAGTTCCCCTTCCCTCTATTCCTATTAGTTCCCTCCAGTTCTACTTCCATCTAGATAAATTTCCTTTCTGTCTCTCTTAAGAAAGAATAGGTGTCTAAGAGATAATATTAAAATAAAACAAAATGAAATATAATAAGATAAAATAAAACTACCAGTATGAGATAAAAATTTCAACTATTGAAGTTGGGTAAGAACGGCCAACAGAAGGAAAAGAATCTAAGAAAGGCTCAAGAACCAGACACCCATTTATTCACACACACAGTAGTTACATAATGACATTAAAACTGAAGCTATAATATGTGTGAATAGGACCGGGCAAAGACCTATGCAGACCTTGTGCATGGTGCTTCAATCTCTGTGAGTTCCTTTGAGCTTTTCTCAGGTTTATTTAGAAAGTCTTGTTTTCTTAGTGTCTTCTACTCCTTCTGGCTCTTAAACTCTTCAGCACCTTCCTCCATGGGATTCCCTGAGCTCTGAGGTGAAAGATTTGATGGAGACATCCCATTCATAGATGAATGTTCCTATGGCTCTCACTCTCTTTAAAATGTCTATCTGTGGGCCTCTATATCTATTCCTATCTGCTGCAGGAAGAAGTTTCTTAGCTGAACAGAGAGGATACTGACCTATGAATATAGCAGAACATTGTTAGGAGTCACTTTATCACTATTTTAAAAAACAAAAATAAAACACCAGTAGTATTTGATTTTACCCTTAAGTCCTGCGCTATCTAATCTCTGGTTCTTGGTCACCCAGTGTCATATGTACGTTCCATGTTGTGGATTGGGCCATAAGTCAAGTCAGATTTGAATGGTTACTCACAAATGCTTTGTGCTGCCATTGCCTGAGCATATTTTGTAGGCAAGACAGCACTCTAGATCAAAGGATTTGTGGCTATGTGTTTATGTTTCTCTTTTGTTAGCTTAGAAAGTATCTTCCTATACAAAAGATGCCACAATGTAGGGGTTAGGGCTCTTTATAGTATTTTCTGACTGCTATTGCTTTTTGCTAGTTCATCTCATGCAGACCAAAAGCCCAGGTTTTTATTTACATATCAATTCAGTTTTGATTCCAGGTTCCCTTTTGATTATCCTTTGAATCAGTATTCCACGACTCCAGCTCTTTGATTCTTAGGAGACAGCAAAAGAATTCAGAGATCTGCCTGCCTCTGTTAACCACAGATGATAAGTTAGCTGGATGGGACCTTGCCCTGAAATTACCAGACTCAGCAGGAAGGAGTGCTGCATTTTGTCAAAAGGCCTTTTCTGCATCTAATGAGATCATTTTTTTGTGTGTTTTGTCCTTCAATTTGTTTATATGGTACATTATATTTTTGATATATATGATGAAGGTGTCTGTCTATTCATTCCATTTTAGATTCTGTAACCCTAACATAGTAGCCAGTCAAAACTGCATTAATGTCAGGGCTTTGGCCCCTATCAATCACATTAGAGAATACCTAATCCTTCAAGAGAGTTCCCCTAATTCCCTATAAGAGGGAAATTCTTATGCAAAATTGGGCTATAACTCTTTCACTGTTGGGATATTATGTGGTTTGGGTTTAAGTGTATTATGTCTTTGTAAAAGGAATTAGATATACTTTCTCTTTGGGAAAAAAGAATATTGGAGTTAAGTCTTTTTTTGAAAGTTTGGTATGTTGCCTCCCCCAGCCTTGAGCAGGCTAACTCAAATCTGTTCTGACACTGTCAAGGAGACCACTTAGTGTGGAGTCTTCCAACCTAGATAGGTCTATTGTTCTGCCACCTGTGCTCTTCTGCAAGAAGCTGCTACCCCCTGAGAGACTGAAACCTGTCTTCCTGAGATAAGCAACACCCTGGACCAAGTGCTAACAGGCTGGGGGCAAAGCATCAATAGCCTGCATTGGCAGGGGATGTGCCTTCCCCCTATATAAGCTCAGACTCTTAAGTAAACATTGGGCCTTGATCAGAGAATTTTGTGTTGGTCTCATTATTTCTCTAGCCATCTATTCTCCATATAACGCCAGCCTCCCTTTCAGGAACCCAGTTCATGTGGCAGCAGGCAGCTAGGTTAGTAGAATTTTGTGTGGATACAAATTGGACCTGGGATTATTTTTTTAATTGATTTTAATTCATTCCCTCCCTGTGCTGATTTAAATACTAAACTACACTGGCTAGGGAAGTGCCGCTTAGCTCTAGTTCAAACCTGTAAAACCAGAGTTTTGAGTGTGCAATGCTGAAATGAGTTCAATTGAATTGTCTTTGGTTTGAGTTTCTGTTTAGTTAAACAAGGTGTCAAACTTCCTTTTCCCCAGACCTTAGCACAAAATATTGCTTTAGGGAAATGTTCACCCATTATTTTCTTAAAATGTGGGGGATGGTCATGGATCCCCTGCTTGAGTTGCTAAACCCTAAGAAGGAATTTTAACCTCATACATGCTATTCATATTTTGGCTGGAAATGTTCATCCTACCACAGTGTATCCACAAGCCAGGTCAGTTTGCATGTGGCTGTGACATAGCTCTGGCATGTGTGCACTGAGGTCACCAATGGGCTTCCTATTGTGCATCATTGTTCCTCTCACAGCTTCAGGCTGCACATTACACTGCAACCTCATCCCCCTCATAGTGATTTTCCCTGTCTACTGTGATCCCAGCTGCTGTCATGACTCCACAGCCTGTTTCATTTCTCCAGCCTGTGCTTCCTGCAGCATTTTGTGTGCTGCTGAGCAGAGTGGGGTGGGAAGGGAGAGAAGGGAGAGGAACTGAAGCACCTCTTGGTAGTTTCCACAGACATTGCCTGAGATGCATGGTTTGTTGGCATTCCTGCCTGCTGCTTTGCAAACATTCCCTTCATTCTCAATGAGTATCTCTTGTAGGAATAAAAACTTCTGTTCATAATATTGTTGGGTTTTTTGTTGTTGTTTTTGTTTTTATTTTTAAGATCATATTTTGGGCACAGTCTGTAACTCCTTCCATGGGTATTTTGTTCCCTATTCTAAGGAGGAATGAAGTATCCACACTTTGGTCTTCCTTCTTCTTGAGTTACAGACACAAAGTTCAGAGCAGAGACTGAAGGAATGACCAGCCAGAGACTGCCCTACCTGGGGATCCAACCCATAAACAACCCCCAAACACAGTCATTATTGCAGATGCCAACAAGATTTTACTGACAGGAGCCTGATATAGCTGTCTCCTGTGTGGCTCTGCCAGTGCCTGGCAAATACAGAAGTCATCCATTGGACAGAGCACAAGGTTCCCAATGAAGAAGCTAGAGAAAATACCCAAAACATAGTTTCAATCCAGTGTTCAGATGGACAGGTCTAATCTAAGTTGGTCATAAAACAAGCCCAAAAGTCATGGATCTGCAAAAGGGGCTGGTAGAGATCTGGATGGTACTGCTAGATAGAGATGGAAGGAGGCAAGAGAAGGTGTATGGTAAACAATCTGAATATATTATATACCTGTATGGAATTGTATTAGAACAAAAGTAATAGATTTCAAAGATACAAAGCCATAAACAACATGAAAGTACACAAGGAAATCAACCTAGATGGACTCAAAGACAAGATGTAAGAAGTTGCTGAACTTAAAAAAATAATAAGCCTTTGGGCTAGTGGTCCAAACCTATAAGAAAATTTAATTTTTTAACATAAAATATACAGATGAATGGCAATTGGTGTGGTCTTACTGTTTTACTAAAGGAATGTAGTAACAGAATGACTCCAGAAAATAGTCTGCTATAAGAATTGATCACTGTCTTGCTCAGCCATCATCAGAGAAATCTCCTCCTGTAGTAGATGGGACAAAAATAAACAAACAAAAAACAGAGAGCCACAACAGGACAATACAGATTATAGAACACTCAATCATAAATAAGATAGCTCCATCAAATCTCTCACACAGCTCATGGAACTATGCAGAAGAAGAGGAGAAACTATTGTAAGAGCCAGTGGGAATGGAGGACAATGAAGAAATAAGGCTTTCTAGACACATGAATTCACACAGACTGGGGCCATATGAAAACACTTTTCACTGGGCTAAGCCAGATGGGGTCCAGGGCTGAGAATGGAAAAAGACATAAAGGGTGTTGATTCTCATGTATGACAAAATAAATTTCAAAACAAAAGATACTCAGAAGAGAGTAGCAGAGGAACATTTCATACTAATTAAAGAAGAAAAAATACTAAAAGGTCATTGCAATCTTAAAATTATATGCATCAAACACAGATGCACCCAATTTTATAAAAGAAATACCAGTAGATCTAAAACCACAGATTCACAAAATATATAGAGATATAGAGGCCTTACAATATCCAACTGTCACTGATAGAATGAGAAATTCTGGACTTAAACGTCATCATAAATTAAAAGGACCTAAAAGATAACTGCAGAACATTCCATCCAAACAACCCCTTCACTAAAATATATAACATAATAAAACATGAAATAAGCCTCAACAAATTTAGGAAAATTGAAGTAACATTCTTTATTCTACCATACCATGATGAATAAAGATGGACATCAATAACAATACATAATATATGAAATATAAAAACGCATGGTGACTAAACAACCAAATCCCAAATGAGAATTGTGTCAAGTAAGAAATCAAGAAGTAAATAAAAAAATTGAAGAACTACATGAAAATAAAAACACAATACTTCAAAATTGATGGATCACAATGAATGTACCCAAGAAAGCAGGTTAATTATACTAAATGTTTACATCCAAATATTCAAGAGATCTCAAATTAATTTACTTAATGATATCTAGGAGGCTTCGAACAACAAGAAATGTGGGGAATTGCAGGCTGGTCTCCAGTTGAGCTATGGTCTGAACTCCGATGGTCATAATTCACCTTCATGACATGGTAGGCATTTGTTCCCTCATGCACCTAGAACTCTGTCCCCTGCATAAGTTACCACCTCCCACAGCCCCCACAAGAGAAGCATGGTCAATATTCATGTAGACAAAGGCCCAATCTTCTGACCTTCACGCTAAACTCCTCCCCAGTTACCTAGCAACTGTAAAGACCATAAAAAAGGATGTTCAGCCCCCACCTTGCTATCTTACTCTTACTTCTCACTCTCTTGTCTCCCTCTTACCCCTCTCTCCCCTCTCTTTGTCTTCTCTCCTCTCTCACTCCTTTGTTCTCTTACCTCTCACTTCTCTCCTCTTCCCTTTCTCTTTATCCTCTCCTCTCTCCGTCTCTCTCTCTCTCTCTCCCTCCCTCCCTCCCTCCATCCCTCCCTCCCTCCCTCCATCCCTCCCTCCCTCCCTTCTCTCTTTCTCCCTGCATTTCTATAATAAAGCTCTTAAAACATAGAGAGTACATACATTGTAACAAAATAATCCTAAAAGTAGCACAAGGAAAAATCCATCAAGATCCACTGAGCACTCTGGTCAGTGTTGGGAACCTTTCCCTTTATCCCTCTCTCCTATAACCCCATGGCAACAGGGTGTTGCATCAGGGTCCCCAGTCGGGAGCTGCCCCTTGTCCACCCCCCTCCAAGTAGGGTCAGAGGCTTAGATGCCCACCCAGGGCCAAGTGGAAATTGTTCAGCAGCTCTCCCTGTGTCTGCCTGCCCAGAGCACAGGAACTCTGGCTAGACTTGGGCTATTTCACCCCCTTTTCCCCAGGGTCTCCCTGGGCCCCCCTTTTTTGTTCCCAACAATGAAAGAACAACATCCTCCAAAAGTGTACAAGATGACACCATATATATGAGAAGTGGAATTAATAAAACAGAAATTAAAACATAAGCAATAAAAAGAATTAAATGAAGCAGCTTCCATCAACTGTCTGTACTTTCTGCAGGGATGTTGCCTTAATTTGTGCTTGTCTCAAAATACATATTTATTCATCCATGAAATTTTAAAGATAGCCTTGCAGGAAGTACCATTCTTGATTCACAGTTTGTTGCTTTCAGAGGTTGAAATAATTTTCTCACTGCTCTTCTGCTTTTATAGTTGCTGATGAAAAGTCTGAGATAGTTATGATTTTTTTCTTTTGGTAACTGACTTGATTTTTTCTTGTGCTACTTTTAGGATTATTTCATTACAATGTATATTTGATCTCATAGCTATATATGTCACAAAGAGTTTCTTCCTCTGCCCTCATTGATACTATGTGCTGTGCTAAGATGACAGATGATTTGTTCTAAATAAAGAGGACTCTCATGGTGTAGCTCACCTAAACTTTCACTTGCTAGTTCTTCTCATCTATTATATATACTAGACATCCTATCTTAAATTTCAGCATGTTTGTGTTTCCTAATTCTGTGTGGCTTTTTATCATTTTCTAAACTTTGTTTGCAAGTACATGACTAATTTTAGTAAACTATCTTTGAGAAGGTAATCAAAACAAAACCAATGAATGTGTATTAGATTTTACATTCCCTATTTTACTGTGACAGGTCTCTGTGTCTATCAGGACTAATGTTCTCCATGTGAAGATCGGCAACATTGGTCACTCAGTGTCTTATAACTTATTTTTCTTCTTGTTTTTAAGAGAAGTCAATGACAGCTGCTCCATATAAGGCATCTGGTACTGGTGAGCCTAGCTATCCTTCATTTCTTTCCTGCCATGTCCATCTGCCCTCTCCAGGCTCATCTTCCTCAAGTTGCATGTGGCTAAGTAGCCAACAGCAGAGAAAGCTGCATTCCTACTTATAAAGTTCATTTTTAGTCTAGGTAACCAGATTAATTTTACCTGTATCTTTGTAGACAAGTCTAAAACATTAACTTTCAGAATTTTTTACAACAATTTCTTTATAGTTTATTAAGTATACGCTACCCAGAGATGATTAAAATATATGGGAGAATGTGTAGGTTATATAGAAACATTATGCCATTTGAACTACAGAACTTCAACACTTGCAGAATCTGGTACCCACACACAGCCTTCTTGGGGCAAACCCCTCACTTCACCCTCACTAAACTTACAAAATTAAAAGAACCATGTTTTACTTAAAACTCAATGGGCAAACACTACCTTTCAATCCTTTCCACTTTTTCAAAAAAATGTATTTAATTTAATGGTGTTAATGTATAAATTCATTTTAAATTTTAGTATCAATAAGACATGACATTTAAAGAATGTACTGATAAAACTTCCATCTTAAAAGCAAAGGAACACATCTTGGACACCTTACATTATAAAATTCAGTTCTGAGCAGGGACTGGTTACTGTGTGTAACAAATACTGCTCATATCAAAAGTACTGGTGACAAAAAAATTGGTGTGTCTTCCCACAAAATGTCTGCATACATACCCATCTATTTGTAATTGTGCTTGAAGGTTGCATTAGCTCAGATTCATTTGCCTGCTACTTTTGTAGCAACTGATCAAACTGCAGTTTTCTACTATGTGGCATCTATGGAGATGGAGCGCCCTCTACTGGTAAGTACGAGAACACACTCACCAGCTGTCCTCCAAATATTTTTTCATTGATTCGAAGTTCACATCCATCCTGATGCATCCGAAATGCTATTCTAGCAATGTTCTTAGAGTCATCGAGACCGCTCTGAGGCCGTCCATCATAATCCATTCCTAATTTTTCAAGCATTATTGTTAGTTTGGTCTGGCTTCTGGGAACCTTATAAAAGTTTCCGTATGACTTTCGAATATTGATCCACTTTTTAGTAAAGGAAGGGTATTTGAGCCTGCTGAGTGTTTAGGAATTTACTCATATCCCAGGAACCATCAGTTAGTATGCAATACTTGTACTTAGTTCCCAACTCCTTTGACTTCATCCATTCAATCACTTTTTTCAGGACCTGAGGGAAATCATCGGCTCTGTCTACCTGATCCTGAGTGATTCCAGAAAGACCGATGCAGAACTCTGAAAGCTGAGCATTGACCTCTGGCCTCACATACTGCTGAAACGTATCTTCGATTTCTAAGGTGTGTGTATTCAACAGAACAACAGGAAACTCAATGATTTCATGTAGGAACTTACCTGGGTTCCTCTCTTCACAAGTAGCCTCAAAGTCAATAATACAAATGTAGTCATAGTAACTGTCCACAGTGGAGCTCCCTTTCAGCATCAACTTCTGCTTCTTGCAATAATTTTTCAGTCTCTTCTTTAGAACATGCTTGACTCCTCTTGTTTCAAGCTTAAATTCTGAAAGTTTAGCTCTGAGTTCCTCCTTACTCATCCGTTGATACAACCATTTGTCATTGCGATCTCTTTGTAAACCAGATCACTGAAGTCACTGCCATTGAAGGAAATGAACTTCAATCCATCTGTCTCTTTGCCATCAAGTCTGCATCGCTGCTTTTCCTCCATGCTCAGCAGCAGGGACTCCTCACACTCTGGCTCGTCGTCCTCCATGCTGCCTCTCGCGAGCCACGAGATGGCCCAGGACGTTCACTATTGCTCCACCGAGCCCCGCGTGAAGCCGCCTCTCTCTCTCCCTTGAAAAACTACCGCGCTTCACGTTCCCGCAGCGGCCGCCACACAAACTCCGTCGGACCAACTTTCAGAACTTTTAAAAAAATGCTATTAAGTCATATAAAGCTATCATAAGTTGAAAAATGAATACATAACTCTCTGTGGAAACAAGAACAGCTGCCCCTGCAGAGAATGATCACACTACAGTTCCAGAAGCTATTATGGAATGAAGTATGAGGACAACATGGTAGGATATCATGAGATGAGGACGATAACAGGAGTCCAACAAATCCAGGGATCTAGGTTTTGTTCCATGGAGCGTTATACATGTCAGCTATAAAGAGTGTTTGTTTCTATTTTGTGATTAGAGAATTGAGTATTTGACTGATGAATTTCTTGATGTCTTCAGGCTGTACTATCTATGAGTGGGAACATATGTGACTGTGATTGTTCCGTGCTCATGTCTGGGACAGAATCTTGTGTTTCTTTTCCATCAATCTTATTGCCCATGGTAGAAGCCTCAACCTCTTCATGACCCAGAAATGGCAGTATCATGTAGAATGAGACAAGAAAAATTACAGATGGACTGAACTTATGCCAGAGTTACATAGATGCATTTCGAATGAGGAAGGTGTATTCAGCTGAGTACAAGACCCTTCTAAAGATAGAGTCTATATCTCAGGCCAAATTTTTATTCTTGAATTCTACTTCTGCAGATTCTGCTGCCAATGCCAAAGATACCTCTATCTATTTGTTCAACAAAGGTAAACTGGGTAAGATCATTTCATCTAAACCTCTCCTTATATGGAGCCAGGATTCAGTGCATTCTCTACTTCCATAACTAAACATACTTCAGGGAGGGAGATGTAGAGAGAGAAAGAGAGAAAGAGAGGGAGAGAGAGAGCAGACTTTGGGAGAGTGGGAGGGGGAAGTGAATAAGAGAGAAGGAGAAGGAGAGAGGAAAGAAAACAGTTTTAGAGATTGAGGGAGAGACAGAATCCATACATACCGTTGTCTTGTCCACATTTTTATCATTATTAATTTCTTCTTCTTTTTCCAAATCAACTTAATAAGTAAACATGAGAGAAGCCAAAGTATTGCAATTTCATTGCTAACTTAGCAATTTCAATGCCATCATTTTTGCAGTATGAATATTTTAAAGATATATTGTAAATTTAATAAAAATCAGTAGTAACTATAAACTGCATATACCATGGTACCTGCTTATCTGCTATTTAACTGAATTTTTACTTTTATTGGATTACACCAAGAGTAGAAATATTTTACATCCCTGGAGCAATCTGCTTTCATTGCTATTCAGGGTATTTCTGGGAATTTGCTATTTTACTTGATCTTAATGAACTTTTTCTCTATTTTGATTTTTCTCCCTTTTAATATCAGGCCTCCATAAATTATATTGTTTTATATTATAAATACATGTCAAGAACCATGTTATAGAATCCACAGACTTATTTAAATCTCACAGACACACTAGAAGATGAACACTGTCAAGGTCAAGGTAAAGAGATGTGGAATTGTGATGTGAACATTGCACTCAGATAGGACACAAGCTAAGAATTCTCTAAAATCTCTTTTCCTTCATTGATGTGTGACCTTCCTGGTATTTTCCCAGAAATCTCTACTGAGAAGACTCTTGCTGAGCACATGGCCATCCCGTGAGCAGAGGAGCTGATTTATTCCAGAGGAGCAGAGGGGAAAAAAAAATAATAATAATATATATATATATATATATATATATATATATATATAGTCTTCCTTTCTGATCTCTGTAACTTTTAGTCTAATTTGGCACCAAATCAGGCCAGATATATGAATTTTCTGGACAGGAAATTTTTTGTCTTCTGGAGATGAAAAATCCCATGTTCCTTTTAGTTCTGTCAATGTTAGTATACTTCCAGATTTTTTAAAAAGTACACATTTTTTAAAGAATTATTCATAATTTTGGCTTCTTTATCTTGCACTTATCATTGAATCAGTTGAACATGGTATACATGGATGATAATGAGTTTGTGTCTTCAACAACTAGTACCACTTAGCTAGCTCTTCATTTGATTTCATCTAACTAATTACTTTTCCTACTGTGTGTTCTTCAGTGGTAATATTGACAGTTGTTCAAATATATCCTAATAGTGAGCAGCATGATAAAAGTTTATTATATGCATTAATATTTTATTATTAATATGGTCTTTTTAATTTCTAATTTTAATTATATAATAATTTATTTATACTTTCAGTTTTCCTGAAAATGAGATATTTTGCAGCATATTTTGATCATGATTTCCTATCCTCCTGTCTTAGTCAGGGATTCTATTCTTGCACAGAAAACATGACCAAGAAGCAAGTTGGGGAGGACAGGGTTTATTTGGCTGACGCTTCCATACTGCTGTTCATCACTGAAGGAAGTCAGGACTGGAACTCAAGCAGGTCAGAAAGAAAGAGCTGATGCAGAGGCCATGGAGAGATGTTCTTTATTGGCTTGTTTACTGTGGCTTGCTCAACCTGCTCTCTTATAGAACCAAGACTACCAGCCCAAAGATGGCACCACCCACAAGGGGCCTTTCCACCTTGATCACTAATTGAGAAAATGCCTTACAGTTGGATCTCATGGAGGCATTTCCTCAACTGAAGCTCCTTTCTCTATGATAAATCCAACTGTGTCAAGTTGACACAAAACTAACCATTACAATTAACCCCTTGTCAACTTGACACACAAACACATCACTAGTAAGCCTCAACCCTTAGTTCTTATTAATCCCCAAGATCTAAATAACTTTACAAGTACCACAGTCTTTACATATTAAAAGTTCAATCCCTTTAAAATATCCAGTATCTTATAAAATTCAAAGTACTTTAAAATTCAAAGTCACATAACTGTGGGCTTCACTAAAAAACTTCCTACAAGAGGGAAAAATATCAGGGCACAGTCACAATCAAAAGCAAAAATCAGTCTCCAACAGTCAAATGTCTGGGATCCAACACATGATCTACTGGGCTCCTCCAAGGGCTTGGGTCACTTCTCCAGCCATTCCCTTTGTAGCACACAGCTTTTCCTCTAGGCTCCAGATGCCTGTACTCCACTGCTGCTGCTGAACTTGGTGGTCATCTCATGGAACTGGCATCTCCAAAATGATGCTGTCTTCCACTGTAACTTGGCTTCAACAATAGCCTCTCATAGGCTCTCTTCATGGTGCCAGCCTCAACAACTTTGCATGACCCCTTCAGTCCTAGGCCATCATTTGCAACTGAGGATGCACCTTCACCAATGGCCTTCCATGGCCTCTCACAGTGCCCAGCCTCAGCTGCTCTGCTTGACCCCTTCATAACTTCAAAACCAGTACCACCTGGGTGACTCTTACACATTACCAAGTCCCACTGCAGCATGAGGTACATCCTTGGCTATCTCTGGAACACAGCCTCTGTGCTCTCAGAAAACACTTCCCAGAAGATGTCACCTCAATGATGCTGGTCTCTTCTTAATAACTTCTAATTTCTTAGCTCCAGCTAACCTGCATCAATAGTCCAAGTAATGCAAAGTTTTTGCTTTAGTAGTTCTGGTATCTTGTTAATTACAGCTGATTCTTCAGCCCCAGATAACCAGAACTACAGAATCTTCACAATCAAAACAGCAATGGCCCTGATAAGAGTCTTTAATCTTCCCTCTGAAATTTCACAAGCCAGGCCTCCATCTTCTGCACTGTTCTCAACATTATCTTCCAAGCTCCTATACAGCATCCCACAGAGCTAGTAATGCTAATCTTCTAGCCCCAAGTTCCAAAGTCCTTCCACAGTCCTCCCCAAAACATGGTCAGGTTGTCACATGAATACCCCACTTCTGGTACCAATTTGTCTTACTCAGGGTTTCTATTCCTGCACAAACATCATGACCAAGAAGCAAGTTGGGGAGGAAAGGGATTATTTGGCTGATGCTTCCATACTGCTGTTCATCACTGAAGGAAGTCAGGACTGGAACTCAAATAGGTCCGAAAGAAAGAGCTGATGCAGAGGCCTTGGAGGGATGTTTCTTACTGGCTTGCTTCCCCTGGTTTGCTCAGCCTGCTCTCTTATGGAACCAAGACTACCAGCCCAGTGATGGCACCACCCACAAGGGGCCTTTCTCCCTTGATCACTAATTGAAATAATGCCTTACAGTTGGATCTCATGGAGAAATTTCCTCCACTGAAGCTCCTGGATCTGTGATAAATCCAGCTGTGTCAATTTCACACAAAACTAGCCAGTACACCTCCATCTCTCACAATATCCACCCCACCTACCCGCTCTCTCCCAAATCTATACTCTTTCTTTCTCTCACTAGAAAATAAACAGGCAGCTGAAAAGAAAAAGAGATAGTACAGAACAAGAAAGAAAGAAAAAAGGAAGAAAGAAAAGATCAAAGCAAAGGACAAAGAAAGCATACACACACACACACACACACACACACACACACACAAAGAGTGAGACACACAGACAGAGAAAGAGAGAAACAGAGGAAAATATCATAAAAACACACAGAGGGAAATCCCTCCCCCCCAAAAAAAAACAACAAGAAGCCAAAGATTTATAAGGTTAAAAAATGCCCAGATAAAGCATTATGAGACAAAAAAGAAAAACCAAAATACCACTGAGTTCATTTCCTGTTGGCCATTTAATGCTGGGTGTGGAGCATCTCCTTAAGTATGGTTTGTATACCCAGTGATATACAAAAGAATGGAGAAAACACTTTTTTTTTTCTTCACAAGTGATTGTCAATTGGAGGTAGTTCTGAGTTAGGAATGAAGGCACAAGTTCACTCCCTGATTCATCACTGGAACCCCATCTGACTTAGACCTGTTCAGGCCCTGTGAATGCTGCCAGTCTTTGGGAGTTCATATGTGCATCAGTCCTGCTGTGTCATGAGGGTCTTGTTTCATTCCTGTCTTCCATTCCCACCGGCTCTTACAATCTTCCAACCTCTTCTTCCTGCCCCGAGCTATTGTTCTCGCAGGCAAGAACACACTCGGACGACCGGATTCTTCTGCAGCAAAAGCTTTATTGCTTCTTTAGGAGGGAAGACCCAGAACCCAGAAAATGGTGCTGCTTATATAGCCCTCAGCATGGCATGTCAGCACCTGATTTGTTGCTCACCCATGACCTCATTACTACGCCCCGAGATGGGCAGTGACTTGGCATGAATTCACTCTTACACCTGCACACAAGGCTTGTTTACTAGTTGGGCACAGCAGAAGCCAGCGCCATCTTGTAATGGCAATTGCTCATGGCACTCCACATCTCCCCCTTTTTGTTTTATTAAAATGAGGCTGGACTAGGTCTGTGTAATTATGTCCATCCGCTGTGGCTCCTGTCTTGGGTCGTTCCTCTAATGTCACAGACTTTCCCATCATAGGGTAACCCTATCGCCACCGGGCCCTGTGTCTTAGGTTGATCTGTGCATGAGGAAAGCTGCCCCGTCCCTGGATACCACAGTGCTATGTGACAGTAACTACTAAATGACCTAGGGCGAACTCTACAAAAGAGGCCAGCCAAAAAATGACAAATGCCGACTAATTCTTGAGCATAGATAGCCAGATTTCGGGGGAGGCCCCTTGTTCAATGGCCGAAAGTGCTTGAGCAATGACAACCTTGTCACGTGTTTGTTGGGCTCTGAGCTTGCAAACCAACCAGAGCATGAACACAAGTCCACAGCAGATGGCAGTACCAAATAGACCTATCCCCACCCATTCCTTAAAATAAGAAAATGCAGATGAAATCCAGGAGGAGAGGCCCTCTGTCAATGACAGGTCCACTCGCGTTGAGTTGATCCTTAAAATTGCTGCCCTCAGGGCCTCAAGAGTCTCATCGAACCCCTCGGACCAATTTCCTGCAAGATACAAGGAGAGCTGTCTAGACAGATTAGCTGCACGAGTAAAATTTTCATATTGGACACTGGTAATACACAGAGCGCCCAATTTTCTTTCACAACCCAACTGGGCCAACTGGTATAAGATGCCTATCTGTTCCTCAACCAGGTCATGGTGCCGATTCAAAATCATCAGCCCTCCCTTCAACTGGGCACTAGCAGAAGTTTGGACATTGATGGCATCAGTCAGATCGACTGAAAGCTGATTTAATTTTGTGCCTGTTTGGACCGTACTAGTCATAGCGTACCCTGCAGCTGTAGCAGCAGCTGCACTGGCTGAAATTGCTATGATCACAGCAGCAGTAATGCCAAAATCTCTTTTTTGTCAAAACAGGGATAAGGTGGAGGGTATTTCCACTGGAACAGGGATCCAATGTGGGATCCGGGCCACCATGGCGCGGGTGTCCTTTGTTGCATCCCAACATTGAGAAATCCAACAGGAATTATTTACACAGATTTCAAATGAATCATTAGACAAAATAAAGAAAAAGGGAGGATAGACACATACTGGAGTCGATATATAGCTGGTTGGATTAATCTGTGTCTTATTTAAACCAGAGATTTCTTCAGTATGAATTATATATTTTTTGTTGGTCCATATGCCCCAATCAGGGTATAATTGGAGAGACCAGTGTAAATGGCCTTTCCTACAGCACCTCCTTTTAAGAAAACAAGGGGATTAAGATCTGTACAGCTTCCATTAATCCCACAAAGTAGCCATTTGCGATAAGGGCTCATTCTGCGGTCCTGCAAGAAGAGGCCCATTCTCATTACAAACTCTTCTTCAGGCCCAAACAAAGTATTGGGGGAGAAGGTAAAATATTTGTACTCATCAATCCATCTGGCTATAGACGACTGGCAGTCTGACCATGGTGGCAACTCCCCTACATCCTCTCCACCACAATGAGGAGCAATCCTGGGTTGACGAGGACGCTTTGTCTCATTCCAATTGGGAGATGGGAATGTACCGTTTAGCCAGACTGTCGATTGCCACCAAAACCATGTAACATGAATAATATCATTGTTTCCTTTTCCTCGGGTTGGGGTGAAGTTTACCATCCCACTATCCAAAAATGATCCTAACATATGGATACTGAGCTGAATACAGTCCCCCTTTTGCGATAATTGAAAACATAGGGAACCCTGTTCTTGGAGGGAGCGATTTTCTCCTAACGGGTCCCGTAAAGGGTCAAATGGCAAATATGGTAAATCCAGTTTTTTATTGGTAGTAAAGAGTTTTGGAAAAACTATAGCATCATGGCGAACTGGCATTGGTTTAGGGAAAGCTGAGAGAATGGCCCATCTCTGTTCGCCCATCATACTAGGAACCTGAGACAAGTTCAGCATTGTCAGAATCAGGAGCAGTCCTCAGGAGGTCAGCATCTTCCGCACCATCTTTGATTAATATCTTGCAGGTGAGTCGTTCCAGCAGCCAAAATGGGTTGTCTTCACTCTGTGGAAAAACACAGACAGCTCCCCTGGATCTTATTAAAATAGGATCCGGGCCTTTCCACAGACCAGATAAGACATCCTTCCATTTCACCATTTCTTTTGGTCTGTCAGGGTCTGAGCTATGTCAATCAGCTGCAGAGCAACCTTGCTCGTCAAGATTCAAAAAAATTAAGTGTGAAGAGTGCCATGGGGACAGCGACTCTTGGCACTGAGGGCAGAGTCATCAACTCCCCCCTTTTGTTTTATAAAATAAGACTTGAGTGTATGATGGGCACATTCCACAATGCCTTGTACTTATGGATTATAAGGAAGGCCAGTCAGGTGAGTGACATCCATTTGATAACAAAATTGCTGAAATTTAGTAGAGGTATATGCTGGCCCATTATCAGTTTTAAGGATTGTGGGCTTGCCCCAAGCACTCCAAGCTTCTAAACAGTGCTGTATAACATGAGAGGCTTTCTCACCTGTTAAAGGTGTAGCACACATAACACCAGAGCAGGTGTCAATGGAAACATGTAAATATTGATTTCTTCCAAAGGAGGAAATATGAGTGACATCCATTTGCCAGACCTGTAATGGCCTGATGCCTCGGGGGCTTGCCTCTACATGAGGAGTAGGCAAAAATTGACAACAGTTTTGACATTGGGTGACAATGTCACAAGCTTCTTTCCTTGGCCATTTACTACATATGCACCTATGCCAGATTTGGATCCATCTGTATATACTACTACCCCATCTGGAAGTGGGTGTTTGGCTGTTATTACTGGAAACACTATGGCTTGGCTTAAGGCAAACTGTAAAATTGAATGTTTTGGATAATGATTATCAATTTGTCCTGAATAGGAGGCAACCAAGACTGCCCAATCGTTAGTTGTTGCTGCCAGGGTTTGAACTTGAGCAGAGGTATAAGGCACGATTAGCATATGAGGTTCTTTCCCAAAATGAGTAATGGCCACTTTTATCCCCCGAAGTGCAAGTTGAGCAACTACATTAGGATACCACTCAATGATTTTTGCAGGGGAGGCATTAGGGTGGACCCACAATAAGGGTCCATTTTGCCACAAGAGTGCTGTTGGTAACTGTACAGTTTTTAATATGCACAATTCAAATGACTTTGACTCGTCAATGTGTTGTAATTGAGCATCTTGTAAGGCCTTTTCTAGTTTGTAAAGCTTGACATGCAGCTGGGGTAAGTGCTCTGTGGGAGGAGATGTGGGTATCTCCCTCTAATATATCAAATAATGGCTTTAATTCTGCTGACGGAATTTTCAAAAATGGTCTTAGCCAATTAATATCTCCCAGCAGTTTTTGGAAATCATTCAAGGTATGTAGTTGATCTTTGCAAATCTCTAATTTTTGAGGAACAATTTTGTCAGGATAAATGAGTGATCCTAGGAAGGCTCCCATTGGAGCAATTTGCACCTTTTCGGTGGCCACCTATAATCCCCATTGCCCTAATGTTTTTATTAATATAGGGTATGCATCTTGCAATAACTGTGAATTTTTATGGCAAATCAAAATATCATCCATATAAAGTCTTACAAGTAATGATGGAAAATGCTCTCTAACTGACTTAAGTGCCAATTGCACATAGTTGACACATGGTGGGGCTATTCGCCATCCCCTGAGGTAGGACCTTCCATTGGTATCTTTGATCAGGCTCTAAATGATTAATGGCTGGGATGGTAAATGCAAATCTTTGCCTATCTTGAGGGCATAAAGGTATAGAGTAAAAACAATCTTTAATATCTATAATTATAATTTCCCAATTTTTGGGTAAGGCAGAAAGCAATGGTAGCCCTGACCGAACTGGCCCAAATAGGCGCATTTGTGCATTAATTGCTCTAAGATCATGTAATAAGCCCCATTTGCCACATTTTTTCTTAATTACAAAAATAGGTGTATTCCAGGGTAAGGTAGAGGGCTCCAAATGACACAAGCGTAGCTGTTCAGAAATCAGTTTTGTGGCAGCTTCTAATTTTTCAGAGGAGAGAGGCCATTGAGGAACCCATACAGCTTCCTCTGTAAGCCATGGTATGGGCATGGAGCCCTCAACGGCCCCTAGGAAAAACCCAAACCTTGTCTCCCATTATTACCTTCTTGAGGGATAGGTTCCAGTCTACCCTACTCTCCTTTCCCTAATCCTCTTCCTTCTTTATAGCCCATTTTCTTCATCATTTGAACAGCTTGTGGTGAGTATTCATTAGTCAAGGTCATTCCCAGTGCCTGTAAAATGTCTCTCCCCCAGAGATTTACTGGGAGTGGTAAAAACATAGGGTGTGAATCGTCCCATTTGACCTTCAGGCACTTGCCAGCTCAAAGAACGGGAGCTAATAGTGGGGCAGGACTGATAGCCTAGCCCCCGTAAAGAATGTGATGACTGAGTACCGGGCCAGGCTTTCGGTCACCAGTGAGAAGAGATGATACTTTTATCTGCTCCTGTGTTAAAATCCCTTTAAATTGTTTCCCTTCTATAACTAATTCTAAGGATGGCCTGGAGTCAAGAGGCATTATTAAGTAAGCAGAATCATTTCCAGTAGAACCAATCCCTCTGGCAGCTTGAGGGACACCAGAGGAAGGAAAAAAGCCATGTAGGCTTGGCAAAATTATTAGCTGAGCTATTCTATCCCCTTGTGAAATAGAAAAGACACCCTGAGGACAGGAACAGAGAACTTGAAGTTCCCCTTCATAATCTTGATCTACGACTCCAGGGTGAACAATAAGGCCTTGTAAGGTAAGGGAGGCCGGGCCCAGTATTAGGCCGACACTTCCAGATGGCAAAGGCGCTTTGTAGTCAGTAGGAATGGGCTGCACCCCCATTTGGGGCAACAGCATGAATCGGGTGGTCGCACGGAGGTCCAATCCAGCTGATCCTTCTGTTGCCCTGCGGACTGTGGGGTCCACCTTTTGCCTGCCGGGATCCCATATGTTTTGGGGCCCTGATACACATTTTTTGAAATGGCCTCATTCTCTACTGCTTGAGGAAATTCTGGCTGCAGGGGCCTGCCTCGAATGTCCTTGACTGAGCGACAATCTCTGGCCCAATGATACCCTTTCCCACACTTAGTACACAGTCCTGATGCTCTCCTTTTGACAAGGGCTCTACAGTCCTTTTTTAAGTGTCCTGGTTTGCCACAATTATAGCAGAGTTTGAGCTCAGCCGTATCAGGGTGCTTCTGCCCTTGTAGAATGGCAGCTGCCAAACCAGCATTAGTGAGTGGCCCTCCAAGCTCACGGCAAACCTTCAACCAGTCCTGCAATCCCTTGCTCTTTCTGGATGTAATAGCCTCTCTGCATTCCTGCATAGCCTGTTCATAGACCAACTGTTCAATTAAAGGTATAGCTGCCTCTAGGTCTCCAAAAATTCTCCCTGCCGCTTCTGTTATTCTAGCCACAAAGTCTGAGAACGACTCCTGGGCGCCCTGAGTAATCTTTGTCAAATATCCACTTGCCTCTCCCTTCCTAGAGAGTGCCTTGCATGCCTTAATGGCGGCAGCTGAGATCTGGGCGTACGCTCCCCAATGGTAATTTGTCTGGTTAGTAGCGTGTTGTCCCTGACCTGTAAGCAACTCAAAAGTCCATGTTCTTTGGTCCCCTTCAACGGCGGCATTGGCCCTTGCCTGTGCTTGGCAGGAGTCTTGCCACAAAGCTTTCCATTCTAGGTACATTCCCATGTTAGGAGCTGCAGCTTTCACTACAGTCATCCAATTCCCGGGAGTCATTGCCAGAGTAGCAAGCCTTTCAACTTGCGCTATAGTAAAATTGGCATTGACTGCATAGTTACGGACTGACTCAGCAAGTTCTTTAATCTGTATATATTCCACTGGAACATAAACGCATCCTCCATCGACGCCTTCAAAGACCGGAAATGCTTGCTGCACTTTTCTCTGTTCCTCTTTTGGAATGAATGAGTCTGAATGATACCTCTGCACATAGGGCGGAGGTGAATGATACCTCTGCACATAGGGTGGAGGTGCACTAGGACCCAGAGGTTGAGGGCCCGGAGACCGCGCAGCGAGCTGACATTTGTCTCTAGCTGCTTTTGTCTTATTCTGTGACTGATTAGCTTTTCTTTCATCTGGCTAGTATCATTCTCCCTCATAGCGAACCGCTTTTTCCTCTAAGTCTGTTTCCTCAAAGGGGCTAAGTTCCTCATCCGATTCTGAGCTACTAACAGCTAGTGCCTTGAACTCGTCTAATGGCGGATAGAGGATCCTTCCCTTATTTGCCTCCCCAGCTCGATCTCTCTTCGTCTCTCCCTTACCATCCCTTTTTCTAAACTTTCCCAGGGCATTCTTTCCCTTATTTCTCTTTTCCTCGGGTTCAAGGCCCATGGAAAGGCTTTTATTTTTAGGTGCACCTTGTTTCCTATCAATTCTTAATCTCTCTCCCCGCTCTGTCTCTGATAGACTGTTTTGGACCTCCTCCAGGACCCTCTGCCCCGCCTCAACCATTTGCTGACAATCCTCGTCTTTTAAGCACGATCTTACCAGCTTCCACAATGGCATGGTCCCTGCTTTAAGTTTGCCGTTCTGCTGTTCCCTAACTAGATGTCCTTTCAGTTTCTCCCAAGAGGTGATAGTTAATGACCCTGAGCACGCATACCACGGCGCTACACGATCTATCTCTTTAACAAAGCCCTCTATTGTCTTAGTGGCGATTTTTAGGCCACACTGCCTCAAGACCGACCATAGGCGGTCACCACATACTGCTCGCTGCCCTGTTATCTAACCGTGCCTGACCGCGACTGAGAACCAGTCAGCAGTTCCAGTGGTGGAAGCACTACATAATCAAAAGAAAAAGAATGAGCCCCGTGAAAACATACAAAAAGGTCTGTAACGCTGGAGAAATTTCAAGACCTAACATACCTTACAGAGCTTTACGTGTCCCGCATTTCTGAACCCACCCCGTGAACGGAGGGTCTCCCTTGCGCCAGTGATGGTATGAAGTTCCCGGGTTCTCAGCGCCACTTGTCCTGAGCTATTGTTCTTGACGACAAGAACACACACAGATGACCAGATTCTTCTGCAGCAAAAGCTTTATTGCTTCTTTAGGAGGGAAGACCCAGAACCCAGAAAATGGTGCTGCTTATATAGCCCTCAGTGTGGCGTGTCAGCACGTGATTTGTTGCTCGCCCATCACCTCATTACTATGCCCCAAGATGGGCAGTGACTTGGTATGAATTCACTCTTGCACCTGCGCACAAGGCTTGTTTACTAGTTGGGCACAGTGGAAGCCAGCGCCATCTTGTAATGGCGATTGCTCACAGCACAGCTCTCCACATCTTCCTTAAAGATTCTTGAGCCCTAAGAAGAAAGAATTATGGACACATCTCATTGAGGGTTGAGTGTTCCAAGTTCCCTCACTCTCTGCATACTGTCCAGTTGTGGATCACAGTATGTTTTCCCAACTAATGCAGTCAGAAGCTTCTCCAATGAAGGCTGAGCAAGATACTGTCTATGAGTACAGCAGAATAGCATTAGGAAGCACTTTATCTCTACAGTCTTTTAATAGAAAAGCAGAATTTGGTTTTCTCCTGGGAATATAGCCTATCTAGCAAAAATTCTTGGCCATTTAAAAGTGGTGTCAGGCATGAGTTCCATCTCATGGAGTGGGCCTTAAATCCAAGCAGATAGTGCTTATTGATTCCATATTTTTATACTACTAGTACAGCAGTTCACCATGCAGGCAGATCACCATTGTAGAAAGGCAGTGAGAAAGTGAGAAAGGAGAGAGAGAGTGAGAGAGAGAGAGAGAGAGAGAGAGAGAGAGAGAGAGAGAGAGAGAGAGAGAGAGAGAGAGAGATTAAGAGGGAGAAAGGAGAGGAGAGGAGAGGAGAGGAGAGGAGAGGAGAGGAGAGGAGAGGAGAGGAGAGGAGAGGAGAGGAGAGGAGAGGAGAGGAGAGGAGAGGAGAGAGGAGAAGACAAAGAAAGATGAGAGAGGAGTGAGAGAAGTGAGAGGTAAGAGAACAATGAAATGAGAGACCAAGGAGGGGGCCAAACACCCGCTTTAAAGTGAGCTGCTATCCAGGTTAGTTAACTCTGTTGATATTCCTGTGGAGTTGCTACCCTCTTAGGGCCCCTCAATCCTTCCACAAAAGTCATGAGCTCCATCTAATGTTTGGCTGTAGTTCTCTGCATCTACTTTTATTGGCTGTTGTCTGGAACCTCTTAGAGAACAGTTATACTAGGATCCTGTCTACAAGTATAACCAAGCATCATTAATAGTGTCAGAAATTGGTCCTTTCCCATGGAATGGGGTTCAATTTGGTTAGCCCTTAGTTCTAGCTGTCCCTCCCTGTATTTCTTCCCTTACCCTCTTTACTCCATCCTCCTACATTTATTCCTACATCCTGTCCATCAATATCTACATATTCAATTTTCCCTTCTTTAAGAGAGCCCTTTCTCCCCCTAGTACCTTATATAATAGCTAATATTTGTTTATACAGATGAAGCCTTTTCATTGAAAACTGAAAGGCTAATATTCATATATAAGTTAATATATCCCATATTTGTCCTCAGGACTCTGGTTTACCTCAGGATGACTTTTTGTAGATCCATTCATTTACTTGTGAATTTAATGTTTTGTAACAGTTGAGTAATATTCCATTGTGTAAATCTACCACTTTTCTTAATCTATATTTTCATTGACAGATATCTAGGTTCTTTCCAATTTCTGGCTATTATGAAGAAGAGCAATGAACATGGTTAAACAATTATCTGTGCAATAGGATCAAACATATTTTGGGTATATGCCTTAACTGTATTTTTTTTTCTGGATTTCTGCCAGCTGGTCCACGTGAGTGGAGAGAACCCAGTCCAGCCAAGTCTCCAGTCTTTTCAGGGCTAAGCTGTATGGTGAGTGTTGATGGCCCAAAACAAACATACCCATGCCAGGAATCTTCTCAGTCTTTTGTTTATACAGGGTTGAGGAAGGAGGCAAGGATTTTTGGTAAGGTGAGATGACAGGGTTCTGGGAAGAGTTACAGAAGGTAGGGGGTGACTGACAGGGCCAATAAAGTTTTTCTACATCAGAAGTAGCTATCAAAGGCAGGCTTAAGGAGGTCATGCTTAGTCACTCCAGTATAAAAGTGAGCAAGACTGGTCTTTAAACTCAAGCTAATGGCTCAGCCTTCTTCACTAGGCCTCAGTATTTGGCTGAATAAGGCCCAACATATTTGAGGTAGATGTATTCCAAGCTATCTAAAGAACCAGCACACTGATTTCCATCAACTGGCAGCATCACACATCATTGCACCATAAGCTGTCAGTTGTTTCATTGATCTTGGCTATTCTGACAGGTGTTAGATGAAATCTCAATGTAGTTTTGATTTGCATAAAGTAATGGTTTGTATATTCTTGGACCAGTGTACTTGCTAGATTTGTGTCAACTTGACACAGGCTGGAGTTATCACAGAGAAAGGAGCTTCAGTTGGGGAAATGCTTCTACAAGATCAAGCTGCAAGGGGTTTTCTCAATTAGTGATCAAGTGGGGAGTTCCCCTTGTGCGTGGTGCCATCTCTGGGCTGGTAGTCTTGGGTTCTATAAGAGAGCAGGCTGAGCAAGCCAGAGGAAGCAAGCCAGTAAAGAACATCCCTCCATGGCTTCTGCATCACCTCCTGCTTTCTGACCTGCTTGAGTTCCATTCCTGACTTCCTTTGGTGTGGAGGTGTAAGCTGAATAAACCCTTTCCTCCCCAACTTGCTTATGGTCAAGAAGATTGTACATGAATAGAAAAACTGACTACGACAGACCATAGAGTGCCATCTTTTGGAGGTGTGGCCTTGATGGAATAGCTGTGACCTGGTTGGAATATGTGTGTCACTGTTTGGGTGGGGTTGATACTGTTACCATAGTGCCTGGAAGTCAATCTTGCATTAAAAGCCTTTGGATGATGACATAGAACACTCAGTTCTGCCTAAACCATGCCTGTCTTGATACTGCCATGCTCCCACTTGATGATAATGGACTGAACCTCTGAACCTGGAAGACAGCTCCAATTTAAATGTTGTTTTTTTTAAAACTTAGCTTTGTCATGGTATCTGTTCACAACAGTAACATGCTTCAGTGTTCTTCAGGATTTGTATTTCATCTTTTGAGAATATTCTTAGATAGATATGTACCCCATTTTCAATTGGTTATTTATTTTTTGATGTCCAATTATATATATATATATATATATTTTTTTTTTTTTTTAAGTATCACCCATTATCAGATATATAGTCAGTGAAAAAAATATTTACCCATTTTGAATTCACCCACTATCACTGTGTCAGACTCAACATGTTATTTAAGCTAAACTTTAGAATTATAATATCCTCTTGATGGACTTTCCTTTGATGTATATATGTTGTTCTTCCCTATCTCTTTGGATAAGTTTTAGGTTAAAGTCTATATTTGTCTGATATTTAAATGACTGTACAAGCTTGTTTCTTGGGTCTATGTGCTTGGAATATATTTTTCATACTTTTACTCAGATATGATGTTTATCCTTGGGGTATGGTGCTTTTCTTGGATGCAGCAGAAGGGTGGAGACATAATGTCCACTTGATTGTTCATGTGTTTGTTACAGTGGTATCCAGACGTCTGCCTTTGGAATGATTGTAATTCACGGTATTGATACCTGGCCTGTGATCATCAGGTACATTTTCCATTCCTTGGTTTCTGTTGCATCTCTAGATCTTGAGTGTGTGATAGCTGTAGGTTGCCTGTTAGGGACTACTCTATGCTCCTGCCCATTATGGATTCTGGGGATCCTTGTAAGAGCTTGTTCTTAGGTCTTAGAAGTTCACACACAGAAGTAAAGATGGGCTAGAAGGCAGGGTTGAGAGGATTCACAGGAAGAATGAAAGGTAGTTTTGCCAAAAATGATTTGATTGCCTACTCAACAAGGCCTGAGAATATCCAGGAATAGAGTATCTTAAGTGTTGGCAAGTAATCAAAGTGATAGAATAAAGAAAGCTAAGGAGACCATCTGCTTAGTTCCTTGGGAATTGGAGGCAGAAAAGAAGAGGTTGCAGAAAGTGGTCTACTACCAAGCTGGAGATAAAACTTGGGAACTAGGATTGGAGTGTGGGAAGAATTAAAATCACTTACCTGTTATTGAAATTTTTAATTCCAATCTGGGGTTTCTATCCCACCTTGGACCATTTAGTTCCTGAAAAATTACACACACAACCTTATATTGGCAATAAGACATAATCAACAGAAGAGCTGGGCAGATATCTACCCTCTATGTTTTTAGAATCTACTCTCTTATTGATAACCCTGAGCTATTACTTACTATATGTCATCTGAGTTGTTCTTAACTACAATTGCCCAGCCATCAGGACCATGTTTTCATGACTCAACTGAACCCATGGCATCTTCCTCCTCCGCCTTCTTCTTGCCTTCTTGATTCTCCTCCCATTCCAAGCCCAGGAATCCTAAACCCCAACTCTATCTCTTGTGCCTAGCTATTGGCTGATGGCATCTTTACCAATAGAAATAACTTGGGGGCAAGGTCACATAGTGGCATTTAGGTCCATCTGTGTGCTCCAGACCCTGGGGGCTGAACTTAGCATTACAATACTCAACACTTACCTGATTCCCTGGCCAATGTGGCCAATGGATTTCCAGGGAGGGACTATCTCAGGTGTTGGCAAATGAGATAACAATATGGGGTGTGGAAGAAGGCTGATTCTCTGGCAGAGCTGGGCAGTCAATTTCCAGAGAAAGAATGCCTTGGATGTTGGCAGATAAGACAAAGGGCAAAATCTTAATGTCCTTGGTGGTGCTTCAAATTTTCAAATAACTAATATAACTTAATTAAAAGTTCCGTCCTCTTCTCATCCCCACCTGCCCCCAATCCACACACAAAATCTCTTCAATTTCCCCCATCCCAGGGAAAAACATGCAACCCACTTGAGCCCTCTTTTTCACTTAGCATCTCTGGGTCTGTGGATTGTAACAAGGTTATCCTTTACTTAGTAGCTGATATCCACTTATAAATGAGTACATACCATGTTTATCTTTCTGGGTCTGGGTTATCTCACTCAGGATGGGTTTTTTTCCTAGGTACATCCATTTACCTACAAATTTTTAATGTCATTTTTAAAAACAGCTAATTAATTGTCTGTTGTGTAAATGTACCATGTTTTATTTTCTTTATGCTTCTTTTGAGGGACATCTAGGTTGTTTCATGTTTTTAGCTATTATGAATAAAGCAGCTATGAACGTAGTTGAGCAAGTATCATGAAGATGCATGATTTGGGGTCCCTACTCAGGAGGACTCCTATTTAAAGAATTTAGCTTTGGGGGGCACTGATACTGGGATGTCAAGTGAATAAATAAATGAATGAATAAATAAATAAACAAATAAATTTAAATTTTTATTTTATTTATTTGTTTATTTATTTGTTTATTTATTTATTTTTGGTTTTTTGAGACAGGGTTTTTCTGTGTAGCCCTGAAGAATAAAGAAACTTAAAAAAAACTTAGTTTTCAACTTCAAATATCTTTAAGAGTAAGATCATGCTGAAACAAGAAAATAATTCTTATTTTTTTCCATATGTATTTGAAATGTTTTGTGGCATTTAAATGTTTCAAATATTACTTATTTTAGATTTAGCATTTTCAGTGTAATGATCTCAAAAGGAGGAGTTCAGAGTTTAAAAAGCTTTCACAGTTCATTCCACAGTCAACCTCCATCTATGCCTAAGAACACTGTGAATTCAGCTGTGGGACCATGATCTAAGTGGCATTGCCTCTAGAATTGTTACTGACTCTCAGGAGTGATGAGGAGCCTCAGCCATCACTGGAAGCTGATGACAGTGACAGAATGCACACATAGACTTTCAAAGACATGCAACAAACAAAAGTTACCAAACATTTTGGAGAAAATAGTGTAAAAAGAGACACGGAAATTACAAAAAGAAAATAAGCAGCTGAAAATTGGAATACACAGAGCAACTCCACTGTGAGTAATTCAATAATATATTTGTGTTCATAAAAGATGGTCTGGATGCAAACTGAATAAAATTAAAGAACAAAATTGTAAGGTAAGGCAGAAATTTGAGAGACATTCTTCATCAGCAGCATAAAAGAGAAGAAGTACACAGAGAAGGGCGTGAAGGGACACCTTCATCAATCTTTCCCTTTGGAAGAAAGATGACGATCTGGAGATCTGCTGTCTAGAGATCAATTGCCACCAACACAAAGACAAACGAAAGTATGGAACCACATATACAAAATTTTAAGTTTGCAAAGCAATAATTTGAAAATGCAAATAGGTATATATTTATGATGTTTATAATCTAGGTGCATGAGAGGTGGAAATCAATACTAAATTAATTATGGTTGCTAATTTTGGGTAGAAAAAAGACTCAAGGTTAAATTGACAACATCACTGTTTCTCTTTTTTTAGAGAATACACACCCTGCTAAAACCTAGAGTCAGTGGACATATGATAAAGGTGTTTAACATATTATTCTAGCCTCAGATACATATTGAAATTATTTTAAAAACTGAATTAGATGTAATCAGTTTTATATATTTACCACAAAATTAAAAAGACAAAATTCACACAGCCATTTGCTGGAAATATGAAGTTAGCTGTCTAATTGTACCCTCTGCTGTTCTATAGAGGATATAACTAAAAATTTACAACAAAATTCAACAATGAAGACTCAAGGAAGGAGGCTACAAACTCCCTTTCCTCCACTCCAGTTGAAAGCAGCCTTTGCATCAGAAAGAATATGAAAAATATGATACACACCCTTTTCTGGCAATTTTTCTGTGTGAAGTGTTCCTTCCAGACAAATTAGGTGAAAGGATTGCTGACCATGATGACATAGAGGTCTCAATGCAGATTCTGGGTCATTTTCTGTGTCTCCATATGTTTGAAAGGGCAAGAGAATGCTGTGGGAGCTAAGACTGAGAGGAAATGAAAGAACTTATATTTAGCTTTCTTATTTACAGATTAGGAATTTGAAGTCTTAAGGTTCACCCAGAAGAAACAAACCACACAGAGAAATCTACCAAGGAGAGAATATTCTGAACATGGTAGTGATATTTTCCTGTGTGTGAGTCCTGAAGTTCCTGGTATCCTGAAGGCGTGCTACACTCCAGTCCTGGTGTCATCTTTTCCCTCCCTCATCATCCATGTATGAATGAGAAGCTGCTATAGAACTGTACTTCTACACCAGCCTAAAATTCAAGACTACTTAGGGTTTACCCTAAATGGAGATTCTCCCCACCTGGTGAAGCTGCCAGACAAAGCAGCCTGCCAAGAAGGCTTTGTATTTACTATGTCCTCTGTAACAAATTACTACAAAGTTCCTGGTGTATTCCAAACACCATTCATCCTTCAATTCTGGAAATCATGCTTCTGAGAAAGATGCTGATTCACAGAACTAAAATAAAGGTATGAAAAACAGATGCCTAGAGGAAAAGTCATTTCCATGACTTTCCACCAAGAGATTGTCCATATCCTTTAGCTCGAGGCTTCTCAAGCTATAGGTGATGATCCGTTGTGAATTAGCAAAACTGAATATGAGGACCATGATAATTTTGACAATAATAAAAAGTTTCTGTATACTCAGTAACCAAAAATTAATTCAAAATTAAATGCATGGTTGTTTCTGGCAGCAAAGTTATTGAATCAAGAAGCCTTCCTGTGGCCTTGGCTCTAAATACAAAACCGGTTTACTTAGTACTGAGCACTCCAACCTGTCACTCAACACCTGCAAATGCTATCTGAATACCTTGGCTCAGATTGGAGACTACTAAATTGCAGTGTTTTGCTGTGTGTACAAATGTTCCAGTGAAATGTCCAATGAAAACATAATGACTTAATTATAGAAAACTATTTTCCCACTGTTATTCACTGACATATAAATATCAAATATGTATATGTGTGGATGGCACTGTGTAACAATATCCAAATTTAGATATTTCTGTTCTCTTCTTGTTCTACAGAAATATGTGTTCAATTAAAACAAATAAAAATTAAGATTAAAACTCCATAACAATAGTTCTCAATCATCTGTACACATGAGTATGGAGTCAACTTTAAAATTAAGCGCAAATGTAATTTTGTAGTTTCAGGATGGTGTTTTCTGGAGAACTTATTTAGATTTTATGACAAGATATTTTTGGTTCTGGCCAAGTGATAGAATTTAAACAGAAGAGCACCACTGACAATGAAAGAGTCTGTACCACAGGCTGCAGCACACCCAGACTGACAGGAAAAGACGTATGTTTCATTGTTTCAGCAGAATGTGTTTACTTTTAACAATCATGACTATAAACAAAACCTCCTTGCTTAATTTGTATTGAAGTTTTGGTTGTATCAATCATAAAACCAGCCAGACATAAACAACCCAGTGGATATAGTGAGGAACTTATAAATGTTTCATATAAAAAACTTTTAGAGAAATTTGTCACCATCAACAAAAATCATTACTTGAATACTACAAAATTACTTACTTAATTGCAAATATAAAATGTCCTATGTGACAGGTTCCCTTTTCTTCACTGCTGACCCACCCACAAGCACTTACAGCCAAAACCATCACAGGTGCTTCCCAGGAGGTCTGTGCTCTTCACAGCCATTTGCCTTCAAACCTTTGAAGAGACCTGGACCTTAGTTACAAGAGATTAGCACAAAGACCAAGTGCCTATTGAGAGCATAAAATGTAAACAGAGTACTGAACATGGAAGTTATCTTTAACTTAACAGAATCTCCTTTGATTATTTTTTCATAATGACATCAAAAAGTGTCTTGCTACTAATCAGTACCCCTAGAATTCTTGTCTCTAACTACATATGTAGCAGAAGATAGCCTAGTTGGCCATCATTGGGAAGAGAGGCCCCTTGGTCTAGCAAGTTTTGTATGCCCCTGTAAAACAGGGCGGTGGGGGTGGGGGTGGGGGTGGTATAGGGGACTTTTGGGATAGCATTTGAAAAATAAATGAAGAAAATAACTAATAAAAAATGTCAAAAATTTTCTAACATTAAACTTACAATATGGATTTTAATAATACATGTAGATGAGGGTAATTCAAGACACCAGTCATACATAGGCACAAATGCACATTTATGTATCTTATGTTTTATTTGCAGTACATTAGTTAAAAGGTAGATTTTGTGTTCTTCTGTAATGTTGGGCTTTATGTTCATTTGTGAACTGACTTAGCAAAAACCCAATAGGAAGAGAAAATGTTCAACAATGGAAAAAATAAATTATGAATGAAAGCCAAAAAAAAAGTGTCTTGCCAGACTTTTTAAAAAACTTGATGATTTGGGGCTGGAGAGATGATTCAGCAGTTGACAGCACTAATTACTCTTCTGAAGGTCCTGAGTTAAAATCCCAGCAACCACACAGTGGCTCACAACCATCTGTAAGTGATCTCACAAGCTCTTCTGGTGCATCTGAAGACAGATACAGTGTACTTAGATATAATAATAAATAAATCTTTTTTAAAAACTTGATTTAAGCTTGTTTTTCATTAAAGAAGTGGTAGCATATTAATTATCAATAAAATTCAAAAACTGCACAAAAAAGATAACATGTGGAAGAAGGTAGAAAGCAACTCTTTGCAAATGTATATATCTGCACATGAGTTCATAACTAGAAAGAACTTTTCTAAAGTTAAATTCTAAGAGTTATAACAGGGCACCTGAAGTGCCAGGAGACAACTTAAGAATGTTGCGTTTTAATTCTAAATCACTTTGCTGTACTAAATCATTCTAATTCATTGTTTTTAATAGCAGAGTAGTACTCCATTGTGTAAATGCACCACATTTTCTGTATCCATTCCTCTGCGGAGGGACATCTGGTTTCTTTCCAGCTTCTGGCCATTATAAATAAGGCTGCTATGAACATAGTGGAACATGTGTTCTTATTACCAGTTGGAGCATCTTCTGGTATATGCCCAGAAGGAATATTGCTTGCTGTTCCAGTATTACTATGTTCAATTTTCTGAGGAACCGCCAGACTGATTTCCAGAGTGGTTGTACCAGGTGGCATAGCAACGGAGGAGTGTTCCTCTTTCTTCACATCCTCACCAGAATCTGCTGTCACCTGAGTTTTTGAACTTAGCCATTCTGGCTGGTGTGAGGTAGAATCTCATGTTGTTTTAATTTGCATTTCCCTGATGATTAAGGATGTTGAACATTTTTTTAGGTGCTTCACAGCCATTTGGTATTCCTCAATTGAAAATTCTTTGTTTAGCTCTGTACCCCATTTTTAATAAGGTTATTTGGTTCTGTGGAGTCTATCTTCTTGAGTTCTTTATATACATTGGATATTGGCCATCCATCAGATGTGAGATTGGAATAGATCTTTTCCCAATCTGTTGGTTGCCTTTTTGTCTTATTGACAGTGTCCTTTGCCTTACAGAAGTTTGCAATTTTATGATGTCCCATTTGTCAATTCTTGATCTTACAACACAAGCCATTGGTGTTCTGTTCAGGAATTTTTCCCCTGGGGAAGCAGCATTCTTAAGACTGGATGTTTGCTTTCATCTTTAATGAATTTCAAAATGATGTATAAACTAAACAATGATTTTAAAAGAAATTTGTGATTTATTAACATAAGTGTTTGATTTGTAAATCTATTTTATATGTCTATGTGTCAAGAATTTAAAAATGATGTATAAACTAAACAATGATTTTTAAAAGAAATTTGTGATTTATTAACATAAGTGTTTGATTTGTAAATCTATTTAATATGTCTATATGTCAAGAGTCTCATAGTGTACCTTCTAACTTTAATATCAATAAATTCTCCAATTCTACTCATATCTCGTTCTTGGGCTCTCACCTTCCCCATCACCTTCTTTACTTTTAAAAACCCTTACCTAAGACAGGCAATCATAGACAAAATCACCTCCTCAATATCATTGGGCAAATTAGCATAACTACCCTACTGTGTAGCATAGAATACTCCCAGTTCCAGGATATCTTTCAGAGAAGGATGGATTTTTTTGTTCCTAACATACATCCCAGGGATTGGCATGAAAAAACAGGATGCATACTTCATCTCATGGTCTTCCATTTGTCCTTCCCTCATTCACATTCATATGCATATTACAATCTGTTTGTCTGTCTATATATCCATACATATATACATACATTCATACATAAATACATCTATATTTCTCTATATATCACAATTTCTTATACCTCTACATGTAATGTAACTCAAATGACAAAAAATCCTATCTCTTGGTATTCAGTACTATTCATAGACACACCATCTAGAGGTAGGGAACTCCCCACTACCACCAAATCTTTCTCTCTGTGACCCATAGCAGGGTTCTTTTGCTCCTCCACTTCCAACTCCATCTCCATCCAGAGGTGAAATGCTACCTGGAAAAGGTCAGAGGACATGAAGTCCCAGATATGGGGTCAGATGGTTTCTCCATCCATTTGCCAGATACACCTCCTGGACTCATGAAGGAGGTTGGAAAAACTACCTCATTCTGTATTTGTGAGCAGTACTAACTTCTATTGATTCTGATGGTATTTTTGCCCCTTCACAAACTTGCAATACTTCTCTTTCCAGGGCTTCCAGAAGTGTGCTGCTCCACTCTACCTCTCCACTCAACTTCACCAGACAGTCACCAAGCCCCATCCTCTACAATGCCCTCCCAATAAAGATCACCAAAGCATCCTTTATTCCCCAAATCTGGGAGAAAATACACACAGCACTTCATAATTCCTGAAGAGGTAAGAATTTAATTTGACAAATTAAGGAAGATGGGTAAAACAGTAATAAGAGTGTCTGGAAATGTTGTTAGGACATACACTATTAACCATTTACCTAAAAATATTAAGTCTGTGTAAGCACATACATAGACAGTTTAAAATTTTCCCATCTGGGCTGACAAAATTCACCCAAAGAGCCATCAAGTATCCCAAGAAAAAATTAACAACAGTATGAGAATCTTACTCTTGAGCTATTGTCTAAGGGTCTCCCAGAACATTACAGGTTATTGTTATTGTCCTTGGCTATCCCGCAGAGATGGAAGGCAACTTCCTATTGCTGAATACACCATGAACTTCAAAGAGAAAAAAAAGTGTACCTAAACCAGATCTGCAGACCAGCTTTCATGATACAAGTAAGCACCATACAAGCTGCCAAAAGAGGAAAGCAATCAACACTCCTGCCCAGCTATAATGATGCTTATGAACCACAATGACTAGCATGATGACAGTAAGGATACAGTAGTGGCATGAAAACCTTGGTGATAATCAAGAGCTATGTAATTTAATTAGTCTTAAGTTCTGTTTCAGTAAAGGTCAATATTGCTGTGATAAAACATCATGACCAAAAGCAGCTTGGGGAGGAAAGGGTTTATTTGGCTAACATGTCCTGGAATAGCGTTCACTGAGGGTAACCAAAGCAGAAACTCAAACTGGTTGGGTACCAGGAGACAGGAGCTGATGCAGAGACCATGGAAGAGTGATATTTATTGGCTTCCTCTTCAAAGCTTACTCAGCCTTCTTTCTTAAAGAACAAAGGGCCACCAGCTCAGAAGTATCCCTACCCAAAATGGGTTTTTCTCTCCCCCACCAATCATTAAGTGAGAGAATATCACCCAGGCTTGTCTGCCTACAGCCCACTCTTATGAAGGCATTCTCTCAATTTGAGGTTCCCTCCTTTCAGATGATTCTAGCTTGTGTCAAGTTGACAAAAAACTAGCCAACACAAGGTCTACCTGGCACTAGAGAAGTTATGGATCTTAGAGGAGAACCTGCCACCATCACTTTACTAAGCCAGCATAAGAATTTTGTTTCTGTGTTCACTGCATACGTAAAGCTGTTGTGAACCAGCTGTCCCTCATGCACAATGGTGAAAGTCACAAACTCAGCTCTGACCTCCACACCCATGCCACAGAGAAAATATGTTTAGTTATCATAATAGGGGTTTACAGAGTGTATCTTTTAATTTTATCTCTAAACTGTTTTTAAATAAACATGTTGCACTTAAGATTATTCTATTTAAACCTATAATCTGTGGAGTAGACATTATCAATACATATTTAAAAGAATAATCATTTCAGTGCTGGAGAGATGATTCACTGCATGGGTGATATTCCTCATCCAGAAGTCAGGAGTTCAGATCCAGTACCCAAGTTAGAGTCTCACAGTAACACATAAATGCAGATACAGTTTTCCTAACCTCAACAACCTACCCTGTACCCCTCACTCCTACCATTAAGAATGGGGCTATATAACAACAGATACCAAGTAAAGAGAGTATCAATCATAAGGGCAAACTTTTAAAAAAATCTCTACTCTACCAAGATGTAAATCTAAATGAAATAGTGTAACTACTAGATAGACCACATACCAAAAGTAAATCAAGATCAGATAAATAGTTTAAATGGACCTATAACCCCTAGTGAAATAGAGGCACTCATTAAAAGTCTCCCAAACTTAAAAAATAAATAAATAAATAAAAATCCCAGTTCCAATTTGTTTCCTCACAAAATTCTACTAATGTAGCTTCCTGGGGCCACATGAACTGGGTTCCTGAAAGGGAGACTGGGGATATATGGAGAATAGATGGCAAGAGATATAATGAGACCAAGACAACATTTTCTGATCAAGGCTCAATGTTTACTTAAGAGTCTGAGCTTATAAAGGGGGAAGGCCCATCCCCTGCCAAGCCAGGCTCTTGATGCTTTGTCCCCAGCCTGTCAGCACTAGGTCCAGGGTGTTGCTTATCTCAGGAAGACAGTTTCAGCCTATCAGCATCTTGGAGAAGAGCACAGGTGGCAGAACAATAGACCTATCTAGGTTGGAATTCTCCACCCTAGCTGGTCTCCTTGACAGTGGCAGATCAGGTATGAGCTAGCCTGTTCAAGGATGGGGGAGGCATCATACGAAACTTAAAAAAAAAAAAAAGGACTTGACTCCATTATTCTTTTTTTCCCAAAGAGAAACATAAGAAATATTGTCTAATTCCTTTTACAAAGACATAGTATCCTGAAACCCAAACCACATAATATCACAACAATGAAACACTTATATCCCAAATTTCCTTATGAATTTCACTCTTATAGGGAATCCGGGGAACTCTCTTGAAGGATTAGGTATTCTCTAATGTGATTGGTTTGGGCCAGCATTAGTGCAGTTTTGACTGGCTACTATGTTAGGGTTAGATAATCTAAAACCTCATTGGTGGGTGCCAGGATGCCCCAGATAGACTGCATTCCTGCATCAGGAATGGTTAACCACAGATGGCCTATCCTGAGATAATATATCTCCCATTCCTATGGCACTCTTCAGGCTTTTCCTCTGCTTGGGGATTTTGTTGTCTTGTTCCTGGACTTTGGGGTGTGCTGCTGGAACAGGTGGCTTATGGCCTAATTTCATGCTCTGCTCTTGGTATGGGTGGCCTATGACCTAGTTTCTGAGTGGAGACAAAAAAAAAAATGGAATGAATAGACAGACACTTCATCATATATATCAATGAATATAATCTACCTTATGAACAAATTAAAGGACAAAACACATACAATGATCTCATTTGATGCAGAAAAGTCCTTTTGACAAAATGCAGCACTCCTTCCTGCTGAGTCTGGTAATTTCAGGGCCAGGTCCCATCCAGCTAGCTTATCATCTGTGGTTAACAGAGGCAGGCAGATCACTGAATTCTTTTGCTGTCTCCTAAGAATCAAGGATCTAGGGTCATGGAATACTGATTCAAAGGATAATCAAAAGGGAACCTGGAATCAAAACTGAATTGATATGTAAATAAAAACCTGGGCTTTTGGTCTGCATGAGATGAACTAGCAAAAAGCAATAGCAGTCAGAAAATCCATAAACAATGAACACAGTCTTTTGAAAATTTTCATAGCTGGTTTAGATTTTTTTCTAATAGGATGTTGTGTCTGGCCAGCCGACCACATGTTTGGGTTTTAGGCTGGAAAGGCATTTTGGAAACCTGGAAGAGAAGAAGGGCTAGGCGGGCAAGAAAAAGATGTAGCTAAGACAGTCATTCTGATTAAAGCTCAATTTTACTATTCTGCACGCAGTTATGAAGCAGGGGAAGGGGGCCCGATTCCCGCCAAATAATCTTGGGGTCCAGTAGCAGGGTGACCACGTGTTGGATTCGGAACGGCAAAGTGGCAGGTTCCAGCAGTGCGCATGGCAGAATTATTGAGAGGTAATCTCCATCCAGGTGTAAACAGTGGAACCATCTTGATTGGAAATCCCAAGAATTACTTAGAGAGTAAAAGCTGTTCTTTTAGAATGTTTTCTAACAGCTACTCAGAGAGAGAACTGCTTTGAAAGCTAACATAGCTCTCGTAGAAATTTTTTCTGGCTTTTTTATTTTAATTGGAAAAATCCAAGAATTACTTCTAGATTTTTACTGACAGGATTTCTGACTTAGTCAGATGATCCAAGAATTTTTTTATAGCAGTTTTTCCAACTTTGGTAGGAAAACCCATGAGCTACACAGGGAGCTTTTAGAATTTTTACAATCAGAAAGCTAGCTGTCTCAGCCAGTTCCTTACAATAGAAAGAAAAAGTTGTTTGGAGAGGAGCAGAGCAGAGAAAGACAGAGAGAGACAGAGAGGAGGGGAGGAGAAGGAGGGGGGAGGGAGTAAAGTGGGGGAGGGAAGGGAGGAGATGGAGGGGGAGGGAGGAGAGAGAGAGAGGAAGTAAGGGAGGGGAAGAGAAGAAGAGGGACAGGAGGGAGAGGGAGAGTGTAAAAAGCTGTCTCAAGCAGGTGACAAAGCCAAGAGCTATCTACAGAGATCTGTCTAGAGAGTCATCTCAAGAAGAACATAGGCTTCCAATTTGTAACCCATGGTTTTACTTTGAGTCATGTGTTTTCTTTGCTCCTAGACACACCTTCTTTAAGAACCCCTCTCCAAACCAAGGGTAATCCTTCACACTTTCATAGTTAAAGTCCTGGAAAGATTAGGAATACAAGGGACATGCCTCATCATAATAAAGGTGGGTGACAGAAACTCCACAGACTACATTAACTTCCAGAGCAACGCAAAGCAATTCCACTAAAATCAGGTACAAGGAAAGATGTCTACTCTCTCCATACCTACTCAATGAAGTACTTGAAGTCTTAGCTAGAGTGATAACATTACTCAAGGATATCAATGAGATACAAATTGAAGAGGAAGAAGTCAAAGTATCTTTATTTACATATTGTTCAATAGTATACTTAAGTGACTCTGAAAACTCAATCAGGAAATTTTCAACAAATTAGTAGGGTTCAAAATCACCACAGAAAAACCAATAACCTCCCTATGTATAAACGAAAAACAACTAAGAAAAAAGTAAAAAACACAAACAAAAAAAATTGGAAACTCTACCCAATTAAGTGAAAGACTATATATCAAAGACACTGAAGAAAGAAATTGAAGATGATATCAGAAGACAGGAAGAATTCCCATGCTCAGAGATCAGTTAAATTGACATATTGAAAACGGCTACTCTACCAGAAGCAATCTACAAATTCAAAGCAATGCCCTTCAAAATGTCAACATAATTCTTCTAGAACTTGAATGGACAATTTTAGGCTTCATAAGAAAACACAAAGAGACCAGAACCTAAAAATAATTCTCAATAATAAAAGAACTGCTAGAGGTGTCATCATCCCTGATCTCAAATTGTACTACAGTGCTATAGTAATAAAAACAATATGGTATTGACATGAATCCAGACACATTGATCAATGGAATCATATTGAAGCCCCAGGCATAAATCCACATACCAATGTAATTATAAAATTTTAAGCTTTGTGTCCCACAGATCTCAATTTTGCTGTTCATACTTTGTTATTAATTTAAAATTTCATCGTGATTTGGTTTTCTTCCTTTTATTATTAATATATTATTTGTTCTTTGTAATTCTCATATATGACTTATCTTGATCATATCAAACATACCCATATCTCCTCTTCCAGTTTCCCTGTGTTCCTAAATTCACATGATGTTCTTTTTTTTTAAATAAAATCTTGCTTAATTAATTTTACTTTAATTGAATCCCTGATAATTTGATCCATTTTATTGATAAGTTTTTCTACTAGGTATTTTTTCACTTGATTTGATGAGATTTTCATGTCTAAAATTTTACTTTAACTTTTTTTTGGTATTTTTATTATTTTCTTTTATTGTGTGTATGTGTCTCTGTGAATGTATTAATGTGGGAGTGCCCATGGAACCAGAAGAGAGTATCATGTCTCATGGAACATAAATTAGAGGGATTATAAATGGTACAACTTGAATGCTCAGAATTGAACTCAAGACCTGTAAGAATATCAACTTCTCTTATTAATGAAGCCATTTTTCCCAACCCTCTTGTTTCCAGTATTGTTCAATTGAAGCTAAATTGTGGTAGAGTTAAAATATTCTTTATCGTTATTCTTTATAATACTGGGGTTGGTGAGTGGGAGGGTGAGGGAGTGGGGAAGTGGGGGATGGGGTTGGGGATTGGTGTGGAGGGGTGGGACATCCTCTTAGAGAAGGGGGGGGGAGAGGAAGAAGGAATGGAATCAGAAAATATCAGAGGGCAGACCAGCACAGGGATAATGACTGGACTGTAAAAACAAACATTAAAGTTTAAAAAAAAAATAGAATGAATGTCAGCTGAGAAAGGACAAGGAATAGTATTAATTCAACTTAGAAAAAACTAAGGAGAAAAGTACATGGAAGTTAAAATTGAAATGTTTCTAATATCCACAGAGTTTAAATATTATTATTGTTGTGGAAAGATTTAGTTAAGGCATACACATAAGAGGAGGTAAGGGTTGAGAAAATGAGGTAGGAAACAGAGGGAAGTGTATGGGTTATATGTAGGGAGACTAGTAGAAGACTATACAATAAAATAGATATGGAGGCACACAGAACAGTCATGGAACATATAAATAATTTTAAAACCAAAGCAAGATCATGAAGACATGTTATGCAGAAGTCAATACTTTTAAAGGTAAAAATAAAGGAGAAATCTAATTAATATTTCTTCTTTGATAGAATGGATTTTAATTCATTCTCTCCCTTTGCTGTTTTAAATACTACACTGCACTGACTGGGGCTGTGCAGCTTAGCTCTAGCTCAAACTTGTAAAACCAGAGTTTTGAGTGTGCAATGCTGAAGTGAGTTCAATTGAATTGTCTTTGGTTTGAGTTTCTGTTTAGTTAAATAAGGTGTCAAACTTCCTTTTCCCCAGACCTCAGCACAAAACATTCCTTTAGAGAAATTTTCACCCATTATTTTTTTAAAATATTGGGGATGGTCATGCATCCCCTGCTTGGGTTCTAAACCCAAAGAAGGAATGTTAACCTCATACATGCTATTTATCTTTTGGCTGGAAATGGTCATCCTACCACAGTGAAAGCTATGCCAGCATCTGCTTTTGTAGTCTCCACAAGCCAGGTCAGTTTGCATGTGGCTGTGACATAGTTCTGGCATTGTTACCTCCTTCCAGCCTAGCAAGGCTGGCTTAGACCATCTGCCACTTAGGCAGAGCCAACCTGCTGTGCTGCTTCTCATCCCTCTCCTTTGACATGCCACTACCTGCCACCTGCCTGAGGCTGAACCTGCTTGCCAAGATCTTCTGGAGTTAGCACCAAACTGTGATCTTCCCTAGTTCCTACTAAAAGGCTAATCTGACAACTTCAAAGGAACTTTGTGTGACTGGGAATGGGCCTCCCCTCTTCTTTATAAAGCATGTTCCCCAGCATTAAAGTTGAGTCTTGATCAAAATTCAGTCTTGACTCCATTTCTCTCTTTACCCTCCTAGATCCCCTCTTTTCTTCCAAGTTACAAGACACATGCCAGGCTTGAACCAAGACATGAGAGTCGCAGGCCAGCCCCAACATGGCATGAGTGCACTGAGGTCAACAATGTGCTTCCTATTTTGCATATTTGTTCCTTTTCACAGCTTCAGGCTGCAAATTACACTGCAACCTCATCCTGCCATCTTGATTTTCTCAGCCTACTGTGATCCCAGCTGCTCTCATGCCTCCATACCTGTTTCATCTCTCCAGCCTGTGGTTCCTGCAGCATTTGTGTGCTGCTGAGCAGAGTGGGGTGGGAAGGGAGAGAAGGGAGAGGAACTGAAGCACCTGTTGGTAGTTTCCATAGACATTGCCCAAGATGCATGTTTTGTTGGCATTCCTACCTGCTGCTTTGCAAAGATTCCCTTCATTCTCAATGAGTATCTCCTGTAGGTATAAAAACTTCTGTTCATAATCTTGTTGGTTTTTTGTTTGTTGTTGTTGTTGTTTGTTTGCTTTTTTTAAATCACATTTTGGGCACAGTCAGCCATCTCATTCAGGAGTCCTATGCTTTTTTTTTTCACACCCCTATTGATTTCTGCCCCTCACAGATGCCTTTCCTTCCCACACAGTCACCACATATGCTTTCAAAACACAGATTTCATGGCACTTTCTTTTCCACTTTAACTCCTTCTAGATGATTTCTTCCCTCTCCACATGTAGTACTCTCCTTCCTTTAATGTCATTAACATACTTATGATTAAATATTTTCCTTCATATATGCTACATTGAATTTTTATCATTTAGTTATTTCTTTATTTTCCAATGTAATAGGTTTTTTTGTTTTAGTCCTTGTTTGGTGTTTTTTGAGTTTTTGCAGTTGTTATTTGAAGTATATATAGATTGAGGTATTTGTGTGCTTTGTTTTCTACAATTTTTCCAATATATATCATAATGCCTAGTCACAATTATAAGTCTGGGTGTGGTGACATAAACCTTTAATCTCAAAACTTAAGAGGTAGATGCAGGAGGATCAGAAGTTCAAGGCTAGCTTTGCCTGTGAGTGATCTTATGATAAAGACAAACCTATGCAAAAAATGAAGGAAAAAAAACTAAAAAAGAAAGAAAAGAGAGAAAGAAAATAACAACAACAAAAAAACACACACACACATTTATTGGACTCAGTGGATGCAGTCCTTAAAAACACTATTTTTCCATGCCCCTCTAATCTTAAATTTTGAATTTTATACAGGAATTGCTGAAATACTGTGAAGTCATGTATGGTTTTTCCATCAGTGTTGGGCTCACTCTCCCTGAGTGATAGGATGGCCCTTACTGAATATACAATGTGGACACTCTGGAAAACACTTGGATTCAGCAGCTTTATCCCAATTACTCCCTTGAAGGAAACCCAAAGCTGAGTATTATGTAAGTTTCTAATTTGAACTATCTTGAAAGGAGAATGCAGACATTGGGAGGATAGTGCCAACATCTTCAACTTGAAAGCCAGAAGTTATTTCCTGGACAACAGTTTGACTGGACACCTATATTATCAGAATCAAGGATTTGCCAAACATTTGAAGTATTGGCCTTTCTAAATGGCCTCTGGCTGTGTGGTTGATTCTCATTTACTTCACTTCCCAACCTTTCCTGTTACACAAATACCAGGATGTGGCAGCTTCTGATTGGTGTACTGTACATATATAGTCCTTGATGTGGAACCCTGGTGTCAACAGTCTTCCTTGTCTCCTAGTATTGGAGCTTGATCTTGTGTGTGTCCTGCTCTTCTACTTGTAACCATGAAGTTCCTGGCAGTCCTTGTATTGCTTGGTGTTTCCACTATCCTAGTCTTTTGCCGTAAGTAAAAATTTTTACTTGAACTTAAAATGGGGGCCATAATACATGAAGATACTTACTCAGTGAAACATGAATTTATGGATACCTACATGCTCCTATTTCCTGTCCTCCTATCTAGTACCAGGTTCTATCTCAATTTTTAAACTTAAAAAGTTTTTTCTTTTTTTATTAATATATTGATTCACTTTACATCCTGATCACATTTATCTTTATCATTGTGTGTGTGTGTGTGTGTGTGTGTGTGTGTGTGTGTGTGTGTGTGTGTGTGCGTGCACGCCATATGGTGTCAGGGTCTCAAATATATTGTGGTGCATGGGAGGAGGTTAGAGGCAGGAGTCAGTTCTCTCCTTCAATTATGCAATCAGCTTAGATCACCCAGCTTGTAAGAGAAGAGCTTTTACCTACTGACCCATCTTGCTGGTACTCACCTCCACTTTGACACATCATTGTAGTTAGGTAGCTTGACTCCACTGGGGTTCCTAATTCAGTCCAGTTTTCCCTCTATTCTCTACATGGCACTGAAATGCTTTGTTAGTGTCAATAAGTTACATTTGAGAAGGTGACTAAAGACTTATTTCAGGGAAGCCAAACTGACCACATGTTAGCTGTCAAAGGTTTTCTATATCTGTGCATGTGCTTCCCTCAATCTGCCTACTTAGTTGCACATGTCTGTAGTAGTGTTCACATTCTCTATCTCATCAAAACGTTACTTAAGTTCTTCTGTCTTATTTTGCTTATTTTTCTTTAGAGGATGCGGAGACAGACAGTCCTGACACTTCTGGTACTGGTGAGCCTGAGTCTGAGTACCTTTCATTACCTTCCTACCATAACCATTTTCCCTTCACAGCCTCTTGGTTTCCAATGTCATTTGGATATTGTGAGGTGTGAGACATTTTAATAAAATCCATGGAAAGCTGTACTCCTGATTATAAAATTATTTTTGATATAATGACCTCATTTTATTCCTCATATAAAGATAATTGAGCCTCTGACATGGACTAAGAGGAACTCTAGGCATTTATTGTTCTTACGTAGTAGATAAAAGATCATGAAGTCTGATACTATAGTGATTTCGAAATAAAGAATGAATGTATAATTCTGGATGGGACCTATAACATTCCAAAGAAGTGTCAGTATCTCATTTGCAGGTTTTCCTTCTAATTTCACTTGATTCTAATGATGGAAACATTGGCTCTGAAACTCTGGCAGATACTACTGGTGAAAAGCAACATGGTGAGTCCTCTGATTCAGCCAATGAGGAAAGTGAGATCACTAATAATACCAACACTGCTAATGAGGCCTCTGAGAAAGACAACATGGAAGAGACAGAGGATGATAACCTTACTGGGGATGATAACTCCGATCAGAAAGAAGGAGATGACAATGCAAAGGCTGAAAATAATATAAAGTCCGTACTCGGTAAAAACATTTCACCTAATTTTGTTCTTTATGGGAATCTTAGATTCCTTAGGTTCCCCATGGCTACAGTGAATTGTACTTTCACGAGGAAGTAGGGGAGAGTAAGGAGAGGGAGAGGAAGAGACCCTTCTTTCATTCCTCTTTTCTAAGTTCACCATATTGTTTATATATAAGCACCTGAAGGGTCAGAAGTTGACAAGGGGATGTTATCAATTTTAACTGCATCACTCTTGCAGTATTAGATCTGTTAGAGACCATATAAATACAGTAGAAATCATTGAAACTGTAAAGTGTCTCCATGTAGCATGGCAACTGCATGGCTTTTCTTTTCTTAAACAAAAGTTATGTTTTCTTTGGACACTATTCAAAAATAATAGAAATAGAAAATGGCTTTGTGGTAAGGTCTTCCGTGGATGTTATAGCATAAATCAGGAGATTTCTAAAAGTTTAAAATTTTATTCAGGATGAGAGGTTTTTTTTTTTAATTTTTCCTAGCCCTTCAACTTTAACGTAATACCAATTATACTATACTATATTATATTTTATGCATATGTCAGGCATCATGTTATAAAATTCACATTTCTGATCTGATTCAGATTTCTAGAAAATTAGTCCAGGTAATATATATTGTAAAACTGAAAGAATGGGAGGTTTCAACTGAGCAGCTTTTCTCTGAGAGAAAGGGCAGTGATGGAGGACAGTGTTTGCCTCAGAGGCCAAGGTGCTGAGGAACCTTGTCCAGGTATTGCTTCTCTTTCATATCTGGACTGTTGTTTATCCTTGTGCTTGGTGATCTGTGCTGGGCAGATGCTGAGTGAGTATATGGCCATTGTTTCTTTACCAGAGAAGCTGGATTCCTTGTGCACTAACAGAAGAAAAATTAATGATAATCACCCTTCTTTTAAACTCTGTAAAATGTCCGGCTTAATGGCTCCATTGTAGACTACATATCCAAATATTGTTGATTGGAAATGAAAATTGATTGGTTTATTGATTTTTGAGACTGTGGTTCAGTGTAGCCCAGACTAGCCATGAATTCTTGCCCCTCCTGCCAATAATTCCTGAAGATTAGGAATCCAGTCCTCTCACACCACATCTGTGACTTTTACCTTTGAGGGAGGAAAAGTTTCATGTTTTTGTTGTTGTTGTTGTTTTTGCTTCTACCAAACATAGTAGTGTTGTTAGTCTTCTTCATATTAAAACAAAAAAATGCAATCTCAAAAAACGAACTTCTTTTTTTCTCTCTTACAGCTCAAACTATAAGGATTTTTAAACAAGCACTGGCAAGTCTATTTAAACTGAGATGAGTTTGCATGTTCTATTATTGAACTTTGTGAAATAGATTAGAACATCCTTGATTTGATTTCCTCCAATTATTTACACTGACTATTCTCTCTCACTCTCTCTCATCTCTAACTTCTGTCTTCTATCAAATAAATGGTAATCATGAGCAGAATCAAAATGCCTTTTGCTTTTTTTGGTTTTGTTTTTGTTTTTTTTGTTTTTGTTTTTTTTTTTTTTTTTTTGGATGGACTGGTGTTGAATGTATAAGCAAATCCATAGAGATGCAAACTATTCTCAGATACTTTATTGAGTTCTTTTTAATACTTGAGCTATAGTTTTATCTGAAAGATTACTGAGTTCATTTCACAATATAAACACAGAACTGAAAGTCTGAGAAAGACTTTAAATAATAACTATATACTTAAATAAGAAATAAATATTAGGCATATCACTAGAGACCTGCCTGAGCTTTTAAAATCAATATACTATATTTTAAATATTAATATACTAAATAAGTAGTTTTAGTGTTAAGTTTCATTCCTCTAAATTCTTTTCAATTATTACTATTTTTTTATCTGTAGTGATTTAGAGGTTACAGTGATGAAATAAGCTCCTGAATCTGCTACAGGCCTGACACAGATAACCAGACTTTGAAGGTCTTAGGACTGAACTTGTCATTAAGGTAGTAAATGAATACTGGTGTTTGACCAAACTATACAACACTAGCATCAGATGGGATCCCTCAGTGACAGTGATTAAATGAGACAAAAGGTTAAGAGTCCCTCACAGTTTTGTTTTGTGCACTAAAAAAGTTTAATATATGACATCAAGCACCCCCCTCTATCAGCTAAAGAATAAGCACTGCTCTATCACCAATTACAAATTTTGTTTCTTAGACTTCTGTCTTTTTAGATAAGCTTCATTAAAATTCCAGATATTAGCATTTTATTCCTCCCCAAAGCATCAAGTCCACAGAAATATCCTGTTTCCCTGATAACTTGCCCTGTTTTCTAACTCAAGAACAAATGCTATGTTAACATTTTTGTAAAGGCCGCTCCACTCCCTGAAATTTCTACTAGTGTGCTACTTCCTTGATTTACAAATGTGATAAACTTTTGTAGATTTTTCAGTTATAACTAAAATCCTGGTAGTCACCATGGTACATTTTGAAACAAACTGCAAAGTTAGAATGGGTGGTTTATGTGACTGTAACTTGGTCCCTTATTTGTTTCACTGACTTGACTAGAAACATATTCATCATTTGTCATAGGTATGCAGGTAGTAATCAATGGGGAATTACTGAGCTCATTCCATGATATAAAAATAGGATTGAAAGTCTGAGAAAGACAGAACACACAATTAGGCAAAGATAACAAATTTATTGTCAACAGCTTCCATCTGTATGGATGGGGCTATAAAGCAGACTTCTGGTAAACAGACTCTGGGTTGGGTGTTTTATTGGGTCTCTTTGTTCTTCCCTATTTCCTATTGGGTCTGCTTTGATACCTTTACTCATTCCTTCTCACTGGTCTCTTTACAGTGTCTTCTGGAAATAAGAAGCTAACATCTTAGAGAGCCTGCCTTCACTTTCCTTGTTTACCAGTGTCCCTCTAACTTTCTATCAGTTGAGTCTCTGGACAATTTTCCAGGAACCCTATGTCTGCAGCTTTGAAGGCTTTCTCTTTACTTTTGACTTTCTGATCAGAATTCATCAATTAGTCAGATTCCTTAGCCACTATAGTGCACTCAGTTGATTGATGCTCCTTGAACAAACATTTGATTATTAAAACTATGACATTTGGGGCTGGAGAGATGGTAGTTGCTGTTCTTGCAGACAACCTTGGTTTGGTTTCCATGATCTATACAATGGTCCACAAACATCTGTAACTCTAGTTCTAAAATACTTTTCAAACCTCTGCAGACACTACTTATATATGTGGGACATGTATACATTTGCAGATAAAGACTCATACATATAAAATAAAAATAATCCTTTAAAAAGATTGTGTTCGGTACTTTAGTGTCTGGATTGTCGTTTCAGTGAAAGTGAAGCTGTGTGGATTTTCTCATGAGTAGGCAAATAGCAACAGTTCACAAGTCTACCATCAAAAATAAGGCCAGGACCAGATGATCTTATTGCTGGATTTTGCCAAACCTTTAGAAAACTGTCAGTAATGCTACTTAATTATTCAAAGTTTAATAAGAGATGATCTCTCAAAACTCATTCTAGAGAGCCAAGGTTACCCTCTTTACCCAAACTATACAATGACATGGCAGTAAAATAAAAAAGAAACATAGGTGCTAATGAACATAATACAAAAGTACAGAGCAAATGAAGTACCATCAAGCAGATCATTCATGATGATACAGTTGGGTTTATCCCAGGGATACCAGTTGTACCTAGGTGTGGGATATATATATATATATGTGTGTGTGTGTGTGTGTGTGTGTGTGTGTATTATAATATGTACAGAATAAAATTAAAAGCATTCTGGTCATTTCAGTATATAATGCAAAAGAATTTAATAAAATTTAATATCCATATCCCTTCATGATAAAATCCCTAAACAAATTATATTTAGAAGGCAGGTATTGCAACTAAAATCCCACTACACTTATTCAATATATTACCATAACTCTTATGTAGAAGACTTAGGTAAGATAAAGAAATGATAGGGATATAAAAGTAAGGGAGAAAGTGTGATAATCTCTTTACAAATGATATGATTCTTCACATAGAAACATCTAAAAATTCTAACAAAAGTTTCTTGGAACTGATAATTTAATTCAGTTAAATACCAGGATGCATATTCATACAAAAACCAGTAAGTTTTACCACATTAAAAGTGGATTTGTCAGGCTGGAGAAATGGCTAAATGGTTAAGAGCACTGGTGTTCTTCCAGAGGTCCTGATTTCAATTCCTAGCAACAACAGGGTAGCTCAAAACCATACGAAATGGGATCTGATGCCCTCTTCTGGTATGTCTGAAGACATCATAGTCTACTTATATAAATAAAATAAATAAATCTTTGGGGGTAAAAAGAGTGAATTTTCCAGGATTACATCTCACAAGCAATCTCATTTCTAGTACGTAAAACTGTACCTATAAATATACTTAATTAAGGAAGTGAAATACCAATAGAGTAGAAATTCTAAAACACTACCAAATCATTTGAAGACATGTTTAAAATATAAATATTGCCCATGTTCCTGGGTTATCAAACTTTGACCTGTCTAGCAGATCCAGTTATTCAAGGGTCTCGAGGGGACCTTCTCCTAAGAACCAAATGGGGGGAGGGAGAGACAAAAACCAAGTGCAGGAACAACACGGAAACAGTCTGAATAGCATCAAGGTCTCACTGTATTCAGCAAGGCTCAAGGCTTAAATGCACAAGCAAAAGGGGAAGTAATCCTCAGCAGGAGGAATGGGGCAGTGGAAATGCACAAGCAAAAGAGGAAATACTTCTCAGCAGGAGGGATGGGGCAGTGGAAATTTTTCTTTTGGCAACTACACGGGGAAGCAGGAACTTGGTGGTATCAGGGTACAACTTGTGGTCAGGACATCTGGCACTGACTTAGGGCTGGAACATTCTGTGGTTGTTCTCGGAATGGTGTGTCGGTGGCCCACTTTTGACCCCCTTTTCTTCTTGGGGTAGAGGCCCAATTCGGAGATCAAAACAATAGAGTTGTCTTAATAGCTCCCAACATGTCCCCTGTTTTAATATTTTTATAAAGGCATATTGTATAATAAATTTGTGGCCACGTTTTTAACAACTGCCTAAACATCTGTTTGCACACTGGGTGATTCTCTAAAACCATGAAGGACACAAGGACAACTCATCTATGAGGCTTGAATTAACGGTTCCAGTATGTTGGGTATAACCTGGGCTAGCCAAGGGATTTAGGAACAAAGCAAGCTCTGTGGGTAGAGGTAGAGGTCTGATCCCCAGTGTGCAATGTTAGGGGCCATGTACAGGATTGACTCTCAGGCCCACAGATTTTTATCCAGAGTAACCCTGACCTGCTCCCGTGCCATTTTTCCTGGGGGAAGGACCCTAAGGCACTCAACCTTCATGTAATCAGACATGCCTCTCAGAGACTGTCTAACAGCTTCCAGACTAATCTCTGTGCAGTGCTTAGCCTTACAACTCTCACGGGCAACGGCTTCAAGTTCCAATTTTTCGATGTGTCTAGCCTGGGATGACTGTTTAGTTTAGTTTAGTTTCCAATGTGGCAAGAATGTATATTACCATGTTGGAAGCACAGACTAAGGCAATCTATAAATGATTCGTGGCATGAGACTGAAGGCTGAATTTAGGGGGAGGGGAATGATCTTACTTAAGCATTTTATGGAAATTGAGTCTCTCTCCCCGAGATGAGGGTGACCTCTGACTCTTCTCCAGTAACCTGCTTGTTATTGCCAACTTCCAGCCGATAGTAATAAACTGAAACAGATGCGCTTGAAAGAGATGAATCAATTTGAGATTTAAAAAATTTTAAAAATCGGGTCAATTTCTGAAATGCCCAAGGACCAAAGGAAATCAATAATAGGAGTCTCAATAGGGACCCCAAAAGGGAAGGCAACAAGGTCAAAAGCCAGGGGGATGTTGAAAACCAATTTTGGTACCATGACTCTTGTTGTTCTCTCTCTCTTTTTCTTTTTCTAGACTGGCAGTAACCTTGGCAATGCTATCTTTAACTAATCCAGTTTTATCAACATATATGCAGCATTCTTCCTTAAGTGCAGCACATAAGCCTCCTTGTTGTAGAAAGAGTACATCTAATCCCCTTCTATTCTGAAGGGCAACTTCTGAAAAGGAAACCAAGGAATCAGTAAGATCATCTAGGCCCCTTTTTATATTCTCTATATCTTGGCTAATAGCCTCATAGAGCAGATGGTAATTGCATGCATTCTGTTGAGACAACACAAGGGCTGCAATTCTGGTCCCAGTCCCAGCAGCACCCAGGCCAAGAAGGACCGCAAGGGTCACCGCCGAGATAGGCTCTCTTTTGTGGCGGGATGGCAAGGAGGCACCTCGATCCCAAAACTTCAGTAAGTCATCTGACTCATGAATACTAAAATTTGGAAAAAGCTGAACCAAGACACAATAATCTCTATTATTTATAAAATCTTGTATAATAATGTACCGGGTAGGGCCTGTGGAACATTTCAAAAAGGTATCATTTGGGGCAAGAAGATAAGAAAACCCATTTTTATTTACTCTAAATGTGTTATTGCAAATCTCTAGCAAGGGCCGCGGCAGAAGCATGCCTGGGTCCAACACATAACTTCCTTTTCCAGAGAGTTCTGTCAAGGTGAGCTGAACTGACTCGATGGGGAGCTGGTTGGCATCTGAAAGCAGGGTAAAATTTCCAAATAAGGCTATGCCCTCATAAAAGGGCGGGGAAGCAGAAAAGCACATCCAACAATCTTCAAATTCTGATGCATTATCTCTTTGTGTCTTATCCAGCAAGGCTAAAGCAGAAGCATTCAATATAGACCACAGTAAATCAGTGGAAGAGGGGGGCCCCACATGGAGAGTGGGCTGATTTAGGGTCGGAGCACACCCTGGGGCAGGAACAGGGGACCGGGTACCTGGAAGTCGGGGATTGTTTGTGGGTTTAGGATGATGTAATTGGGGATTAAGTCCTATGGATGCTTTATGATTATTAGGGATGGTTTTAAGAAGCTGAACCTTAAAAGTCAGGCCATTATCATAGTTATCTTGATACAATCTTAGGCCCCAGGCAAGAGGGCGAGAACTTTTCCAAGCCTCTAAGTTCCTCCCATTAGCAGTAAATTTTAGGATCAGTGGATTACACCATCCCTTAGTGGGCCCCTCACTCTTGCAAGGATCATCATTGGTGGAATATGTTCCATTATTTTTGAGGGTGATAAGGTCCCACAAAGATGAGGGGCTCCAATAGGCTTTGCCAGTGGTCTCACACCCCCAGGAGATGCAAAAAACTGAATCATCATAGCTGCACTTATGACCAAGATTACCAGCACGATGTGAGGGACTTAGGCATACGTAAAATCCCTCAGAACGACCGTTTTTGGAAAAGAGTTGATCTTTGAGGGCTGCATGCTGGGCAGCATTTGCACAAGTCCCTGCACCAATAAACGCTGCTCTAGACCGTTCAGGTGCCTTTTCTAGTGGCCAGAAGAGGTCAGGGACCCCTCAATATGAGGCGGCTCCCAGGGCTAGGTGGCATAGATCTATAATTATGGGATCAAATGTGGGGGCGGAGCCAACTGTCGATCGAGCAAAGATGGCATCCCCCGCTTGATTTTAGATGATCCAAGTATAATTAAAAACACAAACAGCATCATCAATATGGTGAGAGATCTATCCATGCGACCCTACAAGAGAAAACATGAGGGCCCTTTGTATACTCTGAGTCTCTAGACTGAGGTCTTGTAGCTCTTTTTGTAGACCTAGAACATCTTTAAGATTGATAATCTGAGTCTGAAGCTCTCTCTTAGTTTGAAGTAATCGCTGAACAGATGGAGAAGCCAGCAATATGGGATGAGCAGTAAGGGTAATGGGGGGAGGCAAGTAAGGAGGGGGTGGTGTTTTAAAGGGCTCCACGGCAACATAGGCACCTGGTCCCAGACCATAGAGGTCCATTCATAATTGAAAGCCTCTTCATCAAGTTCTGCCTCGGAGGAGGGATCAAGGGGGTCATTTGACAATTCTTCACATAAAATCTGATAAATTCTCTTGGGTTTTGTTGAGGGCTGAAGGGCACTCTTTTCTCCTGAGGCAGACCTAGCCTGGGGAGCGAGGGGAGTAGGGAGGGAATCTTTAGGAATAGGGTCGTCAATTATCTACAACGATGCCGAGGCATTGGCGGTTTGGTTTCACTTTTACGGAAGGCGAACGGGAGTTTTCTAAAAATCTTCAGTAAGGGCTAAGAGGCGGGCACCTTCTCCGCCCTCTTCTGCCTGTTTAAGGAGGTCTCTGACGATTCCCCAATAGCTAAAAAAAGGACTCAGGGACATCTTCTCCTTGTTTTATTAAACTATTGACTTCTTTGCCTACTTTATTCCAGGTTAAAGGCTGTATTTCAGGACCACTCAGTATCAGCCACGGACATCTTTCGTCAACAAAACAAAAAAAATTTTATTAAATTCTTTTTCTTAACTCTAATCCCTCTCTCCTTAAGAGACCCCTTCATCTCTTGAATAAAAACTGCCTCTTTGGACAGAACTTTCCCCATGGTAAATGGGACAACAACTGAATGCCTAGGCTTACCTCTCTACGTCTGAGACACTCGAGCGAAGTGGCAGGAACTGTCTCACTGTCTGTGCGGTACCTCTCAAATCCATTGTCCAGAGAGTGGTTGTACCTTGTGCCCCACGTCTGGCGCCACTTGACCAGTCCAGCAGGTCCAGTTATTCCGGGGTCTCGAGGGGACTTTCTCCTAAGGACCAAATTGGGGGAGGGAGGGAGGGACACCAAGTGCAGGAACGACACAGAAACAGTCTGAGTGGCATCAAGTTCTCACTGTATTCAGCAAGGCTCAAGGTTTAAATGCACAAGCAAAAGGGAAAGTACTTCTCAGCAGGAGGTATGGGGCACTGGAAATGCACAAGCAAAAGAGGAAATACTTCTCAGCAGGAGGGATGGGGCAGCTGAAATTTTTCTTTTGGCAACTACACGGGGAAGCAGGAACTTGGTGATATCAGGGTACAACTTGGGGTCAGGATATCTGGTGCTGACTTAGGGCTGGAACATTCTATGGTTGTTCTCAGAGTGGTGCAACAGTGGCCCCCTTTTGACCCCGTTTTCTTCTCAGGGGAGAGGCCCAATTCGGAGATCAAGACAATAGAGTTGTCTTAATAGCTCCCAACAAACCTTGAGACTGTTAAAATATTAGTACTATCCAGAACAACTCAAATGAAAAATAATCATCAAAAAATCAATAATCCTCTTCAGAGGACTAGAATTTATTATCAAAGGATACTGAATAGCTGGACTTGTCTGGAAACACACAGACAAAGCCAAAAGCAGGAAGAGACCTGTTCTCAAGCTACACTACAGAGTCATAGTAAACTAACACTGTAGTATGTGTATAGAAACAGACAGGCTAGTGTTCCCAGAGTTCCCAGAATAAAGCAGCCCATTGACAACCATTGATTATTTCCAAGGTAGCAAAACAAACAAATGAACAAACAAACAAACAACAAAATGTTGGAGAAAAGATCAATTCAGTAACGGGGAAACCTGGATGTGAACATAAAAAGGCAAAGTTCAATTTTCAAAACAGACAGAGCTACACAATGACACCATGCCTCAAAAAAATTAATTAATTAGATAAATAGATAGTCAAACAGACATACAGAATCACATTTCCAAGCACTGGCCACATAATGTATATGCTAAAACTATCTAGTGCATTTGTAGCTGTCCAGAAGCCACATAGAACTGGGTACCTGAAAGGGAGTCTGGGAATAAAAAAGGAGAGAAAGATGAAGCTAAGACAAAGGTTTCTTATCAAGGCTTAAAGTTTAATTTTCATGTCTGTACTTATATAGGCAAAACCCAAAGACCTATCCCTTTGTTTCAGCTGGATTAAGTTGCAAAGCAAGCTCAGCAGGCAGTCATCTCCTCCAGGCTCTAGTAGGGAAATGCAAATGCACTGACTTCAGGCAAGTTGTAAAACCATCAGAGCTTATTTAGCTTATTCAAGGCTGGGGAAAGGGCATAGTATTTCACAGATGCTAACCCACCCATTTCATCCTTAACTCCAGACCTAGCCCCCGATTAAAGTACACTACACTTGTTCTACCCCAGTGCCCCAGACCTAGTTCAGGCTGTGTATCATGTGCATCCTTGACAGCCCATAATATCCCCAAGAACTGAAAAGGTAAGAGAAGCAATAAAGAAAACACAAACTGAGGCAATTTTGGTGTGGTGCTTTGAATAATCTTGGTCCAGGGAGTGGCCTTGTTAGAGTAGATGTGTCACTCTGGGCATGGGCTTTATGACTCTCATCCTAGTTGCCTGGAAGCTGGTCTACTCTTGTTTGTCTTCAGAACAAGATAATGCACTCTCAGCTTCTCCTGTGCTATGCCTCCCTGGACACTGCTATGCTCCCACCTTGGTAATGAATTGAACCTCTGAACCTGTAAGCTAGCACCAAATAAATGTTGTTTTTAGAAGTGTTACCTATCATGGTGTCTTTTCCCAGCAATAGGAACTAACAAAGCCAGCTCACTGAGCAATGGGAAGAATTGAGGATTGAAAAGAAAAAGAAAATTAGACAAATATAACATGACTCCAACCAGTGCTGAGCCTGAAGCAGGTTTAATTTTTCCTAGAAGCTTCTTTAACTTTCTCAGTACTTGCAGAGAATAGGGTTAGTTCTTAGATCAAAGACAAACTAATTAAACAAGTCAAAGAACATAGAGAACATGCCAGGTAGTAATCAAAGAAAGCAAGAAATCCTTGGAGTCACTGGGTCTAGGGGTTCATCAGGATTACCAAGACAAAAGGGAAGTCACATATTCCATGGGGTTGTTCACTTTGATACTTGCATTTGCCCAAATGTGAATATTCTTATCTGAGCCTACTTCTTACTCTAAGCCCAGTGACAAGAACCCACCAAATTTCTATAAGCAGCACCAAAAGTCTCCATGAGGAGCCCTGACAAAGACACACAAACATAATCATACACACACATTCAAACAGGCACACATGTTGCACACACAAATATAATAAGAAATGCAAGAATGGAGTTGTAGACAGATGTCAGCTCTGGCATATGCCATTTCCTGCTTTAGAAAGCAGGATCTAGTGGTATAGCACCAGTGGAAGATCAAGGTCTTTCCACATCTCCAGCTCTTTTGATGTACTCACAGAACTCCTCAAAGTGTCAGATAGTAAGGATGCATAGACAAAAAGTTTCTTCATGATAACTTGGGTATTTCATGTGGGATTCTTGGGCTTTGTGGCCTTAGAGACAGAGAGGAGTTGCCAATGAGTTGCCAAAGGCCTATTTTCTTTTGAGATTCTTAGGTCCCATATATCTAAAATAATCCCAGTAGCCTGCAAATTGCTTCCTGTGTTGCTCTGACACTTTCTTGTCCACCATCTGACATATTCTGAGATTTAAAGATACTTTATGGAAAATGTAGAGAGTTCATACTGTCCATAGCCATCGGACTGGGAGAAAGAAAGAAACAAATGGGAATGTGAGGGCATAAAGGAGAGGGAGAGACCTGATGCCTTTCCTTAAGTTCTGTCATGAACCAGAAGCATAGAATTCTTTCTAGGTCTTGTTACTCTGTGTCATGCATTCATAGCTTGCATTCTTAGTGTGGGGACAGTGGAGGACTTCTTTAGCCTTACTGACTTTATTCAGTAAGTCACTTCTTGGTAAAGTCATGGGATCAGTCAATGATCCACAGAGGGTTGCCACTATCTACAAATGCTCATGATCTTGATATAAAAATGGTGTAGCATCTGATTAGGACCTATAAATTTATGCCCATACTATAAATCACCTGTACATTACTTTCAACAGGTAGTGCAACATAAATGGTATAGCAATAGTGCTTATTCAACACTGTTGATCAAAACCATAAAATGTCTGTGTATATCACATATTTTGGAGGATTTTGATAATCTGTTAGATGAATTCTTAGATTCTAGTCTACAAATATAGATAGCTAGCCATATTTTGAAAATATTTTTGAAATATCTTTTTTTTTGTATATGTATATGTCTGTCTATATGTATATGGACAGTATATACTCGGGCCTTAAGAATTCAGAAGAGGGTGTCAAATCCCCTGGAACTGAAGTTAAGGAATGTTGTGAGCACCACATGTATTCAGGGAACTGAATTTGGGTCCTCTGAAAAAGGAGACACAACTCTTAAATGCTGAGCTATCCTGGCTGTATTTATTTTTAATACACAATAAATAGACCTGGTTCCATTTCCCCTGGAGAAATCCAGCTTCTGCATTAATATGTCAGGTCCTAGAAACTTCTGCTTCTGTGACCAATCATGACTGAGGTTTCTTCATGCTGATGATTGCTGTTCTGTTTGTGCTTGATTATTTTCATTGTTCCCTGTTGTCTCAGGGTTTTGTCATTGTGAAGAGATACCATGAGCAAGACAACTCTTATAAAGGCAAACATTTAATTGGGGCTTGCTTACAGTTTCAGAGGTTCAGTCCATCATTACCAGGGTGGGAAGCATGGCATCATGCAGACAGACTTGTTCATGGAGAAAGAGCTGAGAGCCCTACATCTTGATCCAAGGGCAGCAAGAAGAAGGGAGGGGTTCTTCTGCACTGGCCAGGTCTTCGGCTTAGGCCTTTAAAGTCCACCCCACAGTGACACACTTTCTCAAACAAGTCCACACCTCCTAACAGTGCCACTTTCCATGGACCAAGAATATTCTAGCCACCACATTACACTCCCTGGCCCCCACAGGTTTGTTCAAACACATGAGTCTATAGGAGCCATATATAGCCATAGCATAATGCAAAATATGTTTAGTCTAACTTCAAAGTCCCCATAGTCTATCATAGTTTAACAATGTTTAAAAGTCCAAAATTCAAAAATCTCTTCTAGAATTCATGCAATCTCTTAACTGAAATCCCCTATAAAATAAAATTTAAAAAGCAGATCACATACTTCCGACATCAAAGGATATATATCACTAGTCCAAAATGTCATAGTGAGAAAATACAAGACCAAAAGTCATCTGGGCAAACTCAAATTCTGTATCTCCATATAAGATATCAAAGTGCTCTTCAGGTCTCCAACTTTCATCACTATTGACTGCAACAAACTTCTTTCTCTTGGGCTGGTTCTACTCCATATTAGCAGCTTTCCTCAGCAGCTACTTGACAGCTCTCGCATTTCTAACTTTTTGGGGTCGTTAAGGAAACTTTAACTTTACAGCATTTTTTTCCTATATTTGGAATTCACACCTGATGTTCTAGCCTCCTCCAAGGGACTTAGGTCACTTTTCCAGCTCTACCCTATGTAGCATTCTAGGCTCAGGTTAAGTACCACATGGGTGAATTTTACATATTACCATGTCAAGCTGCCTGCACAATGTCTGTCTCTGAAACAAAACTTCTTTGTGTTCTGAGAAAACACTGCCCAGAAGATTCACCCCAGTGATGATGGTCTCTTCTTCAACACTGCTAAATTCTTAGCCTTAGCTAACCAGCATCAATTGTCTGAGTAAATCCTTCTATTCTTAATTTTAAAGCCAGAGCTTTATGGCTGACACTGCTAAGATCTGCTGCTTGCTGGTGCTTGAACGTAGCCCTCTGTATTATTACATTCTTACTGTCTATGCTTAGCTGTTCTGAGACTTGCTCTGTAGACTGACCTTGAACTCAGAGATCTGCATGCCTCTGTCTTCTGAGTGATGGGATTAAAGCATGTACCACCCTGCCTAAACCTAAGACTATTTTTTTTCTTTTTCACAAAATCTTAATAAATTCTGCATTGTAGTTCATTCTATATATAGTAAAGTTAACAACTGAGAATAGCCATAACAACCCATCCTTTGTTAATTTGACACATAATCATATTTTCTTATGTCCAAATGAAAACAATAACCAGGTCCGAATAATGCCTAACATGATGTAACCATCCTTTGTTCAACTGCAAACAAAGAAATAATAAGCCTACCTGGGTGGGATCTTGCCCAAGAATACCACTGTCTTAATTAGTTTATCTCCTTGAACACAGGATTTAGGTCCATTCCACTTCCCAATTCCCCTCTAATCTTTGAATCATAATTTTGTATTTTTCCTTTCTAAGCTTGCTATGCTTAATCAAAATGTTCTTCATGAGAGCAAACAAGAGGAAAAAGTCTGTACTGGGCTTTTATGGTGACTTTCTTTGTCAATGCAATTAATCTGAATCTCTTCATTTACCCTCAGACATACTCTTTATACAAGGGCAGAAAGAGCCACATTCTTCACCAAAACATTGTAAGAATGCTCTCTAAGCAATATTCTAAAATTTCTGTTCTCTTGACCAAGGCCCTAGAGTTCAAATCACCCTTAGCACCAGTGTCTTCCATATTCCTACTAGGATGGCCCATTAAGCTGCACCTAAGCATTCCACTGCTTTCTAGATACAAAGTTCTAAAATCCATGTTCCTTCAAAGATAAACATGGTCAGAACTATCACAGCAATACTCCAGTTCCTAGTACCATCTTCTGTCTTAGTTTTCTTGCAGTAAAGAACTGCATCAGGCTAGAAGAGTAGGGCTTACAATACTATAATAAAATAAAAAGAGTTAAATAAATAAATAAATAAATAAATAAATAAATAAATAAATAGGAAATATACAAATGACACGAGAGAGAGAGAGAGAGAGAGAGAGAGAGAGAGAGAGAGAGAGAGAGAGAGAAGGAAATTTGTGTCTGTTTTTGTTTTGTTGTCTGAATGACTGTTGTTCTATGTTTAATGTTGAAAAGAAAAAAATGGTTAAAGCTTTATCTGCTGGCTATACATCTCTTGATTCAGTCTCACTTTACACAGTGTAGGCTGATAAAAGGTTGCCCCACACCTTAGCCAGGAGTGACACGTTGAAATATTGGTGCACCAAACACAGACAATACAGAGAGGGTAGAGAACTTGATGTAACCAGAACTAAGGGTGTCCTCTGTAGGAGCCAGAGAGAAGATGGGACATCTCCCAATTTCCCTTTGTCCCTGGGAGAGTTCTGGAATCCATTTTCCTTCTCTCTTGATCTCTCTCTCTCTCTCGTGTCATTTGTATATTTCCTTATTTCTTCTTCTTCTTCTTCTTCTTCTTCTTCTTCTTCTTCTTCTTCTTCTTCTTCTTCTTCTTCTTCTTCTTCTTCTTCTTCTTCCTCCTCCTCTCTCTCTCTCTCTCTCTCTCTCTCTCTCTCTTTCTCTCTCTCTCTTTCTCTCCCTCTCTCTTTTTCCCTGCATTTCTATAATAAAGCTCTTAAACCATAGAGAGTCTCTGTTCCATCAAGATCCACTGCACACTCTGGTCAGTGTTGGGAACCTTCCCCCTTATCCCTCTTTCCTATAAACCCGGGGTGACAGGGTGTCACCTCAGGGTCCCCAGTCAGGGGCTGCCCCTTGTCCACCCCCTCCAAGTGGGGTCAGAGGATTAGATGCCCACCTGGGGCCAAGTGGAAAGTGTTCTGCAGCTCTCCCTGCATATACCTGCCCAGAGCACAGGAACTCTGTCTGGACTTGGGCTATTTCTCCCCCCTTCCTTCCCAGGACCCCCTTTTTTTGTTCCCAACAATGAAAGAACAACATCCTCCAAAAGTGTACAAGATGAGACCATATAAATGAGAAGTGGAATTAATAAAACAGAAATTAAAGCATAAGCAATAAAAAGAATTAAATGAAGCAGCTTCCATCAACTTTCTCTACTTTCTGCAGGGATGTTGCCTTAATTTGTGCTTGTCTCAAAATACATATTTATTCATCCATAAAATTTTAAAGATAGTCTTGCAGGAAGTACCATTCTTGATTCACAGTTTGTTGCTTTCAGAGGTTGAAATAATTTTTTTACTGCTCTTCTACTCTTATGGTTGCTGATAAAAAAGTTTCAGCTAGTTATGATTTTTTTCCCTTGGTAAGTGACTTGATTTTTTTTTATTGTGCTACTTTTAGGATTATTTCTTTACAGTGTATATTCGATCTCCTAGCTATATATAATATGTCACAGAGAGTTTCTTCCTCTGCCCTCATTGATACTATGTGCTGTGTTAAGATGACAGATGATTTATTCTAAATAAAGAGGATTCTCATGGTGTAGCTCACCTAAACTTTCACTTGGCACATTGGCTGTGCCTCTCAGCTGGTTATTAGGATCATGTGCTCTTAAGCATCCTTTGTGTTATTCTAGGAGTGAACATTCATTGCTATGGAGTAATGTCCCACTGCTATGCTCTCGGTAGGAAGAGATCGCTACAATCTCCATCTTTCAAAGGAACAGAGAATATAGCAGAAGATTCGGTCAAAAGGATACAAAAACCAGAGAAAAATGCAGAGTGTCCTTGCACTAGTCCTTTGACTGTGGCTACCTTCATCTCCCATAGTAAATTTCAGGTCAGCCAGGACTACCACAGTGAGAACCTGTCTCAAAAATACAAAACAAAACAAACAGCAATAAAACACCATAGAAGCCTATGCGATAACACTGTATAAGTCTTAGGCTCTGTGAAGGTGGGTTGAGGTGGAAAGTTCTAGTTATGTGATATGATACAGGCTGTCTTGCCAAAGCAAGACCCCTGAGAGGACACATGATGTTTGGACAGAGTGTAAGTAGGACTCAACAAACAGTGATGGCAAGGTTGCATCACTAGTTTTGCAATGCTTCATTAGTCTCTCATTTTATATTGTTGAAAGAGGCACAGCAGAGAACTGCTAGCATTGGGCTGGTTCTGTTTGCACTGCTTGACTTGTGTCTATTAGTGGGAGGCCTAGCTGTTTCTGTTGGATCATGCCACTGCTACTGATTCATGTTTGGTGTCCTGACACTACTGAACTAGACTGCTGGTATCCTAACAATGAAAATTGTAATCACCACAAAGAACTACTTCTTAACAAGTCCACATACCCTTGTTCTATTTACCATCTTTTCTCCCCGACCTTTGGACAGTGGGCTAGAAGAATTGGGGTGGAACTGGTTGAAAACCCTTATTAAAGTAGGTTTTGAACAATCTAAACCTACAGGAGATGGCTTTATGGGTTGACTGGCTGGCTCTTTCTTGGTTCTGACTTCTCTCCTCTGATCTTTCCATAGAGGATATGTGGAACTGACCAGCTACAAGTATCTAACTTCTGATACATTTGGAAAGAAAACTGCAAGCATCAGATCAACTGGTCCTAGACATTTATCAATTTTCAGTACTTTATTGTAGGGATGCCTGAATCACAAAAGGGAAAGAAAACATGGCAACAAGTTGTTTCTGAGGAAACAATTAATATAGAAAATGAGGATCTTGTAAACTGTGTCACTAGAGTTAAACATTTCATAAGGATGTGGCCATGATATTTTTAAATGTCATCTATTATGGCATCTCCTTTCTGCTTTACTTATGAACATTTCTGGTACCCTCTAAGCAAAATCTGACCCAGTGACTCCTGAATGGTCACTGTTTATATGGTATATGAAGACATGCCTTGCTCTGTGCTGACACTGGAGCTTCATGCTCTGATTTCCCCACTCTTTGATTGTAGCAATGATTTGACAACTCATGTGTTGCTGTTCTTTGGACATGAGTAAAGACTTTTACCTACATTTTTAAGATGTCATATAAATATTGAATTTGGCTTATAGATGTTTAGAATGCTAGTTCTCCTCATCTTCTAATCTATAATTTATATGTATATATATATATATATATGTATATGTATATATTGGACATCATATCTTAAATTTAAACGTGTTTGGGTTTCCTAATTCTATGTGTCTTTTTATCATTTCCAAACATTGTTGGCAAGTACATGGCTAATTTTAGTAAACTATCTTTGAGAAGGTAATCAAAATAAAACCAATGAATGTATATTAGTTTTTACATTTTCTATTTTACCTCTGTGACTCCTTGGCCTCTGGGTCTCTCAGGACTAATGTTATCCATGTGAAAATTAGCACCATTGTTCACTCAGTGTTTTATAACTTATTTTTATTCTTGGTTTTAAGAGAAGACAATGGCAGATGCTCCATATAAGGCATCTGGTACTGTTGAGCCTGGCTATCCTTCATTTCTTTCCTGTCATGTCCATTTTCCCTCTCCAGGCTCATCTTCCTCAACTTGCATGTGGCCAAATAGCCAACAGCAGAGAAAGCTACATTCCTACTTATAAAGTTCATTTTTAGTCTAGGTAACAGATTAATTTTACCTGTATCTTTGTAGACAAGTAGCAAACATAAACTTTCAGAATTTTTAAACAATGCTATGAAGTCATGTAAAGCTATCATAAGTTGAAAGAATGAATACATAACTGTCTGTGGAAAACAGAACAGCTGCCCCTGCAGAGAATGATCACACTACAGTTCCAGAAGCTTCTATGGAGTGAAGGATCAGGACAACATGGTAGGATATCATGAGATGAGGATGATAACAGGAGTCCCACAAATCCAGGGGTCTAGGCTTTGTTCCATGGAGCACTATACATGTCAGCTATAAAGAGTGTTTGTTTCTCTTTTGTGATTAGAGAATTGAGTATTTGACTGATGAATTTCTTGATGTCTTCAGGCTGTACTATCTATGAGTGGGAACACATGTGACTGATTTTTCTATGCTCATGTCTGGGACAGAGTCTTGTGTTTCTTTTCCATCAATCTTATTGCCCATGGTAGAAGCCTCAACCTCTTCATGTCCCAGAAATGGCAGTATCATGTAGAATGAGACAAGAAAAATTACAGATGGACTGAACCTATTGCAGAATTGCATAGATGCATTTAGATTGAGGAAGGTGTATTCAGCTGAGTACAAGACCCTTCGTGTAACCTCCCCATTATGAACCCTGTTTGCTCAGGTTTCAGTGTTAGCTAGAAGAGAGCATGGGGCAGAGCTTGCTACCCTATTGTTCTGCCACTCCCACTGCCTGCCCCCTTGCTGTTCCGGATTCAAACACATGGTCACCTGTAACTTTACTCCAGGATGATTTGGCGTGAAAGGGCCCCTTCCCCTGCTTCATACCTGAGTGTTGGAAATAGTAAAATCGAACCTTGATCAGACTGGTTGTCTTGGTTCCATCTTTATCTCGCAGCCTAGGCCCCCCACCCCTCTTCTCTTGCAGATTCCAAGATACCTTTCCAGAGTAGAACCCAGACATGTGAGCAGCTGGCCGGCCACAACATCTTCTAAAGATAGAGTCTATGTCTCAGGCCAAATTTTTATTCTTGAATTCTACTTCTGCAGATTCTGCTGCCAATGCCAAAGATACCTCTATCTATTTGTTCAAGTTAAACTGGGTAAGATCATTTCATCTAAGCCTCTCCTTATGTGGATCCAGGATTCAGTGCATTCTCTACTTCCATAACTAAACATACTTCAGGGAGGGAGATGAAGAGAGAGAGAGAGAGAGAGAGAGAGAGAGAGAGAGAGAGAGAGAGAGCAGACTTTGGGAGAGTGGGAGTGGGAAGTGAATAAGAAGGAGAGAGGAAAGAAAACAGTTTTAGAGATTGAGGGAGAGACAGAATCCATACATACCCTTGTCTTGTCCACATTTTTATCATTATTAATTTCTTATTCTTTTTCCAAATCAACCTAATAAGTAAACATGAGAGAAGCCAAAGTATTGCAATTTCATTGCTACCTTAGCAATTTCAATGCCATCATTTTGCAGTATGAGTATTTTAAAGATATATTGTAAATTTAATAAAACTCAGTAGTAAGTATAACCTGCATATAGCATGGTACCTGCTTATCTCTGATGTTTAACTGAATTTTTTTTCTCTTATTGGATTATACCAAGAGTAGAAATGTTTTACATTCCTGGAGCAATCTGCTTTTATTGTTATTCAGGATATTTCTGGGAATTTGCTATTTTACTCTATCTTAATGACCTTTTTTCTATTTTGATTTTTCCCCTTTAATATCAGGCCTCCATAAATTATGTTGTTTTATATTATAAATACATGTCAAGAACCATGTTATAGAATCCACAGACTTATTTAAATCTCACAGACACTCTAGGAGATGAACACTGTCAAGGTCAAGGTAAAGAGATGTGGAATTGTGATGTGAACATTGCCCTCATATAGTACACAGGCTAAGAATTCTCTAGAATCACTTTTCCTTCATTGATGTGTGGCCTTCCTGGTATTTTCGCAGAAATCTCTACTGAGAAGACTCTTGCTGAACACATAGCCATCCCCTTAGCAGAGGAGCTAATTTACTTTGTACCATAACAGAGGGAAAAAATATATAAATATATATACAATATATTTAAAATATAATATATATAATATGATATATATATGTGTGTGTATATATATATATATATATATACACACACATATATATATCTTGTCTTCCTTTCAGATCACCATGGACTAAGGCTGATCTTCAATAACAACATAAATAATAGAAAGCTAACATTCACGTGGAAACTGAACAACACTCTTCTCAATGATACCTTGGTCAAGGAAGGAATAAAGAAAGAAATTAAGGACTTTTTAGAGTTTAATGAAAATGAAGGCACAACATACCCAAACCTATGGGACTCAATGAAAGCATGTCTAAGAGGGAAACTAATAGCTCTGAGTGCCTCCAAAAAGAAACTAGAGAGAGCACACACTAGCAGCTTGACAACACACATAAAAGCTCTAGAACAAAAGGAAGCAAATTTTCCCAAGAGGAGTAGACGGCAGGAAATAATCAAACTCGGGGGCGAAATCAACCAAGTGGAAACAAGAAGAACTATTCAAAGAATCAACCAAATGAGGAGCTGGTTCTTTGAGAAAATCAACAAGATAGATAAACCCTTAGCCAGACTCACTAGAGGGCACAGGGACAGCATCCTAATTAACAAGATCAGAAATGAAAAGGGAGACATAACAACAGATCCTGAAGAAATCCAAAACACCATCAGATCCTTCTACAAAAGGCTATACTCAACAAAACTGGAAAACCTGGATGAAATGGACAAATTTCTAGACAGATACCAGGTACCAAAGTTAAATCAGGATCAAGTTAATGATCTAAATAGTCCCACATCCCCTAAAGAAATAGAAGCAGTCACTAATAGTCTCCCAACCAAAAAAAGTCCAAGACCAGATGGATTTAGTGCAGGGTTCTATCAGACCTTCAAAGAAGATCTAATTCCAGTTCTTCACAAACTATTCCACAAAATAGAAGCAGAAGGTACTCTACCCAATTCATTCTATGAAGCCACAATTACTCTGATACCTAAACCACAGAAAGATCCAACAAAGTTAGAGAACTTCAGACCAATTTCCTTTATGAATATCGAAGCAAAAATACTCAATAAAATTCTCGCTAACTGAATCCAAGAACACATTAAAACAATCATCCATCCTGACCAAGTACGTTTTATTCCAGGGATGCAGGGATGGTTTAATATATGGAAATCCATCAACGTAATCCAGTATATAACCAAACTCTCAAAGACAAAAACCACATGATCATCTCATTAGATAAGGAGAAAGCATTTGACAAACTCCAACACCCATTCATGATAAAAGTCTTGGAAAGATCAGGAATTCAAGGCCCATACCTAAACATGATAAAATCAATCTACAGCAAACCAGTAGCCAACATCAAAGTAAATGGTGAGAAGCTGGAAGAAATCCCACTAAAATCAGGGACTAGACAAGGCTGCCCACTTTCTCCCTGCCTATTCAACATTGTACTTGAAGTCCTAGCCAGAGCAATTCGACAACAAAAGGAGATCAAGGGGATACAAATTGGAAAGGAAGAAGTCAAAATATCACTTTTTCAAATGATATGATAGTGTATATAAGTGACCCTAAAAAATCCACCAGAGAACTCCTAAACCTGATAAACAGCTTTGGTGAAGTGACTGGATATAAAATTAACTCAAACAAGTCAATGGCCTTTCTCTACACAAAGAATAAACAGGCTGAGAAAGAAATTAGGGATACAACACCCTTCTCAATAGTCACAAATAATAAAAAATACCTTGGCGTGACTCTAACTAAGGAAGTGAAAGATCTGTATGAAAAGAACTTCAAGCCTCCAAAGAAAGAAATTAAAGATCTCAGAAGATGGAAAGATCTCCCATGCTCATGGATTGGCAGGATCAATATAGTAAAAATGGCTATCTTGCCAAAAGCAATCTACAGATTTGTGGAGAGCCGTGCTGCGAGCAATCGCCATTATAAGATGGCGCTGGCCTCTGCTGTGCCTAATTAGTAAACAAGCCTTGTGCACAAGTGCGAGAGTGAACTCAAGCCTAGTCACTGCCCATCTCGTGGAGTAGTAATGGGATGATGCAACAAATCAGGAGCTGACATGCCACATCAGGTGCTGAAATGCCATGGCTGAGGGCTATATAAGCAACACCACTTTCCGGGGTCGGGTCTTCCCTCCTAAAGAAGCAATATAGCTTTTTGCAGCTGGGCGCACACCTTTAATCCCAGCACTCAGGAGGCAGAGGCAGGCAGATTTCTGAGTTCGAGGCCAGCCTGGTCTACAAAGTGAGTTCCAAGACAGCCAGGGCTATACAGAGAAACCCTGTCTCGAAAAACCAAAATAAATAAATAAATAAATAAAGCTTTTTGCTGCAGAAGATTCCGGTTGTCTGAGTGTGTTCTTGCCTGCGAGAATGATAGCTCGGGACAAGTGGTGCCTAGGAACCCGGGAACTTTATACCATCACACAGGCGCAAGGGAGATCCCCTGTTTGCGGGGCTGAATCAGAACTGCAGGACATTAAGGCTCTGTAAGGTACGTACAGTCTTGAAATTTCTCCAGAGTTAGATGCCCTTTTGATTGTTTTCACAGCGATTATTCCTTCCCTTTCGGTTTCGTTTTGCTTCCACCGCTGGAACTGCTGACTGGTTCTCAGTCGCAGCGACCAGTATGGGAATCTCCCACTCTGTAGTAACGGCCTTACGGTTGGTCTTGAAGCAGTGTGGCCTGAAAATCGCCACTAAGACTATAGAGGGATTTGTCAGGGAGATAGACCATGTGGCACCATGGTATGCTTGCTCAGGGTCATTAACTGTCGCCTCATGGGAAAAACTGAAAGGAGATTTATTTAGGGAACAGTAGAACTGCAAACTTAAAGCAGGGACCATGCCATTGTGGAAATTGGTGAGATCGTGCTTAACAGACGAGGATTGTCAGCAAATGGTTGAAGAGGGGCAGAAAGTTTTGGACAAAATTCAAGACAGTCTATCAGAGACAGAGCAGGGAGAGAGAGTAAGAGCTGAGAGGAAACAAGGTGCACTGAAGAATAAAGTCCTTTCCACAGGCCTTGAACCCGAGGAAATGAGATATAAGGGGAAAAATGCCCTGGGAGAGCTTAGAAAAAGGGATGGAAAGGGAAAGAAAAGAAATCGAGCTGGGGAGGCACATAAGGAAAGGAACCTCTACCCGCCATTAGATGAGTTCAAGGCACTAGCTGTCAGTAGCTCAGAATCGGATAAGGAACTTAGCTCCTCTGAGGAAACAGACTTAGAGGAAGAAGCGGCAGGCTATGAGGGAGAAAGATACCAGCCAGATGAAAGATGAGTTAATCAGTTACAGAATAACATGAAAGCAGCTAGAGACAAATGTCAAATCGCTGTGCTGTCTCCGGGCCCTCAACCTCTGGGTCCTAGTGCCCCTCCGCCCTATGTGCAGAGGTATCATTCAGACTCATTCATTTCAAAAGAGGAACAGAGAAAAGTGCAGCAAGCGTTCCCAGTCTTTGAAGGCACTGATGGCAGACGCGTTCATGCCCCTGTGGAGTATATATAGATTAAAGAACTTGCTGAGTCAGTCCGTAACTATGGAGTCAATGCCAATTTTACTATAGAGCAAGTCAAAAGGCTTGCTACTCTGGCAATGACCCCCGGCGATTGGAGGACTGTAGTGAAAGCTGCATGTCAAGCTTTACAAACTATAGAAAAGGCCTTACAAGATGCTCAATTACAACGTATTGACAAGTCAAAGTCATTTGAATTGTGCGTATTAAAAACTGCAAGGTTACCAACAGCAGTCTTCTGGCAAAATGGACCCTTATTGTGGGTCCACCCTAATGCTTCCCCTGCAAAAATCATTGAGTGGTATTCAAATGCAGCTGCTCAACTCGCACTTCGGGGGATAAAAGCAGCCATTACTCATTTTGGGAAAGAACCTCATATGCTAATTGTGCCTTATACCTCTGCTCAAGTTCAAACCCTGGCAGCAACAACTAATGATTGGGCAGTCTTGGTTGCCTCCTATTCAGGACAAATTGATAGTCATTATCCAAAACATCCAATTTTACAGTTCGCCTTAAGCCAAGCCATAGTGTTTCCAGTAATAATAGCCAAACACCCACTTCCGAATGGGGTAGTAGTATATACAGATGGATCCAAATCTGGTATAGGTGCATATGTAGTAAATGGCCAAGTAACATCTAAACATTATAATGAGACATCTGATTAACACATCTTGTAGAGTGTTTGGTAGTTCTAGAGGTCCTTGAAACTTTTCCAGGACCACTCAATATTGTATCTGATTCCTTATATGTGGTTAATGCAGTTAATATGCTTGAAGTTGCTGGTTTAATTAGACCCTCTAGCAAGCTTGTTCACATTTTTCAGCAAATTCAGTCAGCCCTGTTACATAGAAGACATCTTGTATATATTACTCATGTTAGGACTCATTCTGGCCTTCCTGGCCCCATGTCTCATGGAAATGACTTGGCAGACAAAGCCATGAGAATTGTGGCTGCTACTCTGTCCTTGCAGGCAGAGGCTGCAAGGGAGTTTCATAAACGCTTCCACATGACGACTGAAACATTACGCCGCAGTTTCACATTAACCAGGAAGGAAGCTCGTGACATTGTCACCCAATGTCAAAACTCTTGTCAATTTCTGCCTACTCCTCATGTAGGGGTAAACCTCCGAGGCATCAGGCCATTACAGGTCTGGCAAATGGATGTCATTCATATTTCCTCCTTTGGAAGAAATCAATATTTACATGTTTCCATTGACACCTGCTCTGGTGTTATGTGTGCTACACCTTTAACAGGTGAGAAAGCCTCTCATGTTATACAGCACTGTTTAGAAGCTTGGAGTGCTTGGGGCAAGCCCACAATTCTTAAAGCTGATAATGGGCCAGCATATACCTCTACTAAATTTCAGCAATTTTGTCATCAAATGGATGTCACTCACCTGACTGGCGTTCCTTAGAATCCTCAAGGACAAGGCATTGTGGAATGTGCCCACCGTACACTCAAGTCTTATTTTATAAAACAAAAAGGGGGAGTTGATGACACTCTGCCCTCAGTGCCAAGAGTAGCTCTATCTATGGCACTCTTTACACTTAATTTTTTGAATCTTGACGAGCAAGGTCGCTCTGCAGCTGATCGACATAGCTCAGACCCTGATAGACCAAAAGAAATGGTGAAATGGAAGGATGTCTTATCTGGTCTGTGGAAAGGCCCGGATCCTATTTTGATAAGATCCAGGGGAGCTGTTTGTGTTTTTCCACAGAGTGAAGACAACCCATTTTGGCTGCCGGAACGACTCACCCGCAAGATAGTAATCAAGGATGGTGTGGAAGATGCTGACCTCCCGAGGACTGCTCCTGATCCTGACAATGCTGAACTTGTCTCAGGTTCCTAGTATGATGGGTGAACAGAGATGGGCCATTCTCTCAACTTTCCCTAAACCAATGCCAGTTCGCCATGATGCTATAGTTTTTCCAAAATTCTTTACTACTAATAAAACAGTAGATTTACCATATCTACCCTATGATCCTACCCAAGCACCATTAGGAGAAAATCGCTCTTTATTAGAACAGGGTTCTTTATGTTTTCAAATTAATGGACCAGGGAAATGTATTAAGCTCACAGCTCCTACTTTGGGGATGTTTAATGCGTACCGAGGAGGCTGGGTGAGCACAACCCAAGATACTTCCAACACAGATATAACCTTTACAAATCGGACCTTCTGGCAGGAGGCAATTTGGATTAATGGTACATTTCTACCACCTAACTTTTCAGACAAAGGATGTCTCCACCAACCAAAAATAGCCCCTCATTGTAGCTTGGAAGATGAAGGGCTGATCCTGCCTTGGTCTGATTGTCAATCCTCCATCACTCGTTGGGCAGATCAGAGTAAAACCTTTTCCTTTTCTCCAAACATGATGGCTGACCCAGAGAAGGAATTTGTTATGAAAAAGGGACTTTTCAAACAGGACTTTAGAATGCATCCCTTTCACAAGTGGGTGCTTTGTGGAGTCAATGGCAGTTGTACAGAACTCAATCCTTTAATCTTTATCCAAGGAGGAGCAGTTGGAAAGGCTTCTTTTACTGGCATCTCAAGATTTGCTCAGTATTGGGGAATACATGCTGCCTCCCTGGACTCTTATGGATATACTACTACCAGTGTAGAGATCACTGGGTTCAATAAAACTTTGGTAAACCAGATTAATTATCCACCTACCCCAGTCTGTGTTTACCCCCTTTCTTGTTTATCCTTTCAAATGATTCATTTGAAGTCTGTTCCAATGATTCTTGTTGGATTTCTCAATGTTGGGATGTAACAAAGGACACCTGCGCCATGGTGGCACGGATCCCTGTTTTGACAAAAAAGAGATTTTGGCATTACTGCTGCCGTAATCATAGCAATTTCAGCCAGTGCAGTTGCTGCTACAGCTGCAGGGTATGCTATGGCTAGTACAGTTCAATCAGGCACAAAATTAAATCAGCTTTCAGCAGATCTGACTGATGCCATCAATGTCCAAACTTCTGCTAGTACCAAGTTAAAGGGAGGGCTGATGATTTTGAATCAGCGCCTTGACCTGGCGGAGGAATAGATAGGTGTCCTATACCAGTTGGCCCAGTTGGGTTGTGAAAGAAAATTGGGCGCTCTGTGTCTTACCAGTGTCCAATATGAAAATTTTACTCATGCAGCTAATCTGTCTAGACAGCTTTCCTTGTATCTTGCAGGAAATTGGTCCGAGGGATTCGATGAGACTCTTGAGGCCCTGAGGGTGGCAGTTTTAAAGATCAACTCAACTCGAGTGGACCTGTCATTGACAGAGGGCCTCTCCTCCTGGATTTCATCTGCATTTTCTTATTTTAAGGAATGGGTGGGGGTAAGTTTATTTGTTGTTGCCACCTGCTGTGGACTTGTGTTCATGCTCTGGTTGGTTTGCAAGCTCAGAACCCAACAAACAAATGACAAGGTTGTGATAGCTCAAGCACTTGCTGCCATTGAGCAAGGGGCCTCCCCCGAAATCTGGCTATCTATGCTCAAGAATTAGTTCACATTGGTGGCTGGCCTCCTTTGTAGAGTTCGCCCTAGGTCATTTAGTAGTTACTGTCACATAGCACTGTGGTATCCAGGGACAGGCAACTTTCCTCATGCACAAATCAACCTAAGACACGGGGCCCGGTGGCGATAGGGTTACCCTATGACGGTAAAGGCTGTGACATTAGAGGAACGACCTAAGAAAGAAGCCATAGCAGATGGACATAATTACACAGACCTAGTCCAGTCTCATTTTAATAAAATAAAAAGGGGGAGATGTGGAGAGCCGTGCCGCGAGCAATCGCCATTATAAGATGGCGCTGGCCTCTGCTGTGCCTAACTAGTAAACAAGCCTTGTGCACAAGTGCAAGAGTGAACTCATGCCTAGTCACTGCCCATATTGGGGCATAGTAATGGGGTGATGGGTGAGCAACAAATCAGGAGCTGACATGCCACATCAGGTGCTGAAACGCCATGGCTGAGGGCTATATAAGCAACGCCATTTTCTGGGGTCGGGGTCTTCCCTCCTGAAGAAGCAATAAAGCTTTTTGCTGCAGAAGATTTCGGTTGTCTGAGTGTGTTCTTGCCAGCGAGAACGATAGCTCGGGTCACAGATTCAATCCAATCCCCATCAAAATTCCAACTCAATTCTTCAAAGAATTAGAAAGAGCAATCTGCAAATTCATCTGGAATAACAAAAAATCTAGCATGGCAAAAACTCTTCTCAAGGATAAAAGAACCTCTGGTGGAATCACCATGCCTGACCTAAAGCTGTACTACAGAGCAATTGTGATAAAAAGCTGCATGGTTCTGGTATAGCAAGAGACAAGTAGACCAGTGGAATAGAATTGAAGACCCAGAAATGAACCCACACACCTATGGTCACTTGATCTTTGACAAGGGACCTAAAACCATCCAGTGGAAAAAAGACAGCATTTTCAACAATTGGCGCTGGCACAACTGGTGGTTAACATGTAGAAGAATGCACATAGATCCATTCCTATCACCTTGTACTAAGGTCAAATCTAAGTGGATCAAGGTACTCCACATAAAACCAGAGACAGTGAAACTTATAGAGGAAAAAGTGGGGAAAAGCCTCTAAGATATGGACACAGGGGGGAAATCCCTGAATAGAACAGCAATGGCTTGTGCTATAAGATCGAGAATTGACAAATGGGACCTCATAAAATTGCAAAGCTTCTGTAAGGCAAAGTACACCATCAATAAGACAAGAAGGCCACCAACAGACTGGGAAAGGATCTTTACCTATCCTAAATCAGATAGGGGACTAATATCAAATATATATAAAGAACTGAAGAAGGTGGACTCCAGAAAATCAGATGACCCCATTAAAAAATGGGGCTAGAGCTAAACAAAGAATTCTCACCTGAGGAATACCGAATGGCTGAGAAGCATCTGAAAAAATGTTCAGCATCCTTAATCATCAGGGAAATGCAAATCAAAACAGCCTTGAGATTCCATCTCACACCAGTCATAATGGCTAAGATCAAAAATCCAGGTGACAACAGATGCTGGCGAGGATGTGGAGAAAGAGGAACACTCCTCCATTGCTGGTGGGATTGCAAGCTTATACAACCACTCTGGAAATCAGTCTGGTGGTTGGTTCCTCAGAAAATTGGGCATAGTACTACCAGAGGATACGCGCAATACCTCTCCTGGGCATATATCCAGATGTTCCAACTCGTAAAAAGACACATGCTCCACTATGTTCATAGCAGCCTTATTTATAATAGCCAGAAACTGGAAAGAAACCAGATGCCCCTCAACAGAAGAATGGATACAGAAAATGTGGTACATTTACACAATGGAGTACTACTCACCTATTAAAAAGAATGAATTTATGAAATTCCTAGGCAAATGGATTGACCTGGAGGGCATCATCCTGAGTGAGGTAACCCAATCACAAAATAACTCACATGATATGTACTCACTGATAAGTGGATATTAGCCCAGAAACTTGGAATACCCCAGATACACGATACAAAGCACATGAAACTCAAGAAGAATGAAGACCAAAGTGTGGACACTTTGCCACTTCTTAGAATTGGGAACAAAACACCCATGGAAGGATTTACAGAGACAAAGTTTGGAGCTGTGACGAAAGGATGGACCATCTAGAGACTGCCATATCCAGGGAACCATCCCATAATCAGCTTCCAAACGCTGACACCATTGCACACACTAGCAAGATTTTGCTGAAAGGACCCAGATAGAGTGTCTCTTGTGAGACTATGCCGGGGCCTAGCAAACACAGAAGTGGATGCTCACAGTCAGCTATTGGATGGATCACAGGGCCCCCAATGGAGGAGCTAGAGAAAGTACCCAAGGAGCTAAAGGGATCTGCAATCCTATAGGTGGAACAACAATATGAACTAAATAGTACCCCCCTGGAGCTCGTGTCTCTAACTGCATATGAATCAGAAAATGGCCTAGTTGGCCATCAGTGGAAAGAGAGGTCCATTGGTCGTGCAAACTTTATATGCCTCAGTACAGGGGAACACCAGGGCCAAGAAGTGGGAGTGGGTGGGTAGGAGAATGGGAGGGGGTATGGGGGACTTTTGGGATAGCATTGGAAATGTAAATGAGGAAAATACAGATCAAGTATTTTCATTGAAAACTGAAAAGCTAATATTCATATATAAGTTAATATATACCATATTTGTCCTCTGGATTCTGGTTTACTTCAGGATGACTTTTTGTAGATCCATTCATTTACCTGTGAATTTAATATTTTTGTAACTGTTGAGTAATATTCCATTGTGTAAATGTACCACTTTTCTTAATCTATTCTTTCACTGACAGATATCTAGGTTCTTTCCAATTTCTGGCTATTATGAAGAAGACCAATGAACATGGTTAAACAATTATCTGTGCAATCGTATCGAACATATTTTGGGAATAGGCCTTAGCTGTATTTTTTTTTTCGGGCTTTGTGCCAGCATGTCCACGTGAGTTTAGAACCCAGTCCAGCTGAGTCTCCAGTCTTTTCAGGGCTAAGCTGGATGGTGAGTGTTGATGGCCCAAAACAAACACACCCATGCCAGGAATCTTGTCAGTCTTTTGTTTATACAGGGTTGAGGAAGGAGGTGAGGATTTTTGGAAAGTCGAGATGACATAGGGTGCTGGGGAGAGTAACAGAGGTTATGGGGTGACTGACAGGGCCAATAAAGTTTTTCTACATCAGAAGTAACTATTCAAAGGCAGGCTTAAGCAGGTTGTGCTGAGTCACTCCAGCATGAAAGTGAGCAAGACAGGTGTTTCAACTTGAGCCAATGGCTCAGGCTTCCTCACTAGGCCTCAGTATCTGGCTGAATAAGGCTCAATATATTTGAGGTAGATGTATTCCAAGCTTTCTAAAGAACCAGCATACTGATTTCCATCACATTGCAGCATCACACATCATTGCAGCATAAGCTGTCATTTGTTTCATTGATCTTGGCTATTGTGACAGGTGTTAGATGAAATCTCAATGTAGTTTTGATTTGCATTCAGTGATGATTTGTATATTCTTGGACCAGTGTACTCGCTAGATTTGTGTCAACTTAACACAGGCTGGAGTCATCACAGAGAAAGGAACTTCAGTTGGGGAAATGCTTCCATGAGATCAAGCTGCAAGGCATTTTCTCAATTAGTGATCAATTGGGGAGTTCCCTTTGTGCGTGGTGCCATCTCTGGGCTGGTAGTCTTGGGTTCTATAAGAGAGCAGGCTGAGCAAGCCAGAGGAAGCAAGCCAGTAAAAAACATCCCTCCATGGCTTCTGCATCACCTCCTGCTTTCTGACCTGCTTGAGTTCCATTCCTGACTTCCTTTGGTGTGAAGGTGTAAGTTGAATAAACCCTTTTTTCCCCAACTTGCTTATGGTCATGATGTTTGTGCATGAATAGAAAAACTGACTAAGACAGATCAGGGAGTGCCAACTTTTGGAGATATGGTCTTGTTGGAATAGCTGTGACCTGGTCGGAATAGGTGTGTCACTATTTGGGTGGGGTTAACACTCTTACCCTAGTGCCTGTAAGTCAGTCTTGCACTAGAAGACTTTGGATGATGACATAGAACTCTCTGCTCTGCCTGAACCATGCCTGCCTTGACACTACCATGCTCCCACTTTGATGATAATGGACTGAACCTATGAACCTGTACACAGCCCCAATTTAAATGTTGTTTTTTATAAGACTTGCCTTGGTCACTGTATCTGTTCACAACAGTAACACTCTTCAGTGTTCTTCAGGATTTGTATTTCATCTTTTGAGAATATTCTTTTTAGATATGTATCCCATTTTCAATTGGTTATTTATTTTTATGTCCAGTTTTATTTATATATATGTTTTAAGTATCACCCCTTATCATATATATAGTCAGTGAAAAAAATATTTCCCCATTTTGAACTCACCCACTATCACTGTGTGAGCTAAACTTTAAAATTATAATATCCTCTTGATGAACTTTCCTTTGATGTATATATGCTCTTCTTCCCTCTCTCTTTGGATAAGTTTTAGGTTAAAGTCTATATTTGTCTGATATTTAAATGACTGTACAGCTTGTTTCTTGGGTCTATGTGCTTGGAATATATTTTTCATACTTTTACTCAGATATGATGTTTATCCTTGGGGTATGGTGTTTTTCTTGGATGCAGCAGAAGGGTGGAGACATAATGTCCATTTGATTGTTCATGTGTTTGTTACAGTGGTATCCAGACGTCTGCCTTTGGAATGATTGTAATTCATGGTACTGATACCTGGCCTGTGATCATCAGGTATATTTTCCATTCCTTCGTTTCTGTTGCATCTCTAGATCTTGAGTGTGTGATAGCTGTAGGTTACCTGTTAGGGACTACTCTATGCTCCTGCTTGGTGTGACCACTGGGGATCCTAGTCAGAGCTTGTTCTTAGAAGTTCACACACAGAAATAAAGATGGGCTAGAAGGCAGGGTTGAGAGGATTCACAGGGAGAATGAAAGGTAGTTTTGTCAAAAATGATTTGATTACCTAGTCAACAAGGCCTGAGAATTTCCAGGGATAGAATATCTTAAGTGTGGGCAAGTAGTCAAAGTGATAGAATAAAGAAGGATGAGGAGAGGGTCTGCCTAGTTCCTTGGGAATTGGAGGCAGAAAAGAAGAAGTTGCAGAAAGTGGTCTACTACCAAGCTGGAGATAAAACTTGGGAACTAGGATTGGAGTGTGGGAAGAATAATTAAAATCACTTACCTGTTATTGAAATTTTTAATTCCAATCTGGGTTTTCTATCCCACCTTGGACCATTTAGTTCCTGGAAAATCACACACAAAACTTTATATTGGCAATAATCCATAATCAACAGAAGAGCTGGGCAAATATCTACCCTCTATGTTATTAGAATCTACTCTCCTATTGATAACCCTGAGCTATTACTTACTATATGTCATCTGAGTTGTTCTTAACTACAATTGCCCAGCCATCAGGGCCATGTTTTCATGACTCAACTGAACCCATGGCATCTTCCTCCTCCACCTTCTTCTTGCCTTCTTGATTCTCCTCCCATTCCAAGCCCAGGAATCCTAAACCCCAACTCTATCACTTGTACCTAGCTATTGGATGATGGCATCTTTACCAATCAGAAATAACTTGGGGGGAAGGTCACATAGTGGCATTTAGGTCCACCTGTGTGCTCCAGACCCTGGGGGCTGAACTTAGCATTACAATACTCAACACTTACCTGATTCCCTGGCCAATGTGGCCAATGGGTTTCCAGGGAGGGACTATCTCAAGTGTTGGCAAATGAGATAACAATATGGGGTGTGGAAGAAAGGCTGATTCTCTGGCAGAGCTGGGCAGTCAATTTCCAGAGAAAGAATGCCTTGGATGTTGGCAGATAAGACAAAGGGCAAAATCTTAATGTCCTTGGTGGTGCTTCAAATTTTCAAATATCTAATATTATAACTTAATTAAAAGTTCCGTCCTCTTCTCATCCCCACCTGCCCCCAATCCACACACAAAATCTCTTCAATTTCCCCCATCCCAGGGAAAAACATGCATCCCCCTTGAGCCCTCTTTTTCACTTAGCATCTCTGGGTCTGTGGATTATAGCATGAGTATCCTTTACTTAATCGCTGATATCCACTTATAAATGGGTACAAACTGTGTTTGTCTTTCTGGGTCTGGATTACCTTACTCAGGATGGGTTTTTTTTTCTAGTTACATCCATTTACTTGCAGATTTTATAATGTCATTTTTAAAAACAGCTAATTAATTGTCTGTTGTGTAAATGTACCATATTTTATTTCTCTGTGCTTCTGTTGAGGGAAATCTAGGGGTTTTTTTTCTCCAGTTTTTAGCTATTATGAATAAAGCTGCTATGAACATAGTTGAGCAAGTGTCAGGATGATGTAGGATTTGGGGTCCCTACTCAGGAGGACTCCTATTTAAAGTATTTAGCATTGGGGGGCACTGATACTGGGATGTAAAGTGAATAAATAAATGAATAAATTTTGATTTACATTTTTAAAAGAATAAAGAAACTTTTAAAAACCTGGTTTTCAACTTTAAATACGTTTGAGTAAGATCACACTGAAACAAGAAAAGAATTCTTATTTTGTTTCCATATATATTTGAAATGTTTTGTGGCATTTAAGTGTCTCAAATATTACTTATTTTAGATTTCGCTTTTTCAGTGTATTATGATCCCAAAAGCAGGAGTTCAGAGTATAAAAAGCTTTAACAGTTCATTCCACAGTCAACCTCATCCTATGTCTAGAGAACACTGGGAATCCAACTGAGGGACCATGATCTGAGTGGTATTGCCTCTGGAATTGCTGCTGACCCTCAGGACGGATGAGGAGCCTCAGCCATCACTGGAAGCTGATGACAGTGACAGAAAACACACATAGACTTTCAAAGACATGCAACAAACAAAAGTCACCAAATATTTTGGAGAAAATAGTGTAACTACAGACACTTAAATTAAAAAAAGAAAACAAGCAGATGAAAATTGGAATACACAGAGCAACTCCACTGTGAGTAATTCAGTAATATATTGTGTTCATAAATGATGGTCTGGATGCAAACTGAATAAAATTAAAGACCAAAATAGTGAGCTGAAGCAGAAAATTGAGAGACTTTCCTCATCTTCAGCATAAAAGAGAAGAAGTACCCAGAGAAGGGCATGAAGGGACACCTTCATCAATCTTTCCCTTTAGAAGAACGATGACCATCTTGAGATCTGTTGTCTAGAGATCAGTTGCCATCAACACAAAGACAAATGAAAGTGTGAAACCACATATACAAAACTTTAAGTTTGCAAAGCAATACTGTAACAATGTAAATAGATATAAATTTGTGGTATTTCAAAACTAGGTGCATGAGAGTTGGAAATAAATGCTAAATTAATTATGATTGCCAATTTTGGGTAGAAAAAGAGACTCAAAGTTAAATTAACAACATCACTGTTTCTCTTTTTTTAGAGAATACACACACTCTTAAAATTTAGAGTCAGTGGACAAATGATAAAGTTGTTTAACATATTATTCTAGGCTTATAAATGTATTGAAATTATTTCAAACACTAAATTAGCTGTAATCAGTTTTAAATATTTACCACAAAATTACAAAAGACAAAAATCACACAGCCATTTGCTGGAAATATGAAGTTAGCTGCCTAATTGCACCCTCTGCTGTTCTATATAAGATATAACTAAAAATTTACAACAAAATTCAACAATGAAGACTCAAGGAAGCAGGCTACATACTCCCTTTCCTCCACTCCAGCTGAAAGCAGCCTTTGCATCAGAAGGAATATGAAAAATATGATACACACCCTTTTTTGACAATTTTTCTGTGTGAAGTGTTCCTTCCAGACAAATTAGGTGAAAGGATTGCTGACCATGATGGCATAGAGGTCTCAATGCCAATTCTGGGCCATTCTCTGTGTCTCTATATGTTTGCAAGGGCAAGATAAGCCTTTGGGAGCTAAGACTGAGAAGACTGGAAGAACGTATATTTATCTTTATTATTTACAGATTAGGAATTTGAAGTCCAAAGGATCAAATAGAAGAAACAGACCACACAAAGAAATCTACCAAGGAGAGCATAATCTGAACATGGTAGTGATATCTTCCTGGTTTAAGACCTGAAGGCATGCTACACTCCAGTCCTGCTATCATCTTCTCCCTCCCTCATCATCCATGTATGAGCGAGGAGCTGCTATAGATCTGTCCTCCTACAACAGCTTAAAATTCAAGACCAATTATGGTTTACCCTAAATGGAGATTCTCTCCATGTGCAGAGGCAGCAGACAAAGCAGCCTGCAAAGAAGGCTTTGTATTTACTATGTCTGAGGTGACAAGTTATTACAAAGTTCCTGGTGTATTCCAAACACCATTCATCCTTCAATTCTGGACATCATGCTTCTGAGAAAGATGCTGATTCACAAAACTAAAATAAAGGTATGAAAAGGAGATTCCTAGAGGAAAAGTCATTTCCATGAATTTCCCCCTAGAGGTTGCCCATATCCCTTAGATTGAGGCTTCTCAAGCTATAGGTGATGGTCCCTTGTGAGTTAGCAAACCTGAATAGGAGGACCATAAAAATTTTGATAATAATAAAAAGTTTCTGTATACACAGTAACCAAAAATTAATTCAAAATTAAATGCATGGGTGTTTCTGGCTGCAGTCAAAGATATTGAATCAAGAAACCTTCCTGTGGTCTTGGCTCTAAATACAAAACCTTTATACTTAGTGCTGAGCACACCAACCCATCAGTCAACACCTGCAAATGCTGTCTGAATACCTTGGCTCAGATACGAGATTGCCAAACTGCAGTGTTTTTGCTGTGTGTACAAATGTTCCTATTCTTATGAAAACATAATGACTTAATTATAGGAAACTATTTTCCCACTGTCATTCATTGACATATAAATATCAAATATGTATATGTGTGGATGGCACTGTGTAACAATATCAAAATTTAGATATTTCTGTTATGTTCTTGTTCTACAGAAATATAAGTGTTTAATCACAGCAAATAAAAATTAAGATTAAAACTCCATAACAATATTTCTCAATCATCTGTACACAAAAGTGTGGAGTCAACTTTAAAATTAAGCACAAATGTAATCTTGTAATTTCAGAATGGTGTTTTCTGGAGAATTTATTTAGATTTTATGACAAGATATTTTTGGTTCTGGCCAAGTGATAGACTTTAAACACAAGAGCACCACTGACAATGAAAGAGTCTGTACCACAGGCTGCAGCTCACCCAGACTGACAGGAAGAGAGATAGGTTTCATTGTTTCAGCAGAATGTGTTTACTTCTAACAATCATGACTATAAACCAAACCTCCTTGCTTAGTTTGTAGTGAAGTTTTGGTTGTATCAATCATAAAACCAGCCACACACAAACAAACAGAGAATGCTGTGTGCCACAGCAAACCAAGAGGATATTGTGAAGAACTTATAAATGTTTCATATAAAAATGTTTTAGAGAAATTTGTCACCATCAACAAAAATCATTTCTTAAATACTACAAAATTACTTACTTAATTGTAAATATTAAAATGTCCTATGTGACAGGTTCCATTTTCTTCACTGCTGACCCACCCACAGGCACTTACAGCCAAAACCATCACAGGTGCTTCTCAGGAGGGCTGTGCCCTTCACAGTCATTTGCCTTCAAACCTTTGAAGAGACCCAGACATCAGTTACAAGAGATTAGCACAAAGACCAAGTGCCTATTGAGAGCACAAAATCTAAACAGAATACTGAACAAGGAAGTTATATTTAACTAAGCAGAATCTCGTTGGATTATTTTTTCATAATAACATCAAAAAGTGCCTTGCCAGATTTTTTTTTAAAAACTTGATGACTTGGGGCTGGAGAGATTGTTCAGCAGTTGAGAGCACTAATTACTCTTCTGAAGGTCCTGAGTTCAAATCCCAGCAACCACACAGTGGCTCACAACCATCTGTAAGGAGATCTTACAAGCTCTTCTGGTGTGTCTGAAGACAACTACAGTGTACTTAGATATAATAATGAATAAATATTAAAAAAAACTTGATTTAAACTTTTCATTTCATTAAACAAGTTGTAGCATATTAATTATCAATAAAATTCAAAATTGCACAAAAAAGAAGTTAACATATGGAAGAAGGTGGAAAGCAACTCTTAGTAAATGTTTATATCTGCACATGAGTTCATAACTAGAAAGAACTTTTCTAAAGTTAAATTCTGACAATTATAACAGAGAACCTGAAGTGCCAGGAGACAACTTAAGAACGTTGCATTTTGATTCTAAATCTCTTTGCTGTACTAAATCATTCTAATTCATTGTTTTTAATAAATGTACCACATTTTCTGCATCCATTCCTCTGTTGAGGGGCATCTGGCTTCTTTCCAGCTTCTGGCTATTATAAATAAGGCTGCTATGAACATACTGGAGCATGTGTCCTTATGACCAGTTGGAGCATCTTCTGGGTATGTGTCCAGGAGTGGTATTGCTGGATCTTCTGGCAGTACTAAGTTCAATTTTCTGAGAAACCGCTTGACTGATTTCCAGAGTGGTTGTACCAGGTGGCATAGCAACGGAGGAGTGTGACTCTTTCTTCACATCCTCACCAGAATCTGCTGTCACCTGAGTTTTTGAACTTAGCCATTCTGACTGGTGTGAGGTAGAATCTCAGTGTTGTTTTAATTTGCATTTCCCTGATGATTAAGGATGTTGAACATTTCTTTAGGTGCTTCACAGCCATTCGGTATTCCTCAGTTGAAAATTCTTTGTTTAGCTCTGTACCCCATTTTTAATAAGGTTATTTGGTTCTCTGGAGTTTATCTTCTTGAGTTTTTGGTACATATTGGATATTGGCCATCCATCAGATGTGAGATTGGAAAAGATCTTTCCCTAATCTGTTGGTTTCCTCTTTGTCTTATTGACAGTGTCCTTTGCCTTACAGAAGTTTACAATTTTATGATATCCCATTTGTCTATTCTTGATCTTACAGCACAAGCCATTGGTGTTCTGTTTAGGAATTTTTCCCCTGGGAAGGAACATTCTTAAGACTGGATGTTTGCTTTCATCTTTAATGAATAACAAAATTATGTATAAACCAAACAATGATTTTTAAAAGAAATTTGTGATTTATTAACATAAGTCTTTGATTTGTAAATCTATTTTATATGTCTATGTGTGAAGAGTCTCATAGTCTACCTTCCATCTTTAATATCAGTAAAGTCTCCAATTCTACTCATTCTTGAGTTCTTGGGCTCTCACCTTCCCCTGTCTCCCTCTTTCACTTTTAAGAACCCTTACCCTAAGCCATGCAATCATAGACAAACTTACCTCCTCAATATCATTGGACAAATTAGCATAACTACCCTACTGTGTAGCATAGCATACTCACAGTTGCAGGATATCTTTCAGTGAAGGATGCATTTTTTTCCTACCACACATCCCAGGGATTGGCATGAAAAAAGGATGCATACTTCATCTCATGGTCTTCCTTTTGTCCTTCCCTCATTCATATTCATATGCATATAACTATCTGTCTGTCTATATATATGTACATACATACATACATACATACAAACATACATACATACATACATACATACATACATACATACATACATCCTTGTCTCTATATCTCAATTTCTTGTGCATCAAAGTGTCAAGTAACTCATAAAAGAAAAATCCTATCTCTTGTCATTCAATACTGTCCATAGACATACAACCTAGAGGAAGGGAACTCCCCACTACCACCAAATCTTTCTCTCTGTTCTTCTGTTCTTTCTCAGGGTTCTTCTGCTCCTCCTTTTCGCCTTCCATCTCCCATCCTGAGATTCCTTTCATATCCTCTCTGTTTCTAGAACCTTCTGGACATAGATTATCAAGAATAGCTTTCATTTTAAGAATTGTTAAGCACCTCCTATATACTTTGTGTCCAAAATCTTTTGCCCATTGGGAAAATGAAGCTCAGTGCACACACACACACACAAACACACACACAACACTCACTTGCAATTGTACACATATGTACACACACATACAAGTGTACATAAACATACATGCATGCACACACATAACCTAGTGCATACATCCACACATTCATCCACATACATATTCACATATGCATGCACACGCCCACAGCAAGTAATTATGTAGTTCAGTGATGCACCAGACAGATACATGAGTACTAAAAAGGAATAACTGAAGCTGAGACTGTACACCTTAGAGATGGCCTTTATTGGGGACCTTGAGAGTGGGTTACATTTGGTCTCAAAGAAGAAGGAACATTCAAAGCAGATGGAATAGAACTGGCAAATGGCTACAGATGAGACACCTTGGAATGAATGTTCAGCAACAATGACTAGCTTTCAATGAATAGTGAACAGAAATCAAACGGATGAGAATGAGACTGAAAAAAAAGGTTGTGGCTTCAGCTAATGAGATGTTTCCATGGTTCAGAGTACTTCTTGCACTAGCTGAGGATCTGTGTTTGATGCCCAGGATTCACAAGGCAGCTCACAACCATCTGTGACTCCAGCTCCAGGGAATCTGATGCCTTCTTCTGCCCTCCAGGGCTACCAGGCCCACACATAAAGCTCATATATACATGCAGGGAAAATACATTCAGAGAGAAAGGAGGGGGAAAAGAGGAAGTAAATAAGTCTTTTAAAACAATATGAAGTTTGTACCAAGTTGCTGTGGATGTCAGCGTGAGTACATGTCCAGTGACTGTCTGATGAGTGTGTGTCTCCTTTACACCCCTCCTGCTGTGAAGACCAGCACACATAGTTCTTGAAACAAGGACAAGATTGATTGGCCATGTGACTGACAGGAATTTTAGGGAGGGCTTCTTTCAGGACAGCTTCTTTCTCTGTTCTCTGTAGTGTCTCAGGGCCCCCCAAACAGCCAAGAGTAAGAGCAACACCTCTGCTTTCTTCCTACCTGAGAGGATATGGATTAGGGAGCTTGTCCCTTTCCCTGGTGATTGCTTCTTTAGAATTATAGAGGTGAAATGCTACCTGGAAAAGGTCAGAGGACATGAAGTCCCAGATATGATGTCAGAGGGTTTCTCCATCCATTTGCCAGATACACCTCCTGGACTCATGAAGGATGTTGGAAAAGCTACCTCATACAGTATTTTTGAGCAGTACTAACTTCTATTGATTCTGATGGTATCTTTGCCCCTTCACAAACTTGAAATACTTCTCTTTCTAGGGCTTCCAGAAGTGTGCTAATTCCACTCAACCTCTCCACTCAACTTCACCAGACAGTCACCAAGCCCCATCCTCTACAATGTCCTCCCAATAAAGATCACCAAAGTATCCTTTATTCCCCAAATCTGGGAGAAAATACACAAAGCACTTCATAATTCCTGGAGAGGTAAGAATTTAATTTGACAAATTAAGGAAGATGGGTAAAACAGTAATAAGAATGTCTGGAAATGTTGTTGGGACTTACACTATTAACCCTTTACCTAAAAATATTGTCTATGTAAGCACATACATAGACAGTTTAAAATTTTCCCATCTGGGCTGACAAAACTCATCCAAAGAGACATAAACTATCCAACAAAAAAATTAACACCAGTATGAGAAGCTTACATTTGAGCTGTTGTCTAAGAGATTCCCAGAACATCATAGGTTATTGTTATTGCCCTTGGCTATCCCCCAGAGATGGAAGGCAAATTCCTATTTCTGAATACACCATGAAGCTCAAAACAAGAACCAGAGGACCTGAGCCAGATCTGCCGACCATCTTTCATGATGCCAGAAAGCACCATGCAAGCTTGCTAAAGAGAGAAGCAACCAACACTCCTGCCCAGCTATGATGATGCTTATGAACCACAATGAGTAGCATGATGACTGTAAGGATACAGTAGTGGCATGCAAAACTTGGTGATAATCAACAGCTCCCTAATTAGTCTTAAGTTCTGTTTCAGTAAAGGTTAATATTGCTGTGATAAAACATCATGACCAAAAGCAGCTTGGGGAGGAAAGGGTTTATTTGGCTAACATGTCCTGGAATAGAGTTCACTGAGGGAAACCAAAGCAGAAACTCAAACTGGTTGGGAACCAGGAGACAGGAGCTGATGCAGAGACCATGGAAGAGTGATACTTATTGGTTTCCTCTTCAAAGCTTGCTCAGACTTCTTTCTTAAAGAACAAAGGGCCACCAGTTCAAAAGTATCCCTACCCAAAATGGGATTTTCTCTCCCCCACCAATCATTAATTGAGAGAATGTCACCCAAGCTTGTCTGCCTTCAGCCCAATCTTATGAAGGCATTTTCTCAATTTGAGGTTCCCTCCTTTCAGATGATTCTAGCTTGTGTCAAGTTGACAAAAAAACTAGCCAACACAAGGTCTACCTGGCGCTAGAGGTGTTATGGATCTTGGAGGAGACCCTGCAACCATCACTTTACTAAATCCAGCATAACTACAGTCTAAATATTTGTCCTAAACCCACAGGTAAGTATAGTCCTTGCCTTTCAATAAGGAAGCTTCTCATTGTAAGTAATGATCCCTTTGTAAGACAGAGACCATTACAGAAAACTACAACCAACCAAAATGAAGAGTTGTGGTGTATGCTCACAATGGATACATCCACAAATCAACTCCTGTGATTAAGGCTCAGGGATAGTTGCAGAAAATAGGAGGAAAAGATTGTAAGAGCCAGAGAAACAAGAGGTTTGCTGTGAGACTGTCTTCTAAGAATATCAGAGGTGCTACACACATGAAATCTCACCAATATGGCTGTCTAAACACAACCTGAGCAAAGATAACACTAATGCTAACGTGGTTCTAAATTTTTAATGGCTACATTGGTTTTAGTTCTTACATTGTATATGACTGGAAAATATGACCTGTACATTTTCAACACTCTGGATCCATTGAGATTTTCTCATTACTTGGTATTGATCAGTGTCCCATTTTTTTATACCCCCTGGGAACTGAAAATAATGTCCAATCTTCCTTCCTTGTGTAAAGAGCTCTGACAGTGCCTTCAGTGTCCCTCTCAAACCCTGCCTGATGTTTTTGTTTGTATTGAATTTTTGAAGAGGGGATGTTTTAAAATGACCCAACCATGATTTTTTTCCTGTATTTATAACAGGTTTTGTTTTATTTGACTCAAGGCAAAACACTTTTGATACATAAAAGTTCATGATTTTCTTGGCAAATTGTACCCTTTTTTCTATATAAAAAGTGTTCTTTGTCCCACTTAAAATCTTGGCCTTATTCTGACGTCTGATATTTCTTGCCTAACCTTCCTTTCTTTGGGTTGGCATTTACCTCAGACATAGTTATTTATCCATCCATTTCTTTTTCAACCTTGCCCATTTATTTTTGGTGCCTCTCTTATCAAAAGCATTTTTCTGATTTTGTTTTATGATTCTGTCACCTATTATGATTTCTGAGGGGTGCCCTTTTTCCCCCTCCTTACTGACCTTTTCAAGATGGATTGAATTTTACCTGTTTGTTTCTGCTTTTGTTTTATTGTCAATCCCAGACATTAAAGCCAGGGCCTTGAGCATGCTGGGAAAGTGCTCTATGGTGGACCCACATTCCCTGCCTTAATGATGTCTTACTCTATCATTATTTGCCTTATTCTCTTGAGAAAGAAACTCTCACTGAACCTAGAGTTAGGCTAGCATCCATCAAAACACAGTGATAATCTTCTCTTCATTCATTGGGATCACAGCACATTCACACTCAGCTTTTTACAAAGGCACTAGGATCCAAATTCAGATCCTCATGCTTACACAGCAAACATTTCTACACACTGAGACTTTTTCTCAAACCATATACTTGCATTTTGTCATGGCACCAGTTTAAAAAGAACTTCCTCTATAAATAATCAACAATTAATTATGATTTCCTCTCAAAATTATCATTTTTTAGTTCTCTGTATTTTCCAAACATGCCTCTAAAACATAGTATTTGCTTCCAAATTATACTCAATTCTATGCTACATACTCTTTTACTATAGGAATCAGTTACTATTAGTTTCTTGAAATATAATATTAACAACAACTACTGTCAACAACTTCCTTGTTTACCAACTATCATTGCAGTCTACTTCATTTTATTTCTCTAGTTTTTCACTTGAGAATAATTGTTTCAGAAATATCAGTTTTCAGAGCCTTGCATTTCTGCCTAATTCTTGTGGAATACTTTCTAACTATAGATGAAAAGAAAAGAAAAGAAGAGAAGAGAAGAGAAGAGAAGAGAAGAGAAGAGAAGAGAAGAGAAGAGAAAAGAAAAGGTAAGAATAACCTTTAATAACCCATTATGATAAACTATCAAGCTACTAGATACATGTTGACTCTACAATTAATTTTTATATATTAAAAAGATAGATATTTTTATTTACAATTAAATTACAATCTTATTTATGTTCAGGCTGTAAGGTTTTGTCGTTAGAAAAAGATAACGAAACTATCGGAAATCCAAAGATATCAAAGGTAGATAAGATGCAGTCCTTTTTTTTAAAGATTTGCTGACAGGAGCCTGATACAGTTGTCTCCTGTGAGGCTCTGCTAGATCCTGACCAATACAGATGCAGATACTTGCAGCCAGGGACAACAAAGGAGGAGTTAGAGGAAGGACTGAAAGAGCTGAAGGGGCCTTATCTGGCACCAATAGGAGAGGAGGCCCTTAGTCCTGTGAAGGCTTGATGTCCAGTATAGAGGAATGCTAGGGCGATGAGGTGGGAGTGGGTGGGTGGGTGGGTGAGTGAGCACCCTCATAGAAGTAGGGTAAGAGGGGATGGGATAGGGGGGTTACAGAGGGAAATGGGGAAAGAGGATAGCATTTGAAATGTAAATAAATACCTAGTTTTAAAAATATATATTTTTCCTTAGAATCAAATATCCTAAGCTCTCTTGTCCACTTGTCTTTGGTTTTATAAATAAATCTTAGGTTATTCCAACTCACTTTGCTTCTCATTTGATTTCTCTAACTTAAAATTTAAAATCTAAAATTGTCAGCTAACCTTGCCTATCCTCCTATTCTCATGAGACAGTTTTGATCAAAAATATAATATATTAACTTCTGAAATTTTTCTTCCTTCCCATCCTTTCTATCTTCTCAGACAGATAAACAGAGATATTAATGATATGCAGATAGATACAAATGTCAGCATATGATGTAGATATAAAATATGGATAGAGAGGTAACTGTAGATACAGAGATATTTGATCTTCTACATCTACCTTTATATCCGTTGAAAAGGCTTTTTGAGATAGTATCTCAATATGTAGCCCAGGCTGACCTAGAATTCAGCTCCTCCTATATGCCTCCTAAGTGCTAGAGTTGTAGGTTTGCATCACCATACCTAGTCTATTATCTTTACTGTCAACACACATCTCTTGTGTTTGGTCTATGTTGTAGGTACATGCCTTGATTTCCTAATTATATCGATATGTCGTCCAGTTATTTGGAACTTTCCTTTAGTACACAGGATTTTTGGTTTTTTTTTTTGGTTTTTTTATATTTTTATTAGGTATTTTCCTCATTTACATTTCCAATGCTATCCCAAAAGTCCCCCATACCCTCCCCCCCACTCCCCTACCCACCCACTCCCACTTTTTGGCCCTGGCATTCCCCTGTACTGGGGCATATAAAGTTTGCAAGTCCAATGGGCCTCTCTTTCCAGTGATGGCCGACTAGGCCATCTTTTGATACATATGCAGCTAGGGTCAAGAGTTCTGGGGTACTGGTTAGTTCATAATGTTGTTCCACCTATAGGGTTGCAGACCCCTTTAGCTCCTTGGGTACTTTCTCTAGCTCCTCCATTGGGGGCCCTGTGATCCATCCAATAGCTGACTGTGAGCATCCACTTATGAGTTTGCTAGGCCCCGGCATAGTCTCACAAGAGACAGCTATATCTGGATCCTTTCAGCAAAATCTTGCTAGTGTGTGCAATGGAGTACACAGTTTTTTAAATGCTGCTGGGATTGCAAGCTGATACAACCACTCTGGAAATCAGTTTGGCACTTCCTCAGAAAATTAGACATGGTACTATCAGAAGATCCAACAATATCACTCCTGGGCATATACCCAGAAGATGCTCCAACTTGTAATAAGGACACATGCTCCATTATGTTCATAGCAACCTTATTTATAATAGCCAGAAGCTGGAAAGAAGCCAGATGTCCCTCAACAGAGGAATGGATACAGAAAATGTGGCACATTTGCACAATGGAGTACTACTCAGCTATTAAAAACAATGAATTTATGAAATTCTTAGACAAATGGGTGGATCTGGAGGATATCATCTTGAGTGAGGTAACCCAATCACAAAAGAACACACATGATATGCACTCACTGATAAGTGGATATTAGCCCAGAAGCTCAGAATACCCAAGATACAATTTGCAAAAACACATGAAACTCAAAAAGAAGGAAGAACAAAGTGTAGATATTTCAATCCTTATTAGAAGGGGGAACAAAATAGCCATGGAAGGAGTTACAGAGACAAAATTCAGAGAAGACACTGAAGGAATGACCATCCAGAGACTGCCCCACCTGGGGATCCATCCCATAAACAACCACCAAACCCAGACACTATTGCAGATGCCAACAAGAGCTTGCTGACAGGAGCCTGATATTCCTGTCTCCTGAGAGGCTCTGCCAGTGCCTGACAAATACAGAAGTAGAAGCTCATAGCCATCCATTGGACTGAGCATAGGTCCCCAATGAAGGAGCTAGAGAAAGTACCCAAGGAGCTGAATGGGTTTGCAGCCCCATAGGAGGAACAACAATATGAACTAACTGGTACCCCCATAGCTCTCTGGGACTAAACCACCAACCAAAGAAAACGCATGGTGGGACTCATGGCTATAGTTGCATATGTATCAGAGGATGGCCTGGCCAGTCATCAATGGGAGGAGAGGCCCTTGGTCCTGTGAAGGTTCTATGCCCCAGTATAGGGGAATGCCAGGCCCAAGAAGCATGAGTGGGTTGGTGAGCAGGAGGTGGGGAGGGGGGAGGGGAGAGGGGATTTTCAGAGGGGAAGCCAGGAGAGGAGGCATTTGAAATGTAAATAAAGATAATATCTAAAAAAAAAAATTTATAGTAACTTTTGTGGAAGCTTGGCCCTTGGCTTATGAATAACATTATCTCCACATTTTTCTGAAAGTAGTAAATAAATTTTTGAATAATTTCTTTTATCTTTCTAGTCTTCTAGCTGGTCATCTCTCTTATTCTTCCAGATTCTTCATTTCTTTTATGGTACTTCTTTTGCTTATGTATTTTCTAGTGTCAAGTTGAACACTATGAACACCAGGTGTTCCTGTCCTTTGTGTGCAGTAGAACTGTCTCCCCTGAGGTTTGACCTACTACATGTTCAGGAGATGTGAAGATACTGCTGATAGAGGTAGAGTAGACTCGGGCCATTAGGCAGCACCATGGATTGTGCTCTCAGAGACTATCTTTAATACCCTTTGTTTATTTGCACAGCACAGACCTTTCTTCTACAGCCAATTTTGGAGGCTGGAAATTACATAAGATCCTATACTAGTTCCCTCTGGCCTAGTGAGCTCTTAACATTGATCTAGAAGCAACCAGTCACAGTGAGTAAGTGAAAGCCATCATACGTAAAGAATTTTTCAACTTACTTTTATTTTAGTTTTTACATTCCAACCTTAGTTTCCCCTCCCCCCTCTGCTGCCAGTCTCTCTTCCCACCTTCCCCTTTCCCCATCCACTCCTCCTCAGAATCTCTTCAGAAAAGGATAGGCCTCCCAGGGATATCAACCAGCCATGGCATATCAAGTTGGAGTAAGACCAGGTACCTCCTCTCTTATTAATGCTATATGAGGCAATGCAGTAGGAGGAAAGGGTCCCAAAGGCAAGCAACAGAGTCAGAGACAGCATTACTCCAACTATTAGGAAACCAATCTACACAACCGTAATCCACAAGAAAACCAATCTACACAACTGTAACAAACTTGTGGAAGTCCTAGATAATTCCCATGCAAGTTCCCTGTTGGCACTTCAGTTTCTGAGTCCCTATGAGCCCAGGTTAGTTGATCCTGTGGGGTTTTGTGGTGTTCTTGACCCCTTTGGTTTCTCTGTGTATCCCTGGCTGTCCTGGAACTCACTCTGTAGACCAGGCTGGCCTTGAACTCAGAAATCTGCCTCTGCCTCCCAAGTGCTGGGATTAAAGGCATGTGCCACCACTGCCTGGCTCCCTCTGGTTTCTTTATTCTTCCTCCCCCTCTTCTGCAAGATTCCTCAAGCTCTGCCTAATGTTTGGCTACAGGTCTCTACATCTATTTCCATCAGTTGTGGTGTGAAGCATCTCCAATGACAATTGGGTTAGGCACCAATGAAAATAATTTTTTGAGGCCTTGTTTGTTCATTTGTTTCGCATGCAGAAATTTTACTATGTGCTCTTATAATTTGTTTTTTCACTTAATGACTTGGTATAAGCATCTTTGAGATCCACTTAGAGGAGCCCACTTCACTAGGCGGCCACAAAGTGTCTAGTGTCGAACTTGTATCATAGTCTACACAAGCATTCTCCAACTGGCAGACAAATGGGATTTTGTTGATAGTCTTTTGCTTTGTTGCCCATTTACCAGTTAAATATCTGTATGTCATTTTTGTTGTTGAGTTTGAAAACATTCCTTTCTGTACTTTCTCTTCCTGTGCTTCTATTCCTGAAATATGGAGTTACATAAATGGGTATCCCAGGGCAAACAGTTTATTTTTAGCATTAGTAGATATTATCAAAATTACTTTTCCTAAAGATGATAGATAACCATGTTCCTAGTGACAGAATGTGAGTGCCTATGTCCCCATGCACTCACAGTGCTCGGGTTGGCCTTTGAAGTTTGATTGCAAAGTGGATGAAAAACAATTCTTCAATTGATGCCTTAAACAAATAAAAAGCAAAAGCACCGGGGCAGCTGGGGCGCAGGGTCTGCTGACACTCGCCAGCTACCCACAACACCCGCCACAGGATCTTAAGACTTCTGGTGAGTGGAGCACAGCTTCTGCTCCAATCCAATTGCACGGGACCTGAGACTGCATTAGTTAGGGAAGCAGAAACCGGCCTGAGTAGGACCACAGGCCTCATCCGGCTGGATCAGCGCTGGGGTAGCGGGAGCGCAGGGTTGCCTGACACCCGCCAGCTACCCACGACCCCCGCCGCAGGATTTTGGGACTGCTGGTGAGTGGAACACAGCTTCTGCTCCAATCCAATTGCGCGGGACCTGAGACTGCATTAGTTAGGGAAGCAGAAACCGGCCTGAGTAGGGCCACAGGCCTCATCCGGCCGGATCAGCGCCGGGGTAGCGGGAGCACAGGGTTGCCTGACACCCGCCAGCTACCCACGACCCCCGCCGCAGGATTTTGGGACTGCTGGTGAGTGGAACACAGCTTCTGCTCCAGTCCAATCACGCGGGACCTGAGACTGCTTTGGTTGGGGAGAGAGAAATCCGGCCTACATAGGACCACAACCCTCTTCTGGTCAGAAAAGCACCGGGGCAGCTGGGGCGCAGGGTCGGCTGACACTCACCAGCTACCCACAACACCCACCACAGGATCTTAAGACTTCTGGAGAGTGGAACACAGCTTCTGCTCCAATCCAATTGCACGCGGGACCAGAGACTGCATTAGTTAGGGAAGCAGAAAAATGGCCTGAGTAGGACCACAGGCCTCTTCCGGCTGGACCAGCACCGGGGTACCGCCAGCTACCCACGACCCCCGCCGCAGGATTTAGAGACTGCTGGTGAGTGGAACACAGCTTCTGCTCCAATCTTTAAACAGTGACAACGATAACAACTAACCCCAGAGATTACCAGATGGCGAAAGGTAAACGTAATAATCTTACTAACAGAAACCAAGACCACTCACCATCATCAGAACCCAGCACCCCCACTTCGCCCAGTCCAGGGCACCCCAACACACCGGAAAAGCTAGACACGGATTTAAAAGCATATCTCCTGATGATGATAGAGGACTTCAAGAAGGACTTTAATAACACACTTAAAGAAATGCAGGAGAACACTGCTAAACAGGCAGAAGACAATAAAGAGGAAGCACAAAAATCCCTTAAAGAATTGCAGGAGAACACTGCTAAAGAGTTACAAATCCTTAAAGAAAAACACGATAACATAATCAAACAGGTAGAAGTCCTTACAGAAAAACAGGAAAACGCATCCAAACAGATGATGGAAATGAACAAAACCATACTAGACCTAAAAAGGGAAGTAGACACAATAAAGAAAACCCAAAATGAGGCAACACTGGAGATAGAAACCCTAGGAAAGAAATCTGGAACCATAGATACGAGCATCAACAACAGAATACAAGAGATGGAAGAGAGAATCTCAGGTGCAGAAGATTCCATAGAGAACATCGGCATAACAATCAAGGAAAATGTAAAATGCAAAAAGATCCTAACTCAAAACATCCAAGAAATACAGAACACAATGAGAAGGCCAAACCTACGGATAATAGGAGTGGATGAGAATGAAGATTTTGAACTCAAAGGACCAGCAAACATCTTCAACAAAATTATAGAAGAAAACTTCCCAAATCTAAAGAAAGAGATGCCCATGAACATACAAGAAGCCTACAGAACTCCAAATAGACTGGACCAGAAAAGAAATACCTCCCGACACATAATAATCAGAACAACAAATGCTCTAAATAAAGATAGAATACTAAAAGCAGTAAGAGAAAAAGGCCAAGTAACATATAAAGGCAAGCCTATCAGAATTACACCAGATTTTTCACCAGAGACTATGAAAGCCAGAAGATCCTGGACAGATGTTATACAGACACTAAAAGAACACAAATTCCAGCCCAGGCTACTATACCCAGCCAAACTCTCAATTAACATAGATGGAGAAACCAAAGTATTCCACGACAAAACCAAATTCACACATTATCTCTCCACGAATCCAGCCCTTCAAAGGATAATAACAGAAAAAAACCAATACAAGGACAGGAACCACGCCCTAGAAACAACAAGAAGGTAATCCCTCAACAAACCTAAAAGAAGACAGCCACAAGAACAAAATGCCAACTTTAACAACAAAAATAACAGGAAACAACAATTACTTTTCCTTAATATCTCTTAATATCAATGGATTCAACTCCCCGATAAAAAGACATAGACTAACAAACTGGCTACACAAACAAGACCCAACATTTTGCTGCTTACAGGAAACTCATCTCAGAGAAAAGGATAGACACTACCTCAGAATGAAAGGCTGGAAAACAATTTTCCAAGCAAATAATATGAAGAAACAAGCTGGAGTAGCCATTCTAATATCTGATAAGATTGACTTCCAACCCAAAGTCATTAAAAAAGACAGGGAGGGACACTTCATACTCATCAAAGGTAAAATCCTCCAAGAGGAACTATCAATCCTGAATATCTATGCTCCAAATACAAAGGCAGCCACATTCATTAAAGAAACTTTAGTAAATCTCAAAGCACACATTGCACCTCATACAATAATAGTGGGAGACTTCAACACACCACTTTCACCAATGGACAGATCATGGAAACAGAAACTAAACAGGGACACAGTGAAACTAAGAGAAATTATGAATCAAATGGATCTGGCAGATATCTACAGAACATTCTATCCTAAAACAAAAGGATATACCTTCTTCTCAGCACCTCATGGTACCTTCTCCAAAATTGACCACATAATTGGTCACAAAGCAGGCCTCAACAGATATAAAAATATTGAAATTGTCCCATGCATCCTATCAGATCACCATGGACTAAGGCTGATCTTCAATAACAAAATAAATAATAGAAAGCCAACCTTCACGTGGAAACTGAACAACACTCTTCTCAATGATACCTTGGTCAAGGAAGGAATAAAGAAAGAAATTAAGGACTTTTTAGAGTTCAATGAAAATGAAGCCACAACATACCCAAACGTATGGGACGCAATGAAAGCATTTCTAAGAGGAAAACTCATAGCTCTGAGTGCCTCCAAAAGGAAACTAGAGAGAACACACATTAGCAGCTTGACAACACACCTAAAAGCACTAGAACAAAAGGAAGCAAATTCACCCAAGAGGAGTAGACGGCAGGAAATAATCAAACTCAGGGGTGAAATCAACCAAGTGGAAACAAGAAAAACTATTCAAAGAATCAACCAATCAAGGAGCTGGTTCTTTGAGAAAATCAACAAGATAGATAAACCCTTAGCCAGACTCACTAGAGGGCACAGGGAAAGCATCCTAATTAACAAAATCAGAAATGAAAAAGGAGACATAACAACAGATCCTGAAGACATCCAAAACACCATCAGATCCTTCTACCAAAGGCTATACTCAACAAAACTGGAGAACCTGGATGAAATGGAGAAGTTCCTAGACAAATACCAGGTACCAAAGTTGAATCAAGATCAGGTTAATGATCTAAACAGCCCTATATCCCCCAAAGAAATAGAAGCAGTCATTAATAGTCTCCCAACTAAAAAAAGCCCAGGACCAGATGGGTTTAGTGCAGAGTTCTATCAGACCTTCAAAGAAGATCTAATCCCAGTTCTTCACAAACTATTCCACAAAATAGAAACAGAAGGTACTCTACCCAACTCATTCTATGAAGCCACAATTACTCTGATACCTAAACCACAAAAAGACCCAACAAAGATAGAAAACTTCAGACCAATATCCCTTATGAATATTGATGTAAAAATCCTCAATAAAGTTCTTGCTAACCGAATCCAAGAACACATCAAAACAATCATCCATCCTGACCAAGTAGGTTTCATCCCAGGGATGCAGGGATGGTTCAATATACGGAAATCCATCAACGTAATCCAGTATATAAACAAACTCAAAGACAAAAACCACATGGTCATCTCGTTAGATGTGGAAAAAGCATTTGACAAGATCCAACACCCATTCATGATAAAAGTCTTGGAAAGATCAGGAATTCAAGGCCCATACCTAAACATGATAAAAGCAATCTACAGCAAACCAGTAGCCAACATCAAAGTAAATGGTGAGAAGCTTGAAGCAATCCCTCTAAAATCAGGGACTAGACAAGGCTGTCCACTTTCTCCATACCTATTCAACATTGTACGTGAAGTCCTAGCCAGAGCAATTCGACAACAAAAGGAGATCAAAGGGATACAAATTGGAAAAGATGAAGTCAAAATATCACTTTTTGCAGATGATATGATAGTATATATAAGTGACCCTAAAAATTCCACCAGAGAACTCCTAAGCCTGATAAACAGATTCGGTGAAGTAGCTGGATATAAAATTAACTCAAACAAATCAATGGCCTTTCTCTACACAAAGAATAAACAGGCTGAGAAAGAAATTAGGGAAACAACACCCTTCTCAATAGTCACAAATAATATAAAATATCTTGGCGTGACTCTAACTAAGGAAGTGAAAGATCTGTATAATAAAAACTTCAAGTCTCTGAAGAAAGAAATTATAGAAGATCTCAGAAGATGGAAAGATCTCCCATGCTCATGGATTGGCAGGATCAACATTGTAAAAATGGCTATCTTGCCAAAAGCAATCTACAGATTCAATGCAATCCCCATCAAAATTCCAACTCAATTCTTCAACGAATTAGAAAGTGCAATCTGCAAATTCATCTGGAATAACAAAAAACCTAGGATAGCAAAAACTCTTCTCAAGGATAAAAGCACCTCTGGTGGAATCACCATGCCTGACCTAAAGCTGTACTACAGAGCAATTGTGATAAAAACTGCATGGTACTGGTATAGTGACAGACAAATAGACCAATGGAATAGAATTGAAGACCCAGAAATGAACCCACACACCTATGGTCACTTGATCTTCGACAAGGGAGCTAAAAACATCCAGTGGAAGAAAGACAGCATTTTCAACAAATGGTGCTGGCACAACTGGTTGTTAACATGTAGAAGAATGCGAATCGATCCATTCCTATCTCCTTGTACTAAGGTCAAGTCTAAGTGGATCAAGGAACTTCACATAAAACCAGAGACACTGAAACTTATAGAGGAGAAAGTGGGGAAAAGCCTTGAAGATATGGGCACAGGGGAAAAATTCCTGAATAGAACAGTAATGGCTTGTGCTGTAAGATCGAGAATTGACAAGTGGGACCTCATGAAACTACAAAGCTTCTGCAAGGCTAAAGACACCATCAATAAGACAAAAAAACCACCAACAGATTGGGAAAGGATCTTCACCTATCCTAAATCAGATAAGGGACTAATATCCAATATATATAAAGAACTCAAGAAGGTGGACTCCAGAAAGTCAAATAACCCCATTAAAAAATGGGGCTCAGAACTGAACAAAGAATTCTTACCTGAGGAATACCGAATGGCAGAGAAGCACCTGAAAAAATGTTCAACATCCTTAATCATCAGGGAAATGCAAATCAAAACAACCCTGAGATTCCACCTCACACCAGTCAGAATGGCTAAGATCAAAAATTCAGGTGACAGCAGATGCTGGAGAGGATGTGGAGAAAGAGGAACACTCCTCCATTGTTGGTGGGATTGCAAGCTTGTACAACCACTCTGGAAATCAGTCTGGCGGTTCCTCAGAAAATTGGACATAGTACTACCGGAGGATCCAGCAATACCTCTCCTGGGCATATATCCAGAAGATGTCCCAACCGGTAAAAAGGACACATGCTCCACTATGTTCATAGCAGCCCTATTTATAATAGCCAGAAGCTGGAAAGAACCCAGATGTCCCTCAACAGAGGAATGGATACAGAAATTATGGTACATTTACACAATGGAGTACTACTCAGCTATTAAAAAGAATGAATTTATGAAATTCCTAGCCAAATGGATGGACCTGGAGGGCATCATCTTGAGTGAAGTAACACAATCACAAAAGAACTCACACAATATGTATTCATTGATAAGTGGATATTAGCCCAAAACTTAGGATACCCAAGATATAATATACAATTTGATAAACGCATGAAACTCAAGAAGAATGAAGACCAAAGTGTGGACACTGTGCAACTTCTTAGAATTGGGAACAAAACACCCAGGGAAGGAGTTACAGAGACAAAGTTCGTAGCTGTGATGAAAGGATGGACCATTTAGAGACTGCTGTATCCAGGGATCCGTCCCATAATCAGCTTCTAAATGCTGACACCATTGCATACACTAGCAAGATTTTGCTGAAAGGACCCAAATATAGCTGTCTCTTGTGAGACGATGCTGGGGCCTAGCAAACACAGGAGTGGATGTTCACAGTCAGCTATTGGATGTATCACAGGGCTCCCAATGGAGAAGCTAGAGAAAGTACCCAAGGAGCTAAAGGGATCTGCAACCCTATTGTTGGAACAACATGATGTACTAACCAGAACCCCGGAGCTCTTGTCTCTAGCTGCATATGTATCGAAAGATGGTCTAGTCGGCCATCACTGGAAAGAGAGGCCCATTGGACTTGCAAACTTTATATGCCCCAATATAGGGGAATGCCAGGGCCAAAAGAATGGGAATGGGTGGGTAGGGAAGTGGGGGGCGCTATGGGGGACTTTTGGGATAGTATTGGAAATGTAATTGAGGAAAATATGTAATAAAAATATTAAAAAAAAAACAAATAAAAAGTATTTCCATCATTTGATTGGCAATGTCTATTTTTCTCCAGGAGATTTCTTCTTCTGAAACTATCACATAGTGGTTGTTGGGATCTTTCCTTTTGTCACTTTATAAATAGTACCTGTAAAAATATTAACATAGCAGTTAGGTGCCTTTAATCTCAGTACTCAGGAGACAGTAGATCTCTGTAAATATAAAGCCAGCCTGGTCTATGCAGCATGTTCAATGCCAACCAGAACTACTGTGGTTGTTTTAAAGAAAATGCCCCACATAGACCAATAGAGAGTGGCACTATTAAGAGGTATGGCCTTTTCATAGTAGATATGGCTTTCTTGGAGGAAGTGTGTCATAAGGGAGTGGGGTTTGGGATCTCATAAGCTCAAGCCAGGCCTAGTGTGGCTCATTTGTTCTTCCTGCTGCCTTCCAATACAGATACAGAACTCTCAGCTGCCTCTCCAGCACCATGTCTGTATGTGTGTCACCATGCTTCCTACCATGATGATAATGGACTAAACCTCTAAACCTGCAAAACAGCCCCAATTAATTGTTTTCTTCTATTACTCATAGTGTCTCTTCACAACAATGAAACCCTAAGACAGCTACATACTGAGACCCTGTCTAAAAGAAAGAAAACTTGAGAAACAATTTAGAACAGAGGAAGTTGATCAGTGGTAAAAGCATTTGCCCTGCAAGTCTGAGGACTGAAGTTCAAATCCTCAGAATTCATGTAAATGCTGGATATATGGTCATGGTAGCCCTCCTCTAATTTCAGACTTGGAAAGCAAAGAGAGGGGATTCCCAGAGCAAGCTGGCTAGCAAGATTTAGTCATATTGTGTGAGGTCAAGGTTTGATTGAAGACTTTGCTTCAATGAATAAAACAGAAGAATGACTGAAGATGATTCCTAACATCAACATCAGATGATACACAAGCAAAAAAAAAAAAAAAAAAGAAATGCATACATATACACATACAAACAAGCACGTGGAAAAGAAAAAAGAAACAGTACAACCTGCTAACTAACATATGTATAGCAAAAATATATTTTTCTGGCAGCTGAAGAGATGACTCAGAAGTTAACAATGCCTGCTTATTTTCCAGAGGACCCAAGTTCAGTTCCCAGAACTCCCATGGTTACTCATACCACAGGTACCTGAACACTTGTGACACATACATATATACATGTAAATAAAAAACAGTTTAAACTATGTTTAAAACAGACATATACTTCCTGGTTTATTTCCTATTTTAATGGTTGATAGTACCTTCTGACATCAACAACTTTTAAGTCTGTGCAATCAAAATGTTTCTTCTCCACTTTTAGTTTCTTAGTTGTTTTTTTTTATTTATTTACTTAAGAAGGTTTTTTTCCCCCACCTCCAAGTTATTTTCATACTCTCCTAAATGTTCACCTAACATTTTGGGTTTTTTAAAGACATTTAAGCCATCTGAAATACATTTTATGTATAATGTAAGCAAAGAAACTATTTTCATCTTGTTGAAAATCAAATGATGCTGATACTACTTATTAGGTAATTATTATAACCAACAAATTTAAATAGATCACTGTCTTGCTCAACTGAGCCCCATTGAATAAGCATATGCTTATTGCCTATACTTAAGCCAGAGCTTTACTAGAACTCACATGAGAAAGGGAACTTTGCTCTTCACTATCTCTTTTCTCTTTTTCTTATGCCTAAAACATGCCTCTATACCTAGAGAAGTGTCTTCCACCAATGTAGGTGCTCAAAACATCTTTAATCCCTCCACCAGCACTTGGGAGGTTGAAGTATATAGGTCATTATTTCTTTGAGGCCAGCTTGGACTATGTAGTTAGTTTCAAGCCAGCCAAAGGTACATAGTGAGACTCTGGGGGAAAGGAAGAAAAAAAAAAAAAGATAGGAAGGAAGGGAAGGAAACGGAAGGAAGAAAAAGAGGGAGGGAAGGAAGGAAGGATGGATGGATGGAATGAAGGAGAAGAAAGGAAAGAGAAGAAAGGAAGGAAGGAAGGAAGGAAGGAAGGAAGGAAGGAAGGAAGGAAGGAAGGAAGGGAAAACAGCCTTGCTAAGTAAATGAATGAATTGTGGGTTAGGGTGGACTCAGTGAGTTTTAACATTTAGAATGTTGGTGTTCACCTCTCCTTTTCCCTAAATTAACTAGTAGGTCCTCAGTCATTTCATCCATCTAGAAAAAGAATATATTTTTTTATTTATAGTTCCAACTGGGATTTTTTTTCAAATAAGTAAAGAAACTATTTTTTTTCTTGTATTTGTCTCATATTCAGACATACTCTCAACTGTGAAGGAACTTTACAGGTCTTCCATAGGTTTTTGCAAATTATTCTGGATTTCCTAGAAACATACCACTATCAGATTATTGCATTTGTGCTACTTTGTGGGTTCTTCTTTCTTCCACCCTTTCAACCACCTAACACTAAATAAAAGAAAAAAAGGATAAAGGGGAAAGGAAAGAGTTCCCTGAATAAAATCAAGGGTTGGAAACTGGGAGAGAGGTGTTGTCATTAGACTACTTCCTGCTGATTAGGGGCATTGAGTTCCTGGGGGCAAGTTTGAGTTTCACTGCCGTGATATCTAATTTCTGCTTGTTGTTGTTTTTTCCTTTGCAAACAATGATTTAACAAACTGTGATCAACAACAACCAACCAACAACCACACACACACTTCTCAGGGCCCCTAGCATTTACATGAAAAGTCCCCAGAATTGCAAACGTCACATGATCACAAAAACTATCTGCAGCTGGTAAAATCATGCCCCTGCTAGAGTATGAGTCAAATCATATTCAGCTGCTGCAGACACTCTGAAGCAGCTCCATATCCCACACCTGGGATTAAAATGAAAGCATATTCTTATAACATTTCAGTACTTTTCAAAGAAATCAAGATTCTAAAATTGTCACTACAGCTTATCATATGCAAATGAAAAAAATTTACTTGTGCCTTGCTAATTCAGATTATTTCCTTTTCTTGATTTAATAGATTAGATGAAACTTTCAAAGCAATGCTGAATAATAGTCGAGAAGCTGAGTATCCCATATTATTCTGACTTTAACAACAATTGTCTCCATAATATGTCATTTGTGCAATCTAGATTACTAGTGTTTAATAACTAGTCTCTGAAACTTTATGTGGTTTCCTGCTTTCTTTTTTCTTAGACTTCAGTTTAAAATGGCTCCTGAGGCTATGCCGGTGCCTGGCAAACACAGAAGTGGATGCTCACAGTCCGCTATTGGATGGAACACAGGGCCCCCAATGGAGGAGCTAGAGAAAATACCCAAGGAGCTAAAGGGGTCTGCCACCCTATAGGTGAAACAACAATATGAACTAACCAGTACCCCCAGAGCTCGTGTCTCTAGCTGCATATGTAGCAGAAGATGGCTTAGTCGGCCATCAATGGTAAGAGAGGACCCTTGGTCTTGCAAACTGTATATGCCCCAATACAGGGGAACACCAGGACCAAGAAGTGGGAGTGGGTGGGTAGGGGAGCAGGGCAGGGGGGGTGGTATAGGGAACTTTTGGGATAGTATTTGAAATGTATATAAAGAAAATAATAAATAAAAAATTAATTTTAAAAATGGCTCATGAATAAAATAATGACCTTTGAAGACTCTATTAGGTTAAAATAATCTATTAATATGATCTTTCATTTGTTCATCTGATAAACTGTATTAAGTATTTCTTAATAAGGTATTTTATAAAGAGCCACGCTTACATTTGTTAGTGAAGCCTATTTGTTCATAATGCATGTTTCTTTCAGTATAATACCTTTCATTTGCTAATATATTTGGTGTAGAATTTTTTACCTCTATGTTAATGAGCTTTTACAGTTCAATTTTTATCTTTCCTTTATTATTTTGAGGGTATCTTATCTAAGCCTCAGAGACTTCACTGTCATTTGTTTATGCTGTGGCCTGAAATAATTCACAATCATTATATTTTATTCTCCTTAAAGCTGTGTTACTTTAAGGTCTTCAAACTAATGCCAATCTGGAAAACATGGCATGTTTTTATGGGTTCCTGCTAATTCTGTGGCAAATTGCCAGGAAGTTAGAGGCATTAACAATACAGTTACAGAAGATGAAACCAAGTCAAAGAGATGTGCTTCTACTGGCTTTACAGGAGAATCTACTTCCTACCTTCTCCTTGTTCAGGGTACATACTTCTTGGCTCACTCACACTGATCTCAGCTCACAGCTCCACTCATAAGGACCCATGTGATAACACCAGAACGTGGATAATCCAGGATGGTTTTCCTGTCACAAGACCTTTCATCATGTCTACCAAGTCCCTTCACCAAGCAAGGAAACAGAAATTCATAGGCTCTAGACACTGAGATGTGTTCTGCCTTGGCGGACTATAATTCTGACTGTCACATGCAGGAATCTGAGTCTTCAGAAACTTTTATAGGAACTAAAAAGAATAATTTTATGACTGTTGACTCTAATAATAGAGCATTAGGACCTATTTTTTTCTTTTTTCAATATTTTATTTTTATATATTAATTTACTTTGTTTTGTTGTTGTTTTGGTTCATTTTGTTTTGTAGGGTCTATGTTGCCCTGGTTGTCCTAGAATTCACTAGGTAGATCAGGCTAGACTCAAACTCATAGAGATCTATTTACCTCTGCTCTAAAGTACTGGGATTAAAGGAGTGTACCATCATGCTTGGCCTACTTTTTTGTTTAATTTTATAGGGAAAAAAAGTATTCTAGTAGAGATACTTGTCTGTAGAATACTGATATTAAAATTTGATTTTTCACTACAGATACTTTGAGAAGTGATGCCTTAAGTTGTGACTCATGTCTAAGATCATCTGGGACAAAGGCTTTTTAATATGCTTTAGTCATCGTTCTAAATTCTACTATGATTCATGTGTGAGTTTTTATAAATATTCTTTATCCACCTTGGTAATTGGTATGCCCCCAGAAAAATCAACAGGTCAGCAGCCTCCTGTGCTACACATACATCATCTGCTGTTACAAACTTCATGACTAGAAGAGAAGCTGGGAAAACCTATGCATCATCCAACCTAACATCACATCAGGAGAATTCTGTGCTGTCTATATGGGTCTTCAACATTCCACTTATTACTCTCCTGAGATCTTGTGCATCATGTGTGGAAAAGTCACTGAGGACTAGCAGTCTTCTGAACAGAAAGCAGAATATTCTTCCTTCCTTTGGGGAGCTAAAACTCTAGTGATCCATGTTCAGTAATCTCTTGCATCAGATTACTTATCAACTAGCTAACATTAACATAGCATGGGAAGAGATGCAAATGGAAGGCAAGGGAGGCATCAAAAAAAGGAGCATCTTTGACACTTAGTTGCCATGGCAAGGATTTGGGGTCTGTTCAGTTAAAGATATCTGGATTCTTATTATTCCAGAGGAGGGAATGGGGAAACCAGTTCTCTCCTGGAGGAATTTGGGTATGGAGAGCTGTGGCACAGGGTCAGCTCCTGGGTGCAGATGGAAACCAGAAGGATCCTGTCCCAGGCTGCTCCTTGATTCTTGTGTCTTGAGGTTTCCGGATGGGTCCCTCTGAGCAGCAGTGATAGTCTTACCTGCACTCATAGTCTTGTCCACACTCTTGGGAGACTTGCTCTTTCCTGGTGGTATTTGTATATGTAGTACTGTGGCACAGGATCAGCTCTGGGCGCAGAGTGAAATCCCAAAACATATAAACTCAACATATATTCCAGTTTTATTCCTTTTGTGGTACAATAGCCAGATAAAAATCACATATGGATAAAGGGGTTTATTTAGCTTATGTTTTCAGATTACATTCTATCACCATGGGGAAATCAAGGAAGGAACTTCAAAGAGCTGGTCTCATCACATTCACAGTCAAAAGCATACAGAAATGGTGTACAAGTTTGCTGACCTAGATATTTCCCCTATTATATAGACTAAGGCCCCTGTCTAGGCAATGTAGCCCCCATACTGGGTCGGGATTTGCCATAAAATTAGCTTAATTAAAACAATATTCTACATACATGCCCATAGACCAACCTAAATTAAACCTCTCATCTAGACTGTTTTCCTAGGTGATTCTAGGTTGTATACACTTGAAAATTAAGACTAACCATCACAATATGATTTCAAATACATTAGATGATTAACAGGGTCCCTAAAGAATTCTCTTTATTTGCTTTGATTAAATAGCTTGTCACACATTGGCAAGCTTAAAAGTCATTGGGGATTAACACCTTTCTTATAATCAGCCTGTGAAACTATAGATCTGATTACTGATTTACTAATTGGGAAAACTGTTTGTATTTCTGCCTAAATAAATAGTATTATCTATTTAAAGTCTTTCTGGGAAAGAGGCTCCCTGATTTAACCCTATGGTAATAATTCATTCAGGCAAGAAAACTTTAGAAAGCTTAGGAAAACCATCTATCCTAGAGATGTTAATAAATCATATAAACCCACCAAAAATGTAGATTAGCAAAATGGTCCCCTTGGCTGTTGTCCACTGTTACCTGTTGGTCAAGCCTTTTATTAATGTGTAACAAACATTACCTTTCTTCTGCACTATGCTCTTTATTTCTTGTCTGAAGACTTTGAGGGGAGCCACAAGGATTGGGGATCCAGGGTGAGATCAAAAGGAGATTTTTCTCAACATTCTGGTTATCTTTTAAAGACTAAACCTAGAGTCATGTGTGATGTTTGGTCATCGTATTGCTTCTGTTTGAATTTTCAAACTGGAAAAGTTCACATTTTTAATTCCAGAACCAAGGAAATATCACTATCTATAGTATCTATCTGTATCTTTTCCTTCCTTCATTTTTTTTGTTTCTTTATTTATGTCAGGCTTTCACTGTACAGGCTAGCTTAACCTCAACATTTTTCTCTCTATCCACTAAGTCTGGGAATACAGATGTCAACACCAGGGTTCACTTTGTACTTTTCAATTAAGAAACTAAAGGTAAAATATGTTTTGAATAGGGTGGTGGGTCAACTGAAGCAGAAATAAAAGCAGAAGAAAGCTATGTAGAAACAATATTTGTATTTAACTAATGAAACCTGGAGAGGCCTGAACCAGGACACAATAAACCCAAGATATACAGATTAAGTGGGTAATCATAAAGACAAATAAGCAAATGGTCATTTCCAGAACAGGCAGTCCCTGTCCCCTTGGCAAGGGTTTGCCTTGGTGTGAACACACAAAAGAGAGAGGAAATGAAGCTGTGGGGATTTGGGGCACCCACAGGCAATCACAAAAGAAAAAAGGAAAATGCAAAGGGCCACAACTTACCTATCAGCTGTAATCACAAATTCGTACAACTTAATGTGAAACCATTGTCATCCTCACACTTTTTTTCCCGGCTAGGCATTAGGTCTTCTGGCAAAGGGAAAAAGAGACTGTATCAGAAAGTTGTAGAAGCCTATGCTGGTTATATTTGTGGTATTGTAAAGTGCCAAAAAAAAAGTCCTAAAAATGCACTACTATATATTTGAGGGAAAAAGAACCAAGATGAATAAACTGATCTACAACGAAACAAATGTATTCATTTTACACAAAGTTGTTATGACTTAGAAATTATTTGTTAGAGGTTAAATCCTATTGCTGTGATGTATTTCTAAAAAAAAAAAGAGCCAATAACTAAATAAGAAACTTTTAATTATTTATTTTTTATGCAGTCAGCCACTTATTTCTCTTATTTGTAGTGTGTGTTCACTGTGAATCATTTCTATAGCATGAGAAGTTAGTATGAATCTTAGATACTGGAACATGTATGCACATGTGTGTGAAGATGCCAACAAAACATTTTTTTCAACAAGTGTCTATGTTTTAAAAGATTTCTGTGTATCAAGACAGTTGGAAAAAGAATTACTGTGAAATGAAGCCTGTTTTCAAGCTATGGACCAATGTCAAACTATCTAAAAATATGCACTGATAACTCAATTGTTTCAATGTCACTCTTATGAGACACTGTGTAAAAAACATGTACTGAAAGAGTAGAAAAGACTTTATGAATTTAATGTGAGTAGGTTTCTGGTTTTCAAGTTCCAAATGCTTGATTGACAATTGGCTCCTTTGCCCATTTGCCCTTTGAATATAAAAATGTGTATATTTATCTTCATTGTAAAACATCTTAAATTATGAAAACATTTCACATACATATACATAAGAAGCATTTTGAAACTATTTGAGGTCAATGTAATTCTACTATCTTAAACCAGTTTGTGAAGTAAAACTTATTCATGATTTGGGGCTGGATTTGGGGGTAGATTCCAATCCATCCTTGCCTGGCATTTGTCAATTACTACATAAATGTCAAGTAAAAATGTTCAATTCAAGGGGGGACGGTGATAGCTTAAGTTTAACGATGTGAAACTTTATATAAAGATTAGCATACTACATTTGTAATGGCTAAACAATACACTGTTCCTTCCAATGTATGGATGAATAGAATCATGGTAGATTTTTAATTTATAATATTGCCTGTTTTATAGCCTTACATGTTAAATGAACTACATGAAAAATATGTCATTTCATATTCCATCCTTATCTATAGAGAAATCCTATGCCTGATTTCAAGACAGAGTTTTAAGTAGTGTCCACATTTTAAAAGCCACATTTACAGAAATCATGCAAACTGAATATTATCCTCATCATCTGGTACAGAAAACTCAGGCAGATTTAATATTGTATTCACCATCTGTTAAAACATGTCCTTCAAATCAACCATATTTGGAATTCATAGTATTCTTTGCTTCAATGCAACAAGGTGTTGTAATAACAGATTTGATGTGGACCTGTTTCTTCCTGGTAACAGTAGACTTGTAGTTGCCATTCAGGGTGTGTCTAGAAGATGTGAAGGTAGAGACATGTTCTTGCTTAAATCTATAACAATAGACAGATACAAGAGAAGGTGTTACTACAATGAACTAGGCTGCTGATTGTAGGAATTTGCCATTGTCATGGTGGTGGGATTAGTTAGTTCTGTTCAGTAGAGGTAGACTGAAAAGAGTTATTTGAAGGTGGTAAAAGAGATGTTTGTTAGGAATTAATCTGTGAGGCTGAGAGAACTTCTGGAAGGAGCAACCCCAGGCCCATCTTGCCAATTTATCACTCTGCCTATGTCTGCTTCATTGGTTTTAGTGAAAATTCTCTGGATGCTCGGTGCATCGAGATCATCTTTGCTTGTGTGGGCACAGGCAAAGTATGGATATAATTATTTTAATGTATGATCACAAAGGGAAATATTCTTCCAGAGTAATTGGGCTGAGTGACTGAAAATATATTGCTAAGGAATGAGTCAGTTATTTCAAAAGTAATGTTAGCAGAAAGTTTCCTTAAGGGCAATATATATACAATATAAGGTCTAACATCCCCAATGAGAGCTAGGTAATGATTCTGATAGAAAATCCACACCTAAGCTTATCTAGAAAGAATTCTGAATTTCAAAGAGAATCTTTTTAATCTCTAGAGAAAAATCCCTCACAAAGTAGGCAAATTAGGTTATCATCAAATGTCTGACACTCTTCCTTGAAATTAGGAGCCATGGGCAGAGTTTAAGCTAGAATTCTACAGACAGGGACATAGGGTAGTTGAATAAAGAGATTTAAAAAAAAAAAAAAAAGCACATCTTGCCCACACTCTCCTTATAAAAATATCCCTAGAAACAAGATCTTTTCAGAGAAAGAGATTATGATACGGAAGAACAAGTAGCAGTCAGAGAAACCAATAGAATGGTTATAGTCTATTAGTTTAAATAGTTTTTAAAAAACTAGTTGTTATGACTGTGTTTAAGAAAGTCGTTATAAGGTTGACAAGATGGGACACTAAAACAAAAACAAATATAAATTGTGTGTAAACCTAACTAAAGATATGAAAACTTATGCAATGAAAACTTCAAGCTTCTAAGGGAGGAAATTGAGGAATACAGAATATGGAAAGTCCTCCCATTCTCGTAGACTGGTAGAAAAACATGAACATGATTATCTTATTAAAAAATAAATAAATGTAGGGTATCTGCCAAACAAACAAACAAACGTCTTCCCACAATGTTGGGATTGTATAAAATGTCAAAAATAAAACATTTGAATTGTTTGAAGACCACTTAATCTTTCCCTTGATTTGTGCAGTTACATTTTAGTTTATTTGTCAAGCTGTTTTCCATTAGTTTTTTTTAGAATTAATTTTTTTAATTAGGTATTTTCCTCATTTACATCTCCAATGCTATCCAAAAAGTCCCCAATAATCTCCCCCCCCCCACTCCCCTACCCACCCACTCCCACTTTTTGGCCTTGGCCTTCCCCTGTACTGGGGCATATAAAATATGCAAGTCCAATGGGCCTCTCTTTCCAGTGATGGCCTACTAAGCCATCTTTTGATACATATGCAGCTAGAGTCAAGAGCTCTGGGGTACTGGTTAGTTCATAATGTTGTTCCACCTATAGGGTTGCAGATCCCTTTAGCTCCTTGGGTACTTTCTCTAGCTCCTCCATTGGGGGCCCTGTGATCCATCCAATAGCTGACTGTGAACATCCACTCCTGTGTTTGCTAGGCCCCAGCATTGTCTCACAAGAGAGAGCTCTATCTGGGTCCTTTCAGCAAAATCTTGCTAGTGTATGCAATGGTGTCAGCGTTTAGAAGCTGATTATGGCATGGATCCCTGGATATGGCAGTCTTTAGATGGTCCATCCTTTCCTCACAGCTCCAAACTTTATCTCTGTAACTCTTTTCATGGGTGTTTTGTTCCCAATTCTAAGAAAGGGCACAGTGTCCACACTTTGGTCTTCATTCTTCTTGAGTTACATGCGTTTAACAAATTGTATCTTATATGTTGGGTATCCTAAGTTTTGGGGCTAATATCCACTTATCAGTGAGTACATATTGTGTGAGTTCCTTTGTGATTGTGTTACCTCACTCAGGATGATGCCCTCCAGGTCCATCCATTTGCCTAGGAATTCCATAAACTCATTCTTTTTAATAGCTGAGTAGTACTCCATTGTGTAAATGTACCACATTTTCTGTATCCATTCCTCGGTTGAGGGGCATCTGGGTTCTTTCCAGCTTCTGGCTATTATAAATAAGGCTGCTATGAACATAGTGGAGCATGTGTCCTTCTTACCGGTTGGAACATCTTCTGGATATATGCCCAGGAGAGGTATTACTAGATCCTCTGGTAGTATTATGTCCAATTTTGTGAGGAACCGCCAAACTGATTTCCACAGTGGTTATACAACCTTGCAATCCCACCAACAATGGAGGAGTGTTCCTCTTTCTCCACATCCTCGCAAGCATCTGCTGTCATCTGAATTTTTGATCTTGGCGATTATGACTGGTGTGAGGTGGAATCTCAGGGATGTTTTGATTTGCATTTCCCTGATGATTAAGGATGTTGAACATTTTTTCAGGTGCTTCTCTGCCATTCGGTATTCCTCAGGTGATAATTCTTTGTTCAGTTCTGAGCCCCATTTTTAATAGGGTTATTTGATTTTCTGGAGTCCACCTGCTTGAGTTCTTTATTAGATATTAGTCCCCTATCTGATTTAGGATAGGTAAAGATCCTTTCCCAATCTGTTGGTGGTCTTTTTGTCTTATTGATGGTGTCTTTTGCCTTGCAGAAGCTTTGCAGTTTCATGAGGTCCCACTTGTCAATTCTCGATCTTACAGCACAAGCCATTGCTGTTCTATTCAAGAATTTTTCCCCTGTGCCCATATCTTCAAGGCTTTTCCCCACTTTCTCCTCTATAAGTTTCAGTGTCTCTGGTTTTATGTGAAGTTCCTTGATCCACTTAGATTTGACCTTGGTACAAGGAGATAGGAATGGATCAATTCGCATTCTTCTACATGATAACCCCCAGTTGTGCCAGCACCATTTGTTGAAAATGCTGTCTTTTTTCCACTGGATGGTTTTTGCTCCCTTGTCAAAGATCAAGTGACCATAGGTGTGTGGGTCCATCTCAGGGTCTTCAATTCTGTTCCATTAGTCTACTTGTCTGTCGTTATACCAGTACCATGCAGTTTTTTTATCACAATTGCTCTGTAGTAAAGCTTTAGGTCAGGTATGGTGATTCCACCAGAGGTTCTTTTATCCTTGAGAAGAGTTTTTGCTATCCTAGGTATTTTGTTGTTCCAGATGAATTTGCAGATTGCCCTTTCTAATTCCTTGAAGAATTGAGTTAGAATTTTGATGGGGATTGCATTGAATCTGTAGATTGCTTTTGGCAAGATAGCCATTTTTACAATGTTGATCCTGCCAATCCATGAGCATGGGAGATCTTTCCATCTTCTGAGATCTTTAATTTCTTTCTTCAGAGACTTGAAGTTCTTGTTATACAGATCTTTCACTTCCTTAGTTAGAGTCATGCCAAGGTATTTTATATTGTTTGTGACTATTGAGAAGGGTGTTCTTTCCCTAATTTCTTTCTCAGCCTGTTTATCCTTTGTGTACAGAAAGGCCATTGACTTGCTTGAGTAAATTTTATATCCAGCTACTTCATTGAAGCTGTTTATCAGGCTTAGGAGTTCTCTGGTGGAATTTTTAGGGTCACTTATATGTACTATCATATCATCTGCAAAAAGTGATATTTTAACTTCTTCGTTTCCAATTTGTATCCCCTTGATCTCCTTTTGTTGTCTAATTGCTCTGGCTAGGACTTCAAGTACAATGTTGAATAGGTAGGGAGAGAGTGGGCAGCCTTGTCTAGTCCCTGATTTTAGTGGGATTTCTTCCAGCTTCTCACCATTTACTTTGATGTTGGCTACTGGTTTGCTGTATATTGCTTTTATCATGGTTAGGTATGGGCATTGAATTCCTGATCTTTCCAAGACTTTTATCATGAATGGGTGTTGGATTTTGTCAAATGCTTTTTCAGCATCTAAGGAGATGATCATGTGGTTTTTTGTCTTTGAGTTTGGTTATATAACGGATTACATTGATGGATTTTCGTATATTGAACCATCCTTGCATCCCTGGGATGAATCCTACTTGGTCAGGATGGATGATTGTTTTGATGTGTTCTTGGATTCGGTTAGTGAGAACTTTATTGAGGATTTTTGCATTGATATTCATAAGGGAAAATGGTCTGAAGTTCTCTATGTTTGTTGGGTCTTTTTGTGGTTTAGGTATCAGAGTAATTGTGGCTTCATAGAATGAGTTGGGTAGAGTAACTTTTGTTTCTATTTTGTGGAATAGTTTGTGAAGAACTGGGATTAGATCTTCTTTGAAGGTCTGATAGAACTCTGCACTAAACCCATCTGGTCCTGGACTTTTTTTTTGGTTGGGAGACTATTAATGACTGCTTCTATTTCTTTAGGGGATATGGGACTGTTTAGATCATTAACCTGATGTTGATTTAACTTTGGTACCTGGTATCTGTCTAGAAACTTGTCCATTTCATTCAGGTTCTCCAGTTTTGTTGAGTATATCCTTTTGTAGAAGGATCTGATGGTGTTTTGGATTTCTTCAGGATCTGTTGTTATGTCTCCCTTTTCATTTCTGATTTTGTTAATTAGAATACATTCCCTGTGCCCTCTAGTGAGTCTGGCTAAGGGTTTATCTATCTTGTTGATTTTCTCAAAGAACCAGCTCCTCTATCGGTTGATCTTTGAATAGTTCTTCTTGTTTCCACTTGGTTGATTTCACCCCTGAGTTTAATTATTTCCTGCCATCTACTCCTCTTGGGTGAATTTGCTTCCTTTAGTTCTAGAGCTTTTAGGTGTGTTGTCAAGCTGCTAATGTGTGCTCTCTCTAGTTTCTTTTTGGAGGCACTCAGAGCTATGAGATTTCCTCTTCGAAATGCTTTCGGTAGGGCCACAAGCCTCTTCCTGTCTGAACAGCACCTGGGTAGCTAGAGTGCAGGGTCTGCTGACACCCGCCAGCTACCCAGGACACCCGCCACAGGATTTTGAGACTTCTGGTGAGTGGAACACAGCTTCTGCTCCAGTCCAATCACGCGGGAACTGAGACTGCTTTGGTTGGGGAGGCAGAAATCTGGCCTGAGTAGGGCCACAAGCCTCTTCTGGTCAGAAAAGCACAGGGGTAGCTAGGGCGCAGGGTCGGCTGACACTCGCCAGCTACCCACAACTCCCGCCACAGGATCTTAAGACTTCTGGTGAGTGGAACACAGCTTCTGCCCCAATCCAATTGCACGTGGGACCTGAGACTGCATTAGTTAGGGAAGCAGAAAACCAGCCTGAGTAGGGCCACAAGGCTCTTCGGGTCTGACCAGCACCTGGGTAGCTAGAGCGCAGGGTCGGATGACACCTGCCAGCTACCCTCGACACCCGCCACAGGATTTTGAGACTTCTGGTGAGTGGAACACAGCTTCTGCTCCAGTCCAATCCCGCGGGACCTGAGACTGCTTTGGTTGGGGAGGGAGAAATCCAGCCTGAGTAGGGCCACAAGCCTCTTCTGGTCTGAACAGCACTGGGGTAGCTAGAGCACAGGGTCTGCTGACACCCGCCAGCTACCCACGGCACCTGCCACAGGATTTTGAGACTTCTGGTGAGTGGAACACAGAGTCTGCTCCAATCTTTAAACAGTGACAACAATAACAACTAATCCCAGAGATTACCAGATGGCGAAAGGTAAACGTAATAATCTTACTAACAGAAACCAAGACCACTCACCATCATCAGAACCCAGCACCCCCACTTCGCCCAGTCCAGGGCACCCCAACACACCGGAAAAGCTAGACACGGATTTAAAAGCATATCTCCTGATGATGATAGAGGACTTCAAGAAGGACTTTAATAACACACTTAAAGAAATGCAGGAGAACACTGCTAAACAGGCAGAAGACAATAAAGAGGAAGCACAAAAATCCCTTAAAGAATTGCAGGAGAACACTGCTAAAGAGTTACAAATCCTTAAAGAAAAACACGATAACATAATCAAACAGGTAGAAGTCCTTACAGAAAAACAGGAAAACACATCCAAACAGATGATGGAAATGAACAAAACCATACTAGACCTAAAAAGGGAAGTAGACACAATAAAGAAAACCCAAAATGAGGCAACACTGGAGATAGAAAATATCACTCTTTGCAGATGATATGATAGTATATATAAGTGACCCTAAAAATTCCACCAGAGAACTCCCAAGCCTGATAAACAGCTTCAATGAAGTAGCTGGATATAAAATTAACTCAAGCAAGTCAATGGCCTTTCTGTACACAAAGGATAAACAGGCTGAGAAAGAAATTAGGGAAACAACACCCTACTCAATAGTCACAAATAATATAAAATACCTTGGCATGACTCTAACTAAGGAAGTAAAAGATCTGTATGATAAGATCTTCAAGTCTCTGAAGAAAGAAATTAAAGATCTCAGAAGACGGAAAGATCTCCCGTGCTCATGGATTGGCAGGATCAATATAGTAAAAATGGCTATCTTGCCAAAAGCAATCTACAGACTCAATGCAATCCCCATCACAATTCCAACTCAATTCTTCAACGAATTAGAAAGGGCAATCTGCAAATTCATCTGGAATGACAAAAAACCTAGGATAGCAAAAACTCTTCTCAAGGATAAAAGAACCTCTGGTGGAATCACCATGCCTGACCTAAAGCTGTACTACAGAGCAATTGTGATAAAAACTGCATGGTACTGGTATAGCAACAGACAAGTAGACCAATGGAACAGAATTGAAGACCCTGAGATCAACCCACATACCTATGTTCACTTGATCTTTGACAAGGGAGCTAAAACCATCCAGTGGAAAAAAGACAGCATTTTCAACAAATGGTGCTGGCACAACTGGTGGTTATCATGTAGAAGAATTTGAATTGATCCATTCCTATCTCCTTGTACTGAGGTCAAATCTAAGTGGATTAAGGAACTCCACATAAAACCAGAGACACTGAAACTTATAGAGGATAAAGTAGGGAAAAGCCTCAAAGATATGGGTACAGGGGGAAAATTCCTGAATAGAACAGCAAAGGCTTGCGCTATAAGATCAAGAATCGATAAATGGGACCTCATAAAGTTGCAAAGCTTCTGCAAGGCAAAAGACACCATCAATAAGACAAAAAGGCCACCAACAGATTTGGAAAGGATCTTTACCTATCCTAAATCAGATAGGGGACTAATATCCAATATATATAAGCAACTCAAGAAGGTGGACTCCAGAAAATCAAATAACCCCGTTAAAAAATGGGGCTCAGAACTGAACAAAGAATTCTCACCTGTGGAATACCGAATGGCAGAGAAGCACCTGAAAAAATGTTCAACATCCTTAATCATCAGGGAAATGCAAATCAAAACAACCCTGAGATTCCACCTCACACCAGTCAGAATGGCTAAGATCAAAAATTCAGCTGACAGCAGATGCTGGCGAGGATGTGGAGAAAGAGGAACACTCCTTCATTGTTGGTGGGATTGCAAGCTGGTACAACCACTCTGGAAATCAGTTTGGCGGTTCCTCAGAAAATGGACATAATACTACCTGAGGATCCAGCAATACCTCTCCTGGGCATATATCCTGAAGTTGTTCCAACCGGTAAGAAGGACACATGCTCCACTATGTTCATAGCAGCCTTATTTATAATAGCCAGAAGCTGGAAAGAACCCAGATGCCCCTCAACAGAGGAATGGATACAGAAAATGTGGTACATTTACACAATGGAGTACTACTCAGCTATTAAAAGGAATGAATTTATGAAATTCCTAGGCAAATGGATGGATCTGGAGGGCAACATTCTGAGTGAAGTAACATATTCACAAAGGAACTCACACAATATGTACTCACTGATAAGTGGATATTAGCCCAAAACTTAGGATACCCAAGATATAAGATACAATTTGTTAAACGCATGAAACTCAAGAAGAACGAAGACCAAAGTGTGGAAATTGTGTCCCTTCTTGGAATTGGGAACAAAACACCCATGGAAAGAGTTACAGAGATAAAGTTTGGAGCTGTGAAGAAAGGATGGACCATCTAAAGACTGCCATATCCAGGGATCCATCCCATAATCAGCTTCCAAACGCTGACACCATTGCATACACTGGCAAGATTTTGCTGAAAGGACCCAGATATAGCTGTCTCTTGTGAGACAATGCCGGGGCCTAGCAAACACAGAAGTGGATACTCACAGTCAGCTATTGGATGGATCACAGGGCCCCCAATGGAGGAGCTGGAGAGAGTACCCAAGGAGCTAAAGGGAACTGCATCCCCATAGGTGGATCATTATTATGAACTAACCAGTACCCCAGAGCTCTTGTCTCTAGCTGCATTTGTATCAAAAGATGGCCTAGTAGGCCATCACTTGAAAGAGAGGCCCATTGGACTTGCCAACTTTATATGCCCCAGTACAGGGGAATGCCAGGGCCAAGGAGTGGGGGTGGGTGGGTGGGGGACTGGGGGGGGAGTGTATTGGGGACTTTTTGGATAGCATTGGAAATGTAATTGAGGAAATTACCTAATTTTAAAAAAAAGATTTTAAAAAAAAAAAGAAAGAAAAGAATTGCTTTCATTGTGTCCCATAAGGTTGGGTATGTTTTGGCTTCATTTTCATTAAACTGCAAAAAGTCCTTAATTTCTTTCTTTATTCCTTCCTTAACCAAGGTATCATTGAGAAGAGTGTTGTTTAGTTTCCATGCATGTGTTGGCTTTCCATTATTTATGTTGTTATTGAAGATCAGCCTTAGTCCATGGTGATCTGATAGGATGCATGGGACAATTTCAATATTTTTGTATATGTTGAGTCTTGTTTTGTGATCATTATGTGGTCAATTTTGGAGAAGGTACCATGAGGTGCTGAGAAGAAGGTGTATCCTTTTGTTTTAGGATAAAATGTTCTGTAGATATCTGTCAGATCCATTTGTTTCATAACCTCTGTTAGTTTCACTGTGTCCCTGTTTAGTTTCTGTTTCCATGATCTGTCTATTGGTGAAAGTGGTGTGTTGAAGTCTCCCACTATTATTGTGTGAGGTGCAATGTGTGCTTTGAGCTTTACTAAAGTATTTTTAATGAATGTGTCTGCCCTTGTATTTGGAACATAGATATTCAGAATTGATAGTTCCTCTTGGAGGATTTTACCTTTGATGAGTATGAAGTGCCCTTCCTTGTCTTTTTTGATGACTTTGCGTTCGAAGTCGATTTTATTAGATATTTGGATGGCTACTCCAGCTGTTTCTTCCTACCATTTGCTTGGAAAATTGTTTTCCAGCCTTTCATTCTGAGGTAGTGTCTATCTTTTTCTCTGAAATGAGTTTCTGGAAGCAGCAAAATGTTGGGTCCTGTTTGTGTAGCCAGTCTGTTAGTCTATGTCTTTTTATTGGAAATTTGAGTCCATTGATATTAAGAGATATTAAGGAAAAGTAATTGTTGCTTCCCTTTATTTTTGTTGTTAGAGTTGGCATTCTGTTCTTGTGGCTGTCTTCTTTAGGTTTAGGATTAACTTCTTGCTTTTTCTAGGACATGGTTTCTGTCCTTGTATTGGTTTTTTTCTGTTATTCTCCTTTGAAGGGCTGGATTCGTGGAAAGATAATGTGAGAATTTGTTTTTGTCGTGGAATACTTTGGTTTCTCCATCTATGGTAATTGAGAGTTTGGCTGGGTATAGTAGCCTGTGCTGGAATTTGTGTTCTCTTAGTTTCTGATAACATCTGTCCAGGCTCTTCTGGCTTTCATAGTCTCTGGTGAAAAATCTGGTGTAATTCTGATAGGCTTGCCTTTATATGTTACTTGACCTTTTTCCCTTACTGCTTTTAGTATTCTATCTTTATTTAGTGCATTTGTTGTTCTGATTTTTATGTGTCGGGAGGAATTTCTTTTCTGCTCCAGTCTATTTGGAGTTCTGTAGGCTTCTTGTATGTTCATGGGCATCTCTTTCTTTAGGTTTGGGAAGTTTTCTTCAATAATTTTGTTGAAGATATTTGCCGGTCCTTTGAGTTGAAAATCTTCATTCTCATCTACTCCTATTATCCGTAGGTTTGGTCTTCTCATTGTGTCTTGGATTTCCTGGATGTTTTGAGTTAGGATCTTTTTGGATTTTGTATTTTCTTTGATTGTTGTGCCGATGTTCTCTATGGAGTCTTCTGCACCTGAGATTCTCTCTTCCATCTCTTGTATTCTGTTGCTGATGCTCGCATCTATGGATCCAGATTTCTTTCCTAGGGTTTCTATCTCCAGCGTTGCCTCACTTTGGGTTTTCTTTATTGTTTCTACTTCCCTTTTTAGGTCTTGGATGGTTTTATTCAATTCCATCACCTGTTATTCTGGTTTTCCTGCAATTCTTTAAGGGATTTTTGCGCTTCCTCTTTAATGTCTTCTACCTATTTAGCAGTGTTCTCCTGCAATTCTTTAAGGGATTTTTGTGCTTCCTCTTTAATGTCTTCTACCTGTTTAGCAGTGTTCTCCTGTATTCTTTAAGTGTGTTATTAAAGTCTTTCTTGATGTCCTCTACCATCACCATGAGATATGCTTTTAGATTTAGGGTCTAGCTTTTCCGGTGTGTTGGGGTGCCCTGGAATGGGTGAAGTGGGAGTGCTGGGTTCTGATGATGGTGAGTGGTCTTGGTTTCTGTTAGTAAGATTCTTACGTTTACCTTTCGCCATCTGGTAATCTCTGGAGTTAGTTGTTTTAGTTGTCTCTGTTTAGAGATTGTTCTTCTGGTGATTCTGTTAGCCTCTGTCAGCAGACCTGGGAGACATGCTCTCTCCTCTGAGTTTCAGTGGTCAGAGCACTCTCTGAAGGCAAGCTTTCCTCTTAGAGGGAAGGTGCACAGATATCTGGTGTTTGGACCTCCTCCTGGCCAAAGATGAAGGCCCAAAACAGGACCTTTCCCAGAAGCTGTGTTGCTTTGGTGGGTCACAGAAGCTGTCAGCTTGTGTGGTGCACACTCTCACCTGTGCAGACTATGTTCGGTGGAGTCCCAGAACCAAGATGGCTACCGCCTATCTAGAGGCAAAAGCCTCCCGGCCCAGGTGGACACCTGTCCTCTGGCCAGGAAGGTGGCCGGATGTCTGGGGCCCGAAAAGGGTGCTGCCTCAGTAGCTCTGTGGCTCCCGTCTGTCCCAGAAGCTGTCAGCTTCTGTGGTGCACACTCTCACCTGTGCAGACTAAGTTCAGCGGAGTCCTGGAACCAAGATGGCTCCCGCTGATCCTGAGGCAAAGGGCTCCCAGGCTGGGTGGACACCTCTCCTCTGGCCTGGAGGGTGGCTGGATGTCTAGGGCCCAAAAAGGACGCTGCCTCAAAGGCTCTGTGGCTCCTGCCTGTCCCACAAGCTGTCAGGTTCTGTGGTGCACACTCTCACCTGTGCAGACTAAGTTCCTAAGTTCAGCGGAGTCCTGGAACCAAGATGGCTTCCGCAGATCCTGAGGCCAAGGGCTCCTGGGCCGGGCGGACACCTGTCCTCTGGCCGGGAGGATGGCTGGATCACCTGAAGTCTTAAGATCCCATGGCTGGTGTTGTGAGTAGCTGGCGGGTGTCAGCCGACTCTGTGCCCTAGCTACCCCAGTGCTGGTCAGACCGGAAGCTTGTCTTTCCATTAGTTTTTATTTAAAAATTTTTCTTACAATGTATTTTCATTATATTTTTTCTCTCCCCCAAATCCTCTCAGATTAGCCTACCTTGCTGCCATTTTTGCTTAATCTGTTTCCTTTCTCTCAAAGGGAACAAAATAAAACAAACAAACAAACAAACCCTCCACACTAAAAATCAAAACAAATAAAAACCTAATAAGAAAAAAAATACCAGAACAGAACAAAAAGCACACAATACACACACACACACACACACACACACACACACACACACACACAAAACATGGTATCCATTTTTTATTGACTAACTTACTTTTGGACATCAGACCTACCCTGAAGTGTGGTTGATATACCCAGTAACAATCCATTAGAAAAAAAACCATTTTCCCCTTTTCAACAAATATAAATAGCTTCTTGGTTAGGGTGGGATTTTGTGTCCACTCCCTTTCTCCATGCTGGAATTCTGTCTAGTTTGAAATTGTGCAGATCTTGTGCATGGTGTCATAGTCTCTATGAATTCATAAATGTGCCAGCCCTGTTGTGTCTAGAAGGCACAGTTTCCTTAGAGTCATCTATCACCTCTGGCTCTTATAATTTTTTTTATTTCCTCTTCTATGTAGATCCCTGAGCATAGAGGGAAGGACTTGATAAAAATATCCCATCTAGGGCTAAGTGGTCCAAAGACACTCACTCTCTGCACATTGTCCAGCTGTGAGTCTCTGTTTCAATTACCATATACTTCAAGAAAAAGCTTCTCTGATGAGGAGAGCTTCTCTTGATTGATTCTTTGATCTCTGGATACAGGTATGTCATTAGCAGCCATTTTATTCCTATGTTACTTTAACAGATTAATAATAGTAGGACAATGGTCCATGACCTGGCTAGTCTCATGTTCTCAGCCTCTTTATCAGTTTCAGATCTGGGTTACATCTAATGTAGTGAACCTTAAATCCAGTTAAAAGTGGTTACTGCCATAATTTCTGTGCTATTACTGTATCAATATTTTTTAGGAAGGTCACTATTGTAAGTCTCAAAATTTGTAACTGGGTGATGTTGGTGATTACTTTTCTCTTCTGGTAACATGCATAATAACTTTCAGCATCATGAATGTTAGTCAGTAGTGATGAAGCTTCTAGTAGATCCTATCAAAGAGAGGCTTCTAGGTTGATCTGGGTTCTCCCTGCCCTCGGGATCTTACATTCTCAGTGGATATACTGGAGACTGTGTAGAATTGTTTCTAATGAGGATGCAAGGCCTATACAAAGCACATGAGGATAGTCAGAAAGAACCTATGATCTTTTATAGGTCTCCATAGAGAACTGTACCCATGATACCCCAAAACAAAGAGTTATGCTTTTAATCACCTCAAAATAAGAATATAAACCTTCATGAAATCGTCCATACTTTTCACATTCAATTTCTTGTCCTCTGACTTCAAAGAGGACTAACACTGAAACTAAAATTTAAAAAAACAACAACAAAAGATGAATAACAACTCTCCACACAGAGATACCTTCCTTTATGATTGCTTTGATATGGGGGCACACCCTGCATATCCAAGACATAGATGATGGCAATTGTTACAGAAAGCACCTCACGTAGATTATGTTGGCAGTATAGTGGTCGGATGTTTTCCCAAAACAATGATAGCTGAGTACTCACTTTGGTTTACTGTTTCAGGTGTGACTAGAAGGCAAAGATGTTGAATTTTATACTCATTGGTCAGAAAATACTTCATAATACATTTCTCAGCTTTCCAACCCTGGGGTATAGCACATTATAAAATGATATTTGGAGACACTCAAAGAGCCAGTTGTGGGGAATATAAAATGAGAGATTAAAGTTGAAAACAGGACTTTACACTATTTCTAGGTTTAAAAAAAAAAAAAACTTTTATTTATTTACAGTCCAGTTTTTACCCCCTCCCACAGTTCCTCATCCCACTCCTCCCCACTCCAAGAGGTTGTCCTCCTCCCTGCAGGCCTCCCCACTCCCTGGTGCCTCAAGTCTCCTATCTTCTCCCATTTAGGTCAGACTAGGCAGTCCTCTGCTGTATGTGTGTCAGGGGGCCTCGAACCAGTTCGTGTATGCTGCTTGGTTGGTAATTCTAGGCTTTTGGCTTACAGCTTTACCTAAAATGTTGCAAAAGTCATTATCAAAGAGAAATTTCCATAGATATTTTTGTAGCAATACATGCTCTTTTTTCCGTAAACGTTTTGTTTTCAAGAATGTCAAGCATGAGAATGGATATTTGGTTGAGAAGTTCCTTGTTTGTGTGTGACAGATCTGTTTTTTACATCTTGATATCATATACCATGGACTACTGTGTTTATTTTGAGCCCTGTACCTTTTTACCAGAGGGATTGGAGAAATGGGCATATTGGATTCTAGGAAACTGTGTGAACAAATGCATTTCATGGAACTTCTTGAAGGAAAAGTGTATGTTATAAAATTAAGAAAGAGAGAGAAATAAGGGCCTCAAGGTAGAAGCTATTCACTATAAATCTTGGGCAGAAAAGAAGAGAGGAAAACCAAGACAAGCCAGTTCGGTAGAGGTGATTTTGAAACTTGTATAAATGAACAATAATGCTGATGTGAGGTGGGGTGAACTATTATGAAATGGAGAAGATTTCCTTGTGAAAGGCAGTTTATAAGATGTAATTCTAAACAAGAGAAGCAGGTGTGTGTGTGTGTGTGTGTGTGTGTGTGTGTGTGTGTGTGTGTGTAAACATGCTTGGCTCTTTTTACTTCTGACAACTGGAGACAATTCTAAGGTACTGATGAAGCTTGTTAAGCACTTTGCCAGATTCTGGTCCTCTTGACCCATACTTTAATCCCTGGAGGCATCTGGGAGTCAAGCCAGTTACAAGAATTGCCAATTCCCTCCTGGGAATGACTTGGATAAATAGGATTTTTATGTTCCTGTTAGTTCATGTGTAAGTAAAGAGTTAGGGAAAAGAGAGCTGCCCAGTGGGGTGTGAAGGACACAGGGCTCCTGTTCCCTGGTGAAATTCCAGGAACCACAGGAAGCCCTTGTGTTCTGAAATGTTCCAATGGGCACAACCCCTTGGCCTGGTTGCATCTGGTTTTCTCTGAGTGTATTTCCATCTCTCCTCCTTATTCTGTGGTGGCAACTAGGGATGGCTTAGCTGGGTTCATGCAGGGATATGGCTTTACTAGTGATTTAGAGACTGGGAAGGAAAGGGCCAAGGCAGATTCCAGTCTCCTTGTTTGTAAAGACCCCCAGGGAGGAGGAAGCAAATGAACTTGTTTGTGTGAAGTGGGCCAGGGTGAATTCTTTTCTTTATTAGGAAGCATGTGACTGCTGAATGGACATTGTTGTGACTCTATGTTTGTAAAAAGTCTCTGTTCTTCTGTCATAACATTTTCCTTTAATCCCTGAAAAAATGACACAGGGACAAACTCAACTTATTTTAAGGAGCTTCTTGGTTCCTTAGGAGCCTCTATTCTCATATCTGTCTCTTCCTTTGATTCTTCCTGTATATCTATCTGCCTTTTATCTTTGGCTTCTTATTCTCTCCAGCCACCTTACCAGCTTTGAATCTTCCCAGATACAAGCCTCAGTCCCCTTTTTCTCTAACTATTGCCTACATGGTTGAACAGGTTCTTGCTGGTGACATCATAACACTCCAAACAATTTAACCCAGACTGTTAATTCTCTCACAGCCTATGTTCGTTGTCTGTTATTGACAAGAGATCCTTTCACTCTTATCTTTGCTTCATGGCTCATCCTACCATGAGGTTTTTATTCTTGGACTTTTAGTGTCTTTGTCTATTCTCTCTCTCTCTCTCTCTCTCTCTCTCTCTCTCTCTCTCTCTCTCTCCGTCTCTTGACTTCTTTCCAATTACTTCTGCTCAAGACTCAGTTATTCACAAAATACATATACTATGCAAGAGCATTTGTGCACATGGTTCAGCTTTCTTGATTCCTCCTGCCTCACCACCAGCCACAGGCATTTATTTGTAAAGGCAGATAAATAAAGATAAAACAAATGAAACACATTTGCAGATCCTGTGCAACAGTGCCCAGAGCTGATCCTGTGCCACAGTGCGCTAGTAGTGTGGACTGGCCTGTGAGCACAGGTAAGACCACCACCTCTGCTCAGAGTGACCCATCTAGACCCTCAGTAGACAGGAACTGAGAGACAGCATGGGACAGGATCCTTCAAGTTTCTGTTTGTGCCCAGAGCTGACCCTGTGCCACAGCTCTCCATACCCAAATTCCTCCAGAAGAGAACTGGTCTCCCAGGAGTAATGACACACAGGCTTGGGGAGGGACAAGCCACAGTCAGAGACAGCAAGACCAGCTAAAAACAGAGATAACCAGATGACAAGAGGCAAGGGTAAGAATATATGCAGCAGAAACCAAGGCAACTTGGCATCTTCAGAACCCAGGTCTCCCACCAGTGTGACCTGGATACACCAACACACCAGAGAAGCAAGACTTTGATTTAAAAATCACATCTCATGATGATGGTAGAGGACTTTAAGAAGGACATAAATAACTCCCTTAAAGAAATACTGGAAAACACTGGTAAACAGGTAGAAGCCCTTAAAGAGGTAACACAAAAATCCCTTAAAGAAATAAAGAAAAACATAACCAGACAGATGAAGGAAGTGAACAAAACAATCCAGGATCTAAAAATGGAAATAGAAACAATAAAGAAGTCACAAAGGGAGACAACCCTAGAGTTAGAAAACCTGGTAAAGAGATCAGAAACCATAGGTACAAGCACAGAAGAGAGAATATCAGGTGCAGAAGATACCATAGAAAACATTGACACAACAGTCAAAGAAAATGCAAAATGCAAAAAACTCCTTACCTAAAGCATCCAGGAAATCCAGGACACAACGAGAAGACCAAACCTAAGGATAATAAATATAGAAGAGAGCAATGACTCCCAATTTAAAGGGCCAGTAAATATCTTCAACAAAATCATAGAAGAAAACTTCCCTAACCTAAAGAAAGAGATGTCCATAAACATATAAGGAGCCTACAGAGGAGGCAGAGGCAGGCAGATTTCTGAGTTCAAGGCCAGCCTGGTCTACAGAGTGAGTTCCAGGACAGCCAGGACTGCACAGAGAAACCTGTCTCAAAAAACAAAACACACACACACAATGCTACAGAACTCCAAACACATTAGACCAGAAAAGAAATTCCTCCTGTCACATAATAGTCAAAATACCAAATGCACTAAACAAAGAAAGAATATTAACAGCAGTAAGGGGAAAAGGTCAAGTAACATATAAAGGCAGGCCTATCAGAATTACACCAGATTTCTCAACAAACACTATGAACGACAGACCCTAAGAGAACACAAATGCCAGCCCAGGCTACTATACCCAACAAAACTCTCATTTACCATAGATGGAAAAAACAAGATATTCGATGACAAAAACACATTTACACAATATCTTTCCACAAATCCAGCCCTACAATGTATAATAGATGGAAAACACCAACACAAGGAGGGAAACTACACTATATCCTAGAAAAAAACAAGAAAGTAATCTTCTTTCAATAAACCCAAAAGATGATAGCCACACAAACATAAAAATAACATCAAAAATAACAGGAAGCAACAACCACTATTCCTTAGTATCTCTTAGTATCAATGGACTCAATTCCCCAATAAAAAACATAGACTAACAGACTGGATACATAAACAGGACCCAGCATTTTGCGCATTCTGGTAACGTACCTCAGTGTCAAAGACAAACACTACCTCAGAGTAAAGGGCTGGAAACAATTTCCCAAGCAAATGGTCCCAAGAAACAAGCTAACAGCCAAGAGTAGACATTCTAATATTTGATAAAATTAACTTTCAACCAAAGTTATCAAAAAGAATAAGGAAGGACACTTCATGCTCATAAAAACAAACAAATAATCAAAACTATCAAAAAGAATTCTCAATTCAGACCATCTATGCTCCAAATGCAAAGGCACCCACATTCAAAAAAGAAACTTTACAAAAGCTCAAAGCACACATCACACAACATATAACTTCAACACACCACTTTCACCAATGAACAAATCATGGAAACAGAAACTAAACAGGGACACATTGAAACTAACAGAAGTTATGGACCACATGGATTTAACAGATATTTATAGAACATTTCATCCTAAAGCAAAAGAATATACCTTCCTCTCAGCACTTCACAGTACCTTCTCCAAAACTGACCATATAATCTGTCACTAAAAGGACCTCAACAGATATAAGAAGATTGAAATAATCCCGTGCATCCTATCAGATCACCACAGATTAAGGCTGGTCTTCAATAGCAACAAAAACAACAGAAAACCCGCATACACATGGAAGGAACAGAAATCCCATCTACACATGGAAGCTGAATGATGCTCTACTCAATGATAACTTGGTCAAGGAAGAAATAAAAAAAAAGAAATTAAAGAGTTTTTAGAATTTAATGAGAATTAAGGTATAACATACCCAAACTTATGGGACACAATGAAAGCAGTGTTAAGAGGAAAACTCATAGCTCTGAGTGCCTCCAAAAAGAAACTGGAGAGAGCATACACTAGCAGCTTAACTGCACACCTGAAAGCTCTAGAACAAAAAGAAGAAAATACAACCAAGAGGAGTAGACAGCAGGAAATAATCAAACTCAGGGCTGAAATCAACCAAGTAGAAACAAAAAGAACTAATCAAAGAATCAACAATACCAGGAGCTGCTTCTTTGAGAAAATCAACAAAATAGATAAACCCTTAACGAGACTAACCAGAGGGCACAGAAACAGTGTCAAAATTAACAAAATTAGAAGTGAAAGGGGAGATATAACAAGAGAAAGTGAGGAAATTCAAAAAAAAATCATCAGATCCTCCTATACTCAGCAAAACTGGAAAATCTGGATGAAATGGACAATTTTCTAGACAAAAACCAAATACCAAAGTTAAATCAGGATCAGATAAACCATCTAAACAGCCCCATAACCCATAAAAATAGAAGCAGCCATTAAAAGTCTCCCAACCAAAAAAGAGCCCAGGAGCAGATTGGTTTAGTGCAGAACTCTATCAGACCTTCAAAGAAGACCTAATAGCAATACTCTTCAAACTATCCCACAAGATACAAACAGAAGAAACACTACCCAATTCATTTTATAAAGCCACAATTATGCTGATACCAAAACCACACAATAACCCAACAAAGAAAGGGAATGTCAGACCAATTTCCCATATGAATCTCGATGTAAAAATACTCAATAAAATTCTCACAACCAGAATCCAAGAATACATCAAAACAGTCATCCATCGTGATCAAGTAGGCTTCATCCCAGGGATGCAGGGATGTTTCAATATACAGAAATCCATCAATGTACTCCTCTATATACAAACTCAAAGAAAAAATACACACAATCATTTCTTTACATGCTGAAAAAGCATTTTACAAAATCCAACACTCCTTTGTGATAAAAGTCTAGGAAAGATCAGGAATTCAAGGCTCATACCTAAAAATAGTAAAAGCAATATATAGCAAAATGGAGAGAAACTTGAAGAAATCCCACTAAAATCAGGGACTAGACAAGGCTGCACTTTCTCTCCCTATCTATTCAATATAGTACTCAAAGTTCTAGCTAGAGCAATTAGACAACAAAAGGAGGTCAAAAGGATACAAATTGGAAAGGAAGAAGTAAAAATATCACTATTTGTATATGATATGATGGTATACCTATGTGACCCTCAAAATTCCACTAGAGAATTCCTAAAGCTAATAAACAACTTCAGCAAAGTGGCTGGATATAAAATTAACTCAAACAAATAAGTGACCTTTCTCTACACAAAGAATAAACAGGCTGAAAAAAGAAATTAGGGAAACCACACCCCTCACAATAGTCACAAATAATATTCATACCTTGGTGTGACTCTACCCAAGAAAGTGAAAGATCTGTATGACAAGAACTTCAAGTCTCTGAAGAAAGGAATAGAAGAAGATCTCAGAGGATAGAAAGATCTCCCATGCTCATGGATTGGCAGGATTAATATAATAAAAATGGCTATCTTGTCAAAAGCAATCTACAGATTCAATGCAATCCCAATCAAAATTCCTACTCAATCCTTCATAGAGTTAGAAAGAGCAATTCTCAAATTCATTTGGAATAACATAAAAACCCAGGATAGTGAAAACTATTCTCAACAATAAAAGAACTTCTGGTGGAATAACGACCCCTTATCTCAAGCTGTATACAGAGCAATAGTGATAAAAACAAAAACAAAAACAAAAACACCTGCATGGTATTGGTATAGTGACAGGCAGGTAGATCAATGGAATAGAATTGAAGACCCCAAAATGAACCCACACACCTATGGTCACTTGATCTTTGACAAAGGAGATAAAACCATTCAATGTAAAAAAAAAACAGCATTTTCAACTGGCAGTCAACATATAGAAGAATGCAAATTGATCCATTCTTATCTCCCTGTACAAAGCTCAAGTCCAAGTCGATCAAGGACCTCCACATAAAAACAGATACACTGAATCTAATAGAAAAGAAAGTAGGGAAAGTCTCGAACACATGGGCACAGAGGAAAAGTTCTTGAACAGAACACCAATGGCTTATGCTCTAAGATCAAGAATCAACAAAGCTTCTGTAAGGCAAAGGACAATATCAGTAGGGTAAAACAGCAACCAAGATCTTTACCAATTTCACATCAGATACAGGGCTAATATCCAATATATACAAAGAACTCAAGAAGTAAGACTCCAGAAAACCAAATAACCTTATTAAAAACCCAGAGCAGAGATAAACAGAGAATTCTCAACTGAGGAAACTTGAAGGGCTCAGAAACACCTAAAGAAATATTCAACAGCCTTAGTCAACAGGGAAATGAAAATCAAAACAGCCCTGAGATTCCACCTCACACCAGTCAGAATAGCTAAAATGGAAAACCCAGGTGACAGCAGATACTGTCAAGGATATGGAAAAAGAGGAACACTCTTCTACTGCTGGTAGAATTGCAAGCTGGTACAACCACTCTAGAAGTCAGTCTGGTGGTTCCTCAGAAAATTGGACCCAGCTATACCACTCCTAGGCATATACCCAGATGATGCTCCAACATGTAATAAGGACACATGCTCCACTATGCTCATAGCAGCCTTATTTATAATATCCAGAAGCTGGAAACAACCCAGATGTCCCTCAAGAGAGGAATGGATACAGAAAATGTAGTACATTTACACAATGGAGTAGTACTTAGCCATTAAAAACAATGACTTCACGAAATTCGCAGGCAAGTGGATGGAACTTGAGAATATCATCCTGAGTGAGGTGACAAAGGAACAAACATGGTATGTACTAACTGATAAGTGGATATTAGCCCAAAAGTTCAGAATGCCTGAGATCCAAGTCACAGACCATATGAAGTTCAAGAAGAAGGAAGACCAAAGTGTGGATGCTTTACTGCTTTTTAGAAGTGTGAACAAAATACCACATGAGGAAATATGGAGACAAAGCATGGAGCAGAGACTGAAGGAAAGGCCATCCAGACACTGCCCCACCTGGGGATCCATCCCATATACAGCCACCAAACCCAAATGCTATTGTGGATGCTAGGAAGTGCTTGCTGATAGAAGCCTGATATGGCTGAAATGATTTGAGAGGCTCTCCCAGAGCCTGACACATACAGAGGAGGAAGCTCACAGCCAACCATTGGAATGAGTTTGGGGGTCCCTGATGGAGGAGTTGGAGAAGTGACTTAGGAGCTGAGGGGGTTTGCAGCCCCATGGAGGGAACAACAGTATCAACAGGCCAGACCCCACACACACACCAGAATTCCCAGGGATTGGACCACCAACCAAAGAATACACATGGAGGGACACAAAGTGCTGGCTGCATATGTGACAGAGGATGGCCTTGTTGGACATCAGTGGGAGGAGAGGCCCTTGGGCCTGAGGGTGTTTACTGCCCCAATGTAGGGGTAGGAATGCCAGGGCAGGAAGAAGGGAGTGGGTGGGTGGGTGGGGGAGCACCTTCATAGAGGTAGGGGGAGGTGGGAGGGGGAGGGAGATTCTGAAGAGACCTGGAAAGGGGAAAATATTTGAAATGTAAACAAAGAAAATATCCAATAAAAAATTGTTAGTTTTTCCTCTATGAATTCCCTGAAACACACATATTCATGATAGAGTATTTGTGACAGTGGTGACAATGACTGCTGCTGCTGCAGTTGCTACTACTACTAACACACACACACACACACACTGGCCTGTTTAATCAAGAAATCCTCCAATAAGGGACAAGGACAACATGCTAATCAAAACATTCATCTTTTGAGCCTAGAGGACTATCTGATATGAGGCACAAAACACAGTGATGTCCAGGTCATGCTGCTGCCAAGGACCATATCTGGGTCCCAGGTCCTGCTGAGCCAGGGATTGAGATCAATGACCTATGTTACCACGAAAGGCCATTCAGATTTCCATGGTCTGTGCTGCAGCCTGGGGCCATGTTATCTATGAGCAGTGTTTCTACCAGGGGTCATATTGAGGTGACTACACTGTCACCTGAGACCATATTGATGCTCATGGTCCAGGCTGCCTCTGAGGGCCTTGTCTGGGTCTGTGTTCCTTCTGCAGCTGGGGGCCATGTTCATGGTCTGTGCTGTCACTGAAAACCATGTGGAACTATGTTCCTGTTGGCTATAAAGAGAGAGGAAGCTACTTTTGCAGTAATATTGATGACAGCAAATATATGGTTAAAAAGGAGGGACAATGAAAGACTTCTGTGACAATCCCTACCCCAACCCTCCCCCTGAAAAGTAATAGCCTAAATAGAAAGCCATCAAGAGAACTCTTTTAAAATGTGATAAGGATGTTAAAGTGTAGTTTTACACAATTAATGGTTTCTAGCAGAAGGTGGTCAGGAGAGAAAGGACTTAGTTCCATTTAAGAGACAGGCCACTGAGAGTTTGACCATGATCCAGTGAGTATAAACATCATAAATTAGACTTTTGGTAGAGTGGGAGATCACAAGAGTGGGAGGGTGGGCACTGAAGGACTGGGAAGTAAGTGTGAACAAGATGCATAATGTGAAATTCCCAAAGAATCAATAAAAATACTATGTTGGAAAAAGGGGAGAGAAGGTCTTCTTTTACATACTGATTATTTATGCTTGAAAGTGAGTCAATGCACCTATTAAAGATAGACCTTTGCTTGACAGTCTATGCTTTGATGCTTCTGTATTCATAACTCAGTGTCACAGATTTCTCTTCTCTATATTTTGGAAAACTGATTCGTAAACATTTTATAGTAAGACCACAGAGGAAAACTGTCTTTTTACCAAGAAGCAGATAACACCTACTCAGTGGATTTTTACTTGTGCTTTGATTCATGCATGCGATGTTAAAGTTATTGATATCCAAACTTGAAATTTTAATTAACTGAGGTTTCAAAGGGGCAACTGTGTGTCTTAAGACTCCGCTCCACAGCAGCTAGTTGGGCCCACGTGGGCCAACGATTGGCTGGGAGGATGAGAAAAATGACTTTACAATAATGTTTTTTCTGGCCAAAGAATTGTCTTGGGCACCACTAATTTTTAATTACCAATTAACAACAATTATAAAAGCTTTCTTTATTTTTTGTAAAACCTTTTGCAGCAAATCAAAACACCAAATAACAAAAGGATACTGTCTCTGAATCTTTTGGGTGAGAGCAAGGATTTAAGGTAAACTTCCCTTGAGAAGCATTAGTTAATAAAATACTTTTCACTTAGGAAACAATATATACTGAAAGATTAAAACTTTTGGCTTCTTGTAAAGAAGCAGAAACAATAAACATTTTTCTTACATAATGTAAAGCTATATTAGCCATACATAGAGGCAAAATTTTCTAGTGATTACCAGTTTACTAGAAGCAAAAATCTTTGAATTTAAGCATTATTTTAAACATCTGAATAGATCTGTAACACTGTTAAAAAGAAATTTTCTTGAACACAGGGAAAAACTTTTTTAGGCATTGTTTGCAAAACAAAAGAAAAGGCCACAAGCCGCTCTGGGACTGCCCAGAGCCCTGTATTGACTCAAAGGTAAAATACTTTTTAATCTGAGCATTAATCTTAAATTTGCAATCAAACTGCGAGCTGCAGTCAATGGAACAATGGCAGTTTTAACCATAATTTTTAAGTTTTTGTGCAAGGTTAGGATAATATCTACAACTTTGGGAAAGCAAAACCTATGTTTAAAACAATTTATCACTGTTAAAATCAATATTAGAAGCATTACTATCATATTACGAAGTTTGGATATCAATTAATACCTATGAATACCTATTAAAGCAAGCTTTAACGCTTTAATAAAGAGGCATTGCTTTATATCTTATCTTAAATTTTACTATTTAGGATAGGAACCACATTAATCATTATCTAAACTAGAAATATCTTAAGAGACTCAGCCTCTGAAGCTTAATCTCAAACTTTAACTCGCTTCAGGGCCTCACCAACTTTCTCCCAGGTTCCACAATCTATCGTTTCTTCTTCTTTGAACCATGGACAACAGCTATCTATCTTATCTAAAAAATTTCTTACTAATTGTACTTCAAGCCTTACTCCTTTTTCCTTAAGCAACTCCTGAAAACTAAACACAATCGCCTGATCCATGATTTTGAACCCTTCTTTCTTCCACCTAAGCAGTTTTCTAAAAAACTGTGGCACACCGCCTGTCTCCGTATCTAGTTCCGATTTACGAACTGCTGACCCCAAGCAGAACCAGTGTTGGGTCAGCACTGCTTCAAACTTGTTCGTATCCTACCGCATCCCCAGCAACACTCTACAAAACTGAATTTTTTTTAGGCTAGCGCTAGCATGTGTACCTGTCCGTTGCTCCGATGCTCCTCCGATACGAAGATTCTTTCCTTTCTTGTGGAGCTCCACACAGCAGTCGTTTCTCTTAACATCCCTCTGCCATTCTTCAGGTCCCTGTTCGGGCGCCAACTGTTGCGGCCCGCCCGCGGTCCACAACACGAACGGTTCACTGAGAATGGCAGTTCCCTGCAAAGAGAGGAATCTAGACGGGGCGGAAGAAACAATGGAGTCAAGACAACATTCGGATCAAGACTCAATTTAATATTTCCAGACACCCAGTTTATAAAGGAAGGGGGAGGGAACCCAATTTCCCGCCAAGTAACTCAGGGTCCAGTAGCAGGACGAACACGTGTGTGCCTCCAGGCAGCAAGGGCAGGTTCCAGCAGTGGGCGTGGCAGGACGAATGAGCCGGTAGCTCCACCCTTGAGCAGGCAGGTTCCAGGCTGGGGGAAGGGAGGCCACAGTATATGGGGAGTGCAATTATTCAGCTGGAATTCATTTCTAGAGAAACATTCTCTTTAACTACTATGATTCTGTTTCTTAATGATTGCTGTATATAATTGCACAGATAAAAATAGCTGCTCAGAAAATGCATATGAACTCATAGAGACTAAAGCAGCATGGGTCTGTACCGGGTCCCCTTCATATATACTACAGCTTTCAAGTTAGTACTTTTATGGAACTCCTAAATGTGTGAACAAGTGGGTCTCTAATTCTTGTGTCTACTCTTGGTGCTCTTTTATTTTTATGTTGGCTTATCCAATTTCAATATGATAGAGTTTGGTTTTATCTTATTATATTTTATTTAATTATGTTTTGTTATCTCTTAGAAGCCTGTTCTTTTCTAGTGAAAGTAGATCTAGACAGAAGAGGTAGGGGAAAGCTAGGAGGAGTAAAGGGACAGAAAAGGTTATTCAGGTTATAGTGTTTGGGGGAAAAAATCTATGTTTAATAAGAGGGAAAAATAGAAACAATGATAATCTAAAAATCAAAGGGAAATGAAGAACAAACTTAAACAAGGCAGTGGGATGTGACAGACAAGAGGTCCAGGGAAGACTAGAGATCTAAGAAAAGCTTGAAGGTTCCCTGGTCACCAACTTCCCTAGGGGCTGATTAGTAGACACTGGTGAATTTAACTCCAACTTTTAGCAAAGACAAAACCCTTGTTTTGTGCTCAGAAAAACTCAAAGAAAGGGCTATGCTCCATGTTTGCAAACTGTCCTTAGCACAGGGAACAATGAAAATAATCAAACACAAATGAAAAAGCAATCATCAGCAGGAAGAAAACACAGGAAGTGGCAGTCACAAGAGCAGAAGCTTCTGGGACCTAACAAATGTTGATGCAGAAGCTGAGCTTCTCCAGTGAGAAGGAGAACAAGTCTATTTATTTTGCATAAAAAAAAAAAATAGGTACCACAGAAATGGAGCAATGGCTCAGCATTTTTTAATATTTATTTAATTAGGTATTTTCGTTACTTACATTTCCAATGCTATCCCAAAAGTCCCCAATACCCTCCCCCCACTCCTCTACCCACCCAGTTCCACTTCTTGGACATGGCTTTCCCCTGTACTAAGGCATATAAAGTTTGCAAAACCAATGGGCCTCTCTTTCCAATGATGGCCAACTAGACCATCTTCTGATACATATGCAGCTAGAGACATGAGCTCTGGGGGTACTGATTAGTTCATAATGTTGTTCCAACTATAGGGTGGCAGACCCCTTTAGCTCCTTAGGTACTTTCTCTAGCTCCTCCATTGGGGGCCCAGTGATCCATCCAATAGATGACTGTGAGCATCCACCTCTGTGTTTGCTAGGCCCCGGGATAACATAACAAAGACAGCTATATCTGGTTCCTTTCAGCAAAATCTTGCTACTGTATGCAATGGTGTCAGCGTTTGGAGGCTGATTATGGGATGGATCCCCGGGTATGGCAGTCCATGATGGTCCATCCTTTCGTCTCAGCTCCAAACTTTGTCTCTGTAACTCCTTCCATGGGTGTTTTGTTCCCAATTCTAAGAAGGAGCAAAGTGTCCACACTTTGATCTTTGTTCTTCTTGAGTTTAATATGTTTTGCAAATTGTATCTTGTATGTTGGGTATTCTAAGTTTCTGGGCTAATATCCACTTATCACTGAGTACATATCATGTGAGTTCTTTTGTGATTAGGTTACCTCACTCAGGATGATGCTCTCCAGGTCCATCCATTTGCCTAAGAATTTCATAAATTCATTTTTTAATAGCTGAGTAGTATTCCATTGTGTAAATGCACCAAATTTTCTGTATCCATTCTTCTGTTGAGGGACATCTGGGTTCATTCCAGCTTATGGCTATTATGAATAAGGATGCTATGAACATAGTGGAGCATGGGTCCTTCTTACCGATTAGAACATCTTCTGGATATATGCCCAGGAGAGGTATTGCAGGATCCTCCAGTAGTACTATGTCCAATTTTCTGAGGAACCACCAGACTGATTTCCAGAGTGGTTGTACAAGGTTGCATTCCCAACAACAATGGAGGAGTGTTCCTTTTTCTCCACATCCTTTCCAGCATCTGCTGTCACCTGAATTTTTTTTTTTCGAGACAGGGTTTCTCTGTGTAGCCCTGGCTGTCCTGGCACTCACTTTGTAGACCAGGCTGGCCTCAAACTCAGAAATCCGCCTGCCTCTGCCTCCCGAGTGCTGGGATTAAAGGTATGCGCCACCACGCCCGGCCTGAATTTTTGATCTTAGCCATTCTGACTGGTGTGAGGTGGAATCTCAGGGTTGCCTTTGATTTGCATTTCCCTGATGATTAAGGATGCTGAACATATTTTCAGGTGCTTCTCAGCCATTCGGTATTCCTCAGGTGAGAATTCTTTGTTTAGCTCTGAGCCACATTTTTAATGGGGTTATTTGATTTTCTTGAGTCCACCTTCTTGAGTTCTTTATATATATTGGATATTAGTCCCCTATCTGATTTAGGATAGGTAAAGATCCTTTCCAAATCTGTTGGTGGCCTTTTTGTCTTATTGACAGTGTTTTGCCTTACAGAAGCTTTGTAATTTTATGAGGTCCCATTTGTCGATTCTCGATCTTACAGCACAAACCATTGCTGTTCTATTCAGGAATTTTTCCCCTGTACCCATATCTTTGAGGCTTTACCCCACTTTCTCCTCTATAATTTTCACTGTCTCTGGTTTTATGTGGAGTCCCTTAATCCACTTAGATTTGACCTTAACAAGGAGATAGGAATAGATCAATTTGAATTCTTCTACATGATAACAACCACTTGTGCCAGCACCATTTGTTGAAAATGCTGTCTTTTTTCCCCTGGATGGTTTTAGTTCCCTTGTCAAAGATCAAATGACCATAGGTGTGTGGGTCCATCTCTGGGTCTTCAATTCTATTCCAATGGTCTAATTGTCTGTCGATATATCAGTACCATGCAGTTTTTATCACAATTGCTCTATACTCTAGCTTTAGGTCAGACATGGTGATTCCACCAGAGGTTCATTTATCCTTGAGAAGAGTTTTTGCTATCCTAGGTTTTTTGTTATTCCAGATGAATTTGCAAATTGCTCTTTCTAATTCATTAAAGAATTGAGTTGGAATTTTGATGGATATTGCATTGAATCTGTAGATTGCTTTTGGCAAGATAGCCATTTTTACTATATTTATCATGCCAATCCATGAGCATGGGGGATGTTTCCATCTTCTGAGATCTTCTTAATTTCTTTCTCCAGAGACTTGAAGTTCTTATCGTACAGATCTTTCACAACCTTAGAGTCAAGCCAAGGTATTTTATATTATTTGTGACTATTGAGAAGGGTGTTGTTTCCCTAATTTCTCTCTCAGCCTGTTTATCCTTTGTGTAGAGAAAGGCCAGTGACTTGTTTGAGTTAATTTTATATCCAGCTACTTCATTGAAGCTGTTTATCAGTCTTAGGAGTTCTCTGGTGGAATTTTTAGGGTCACTTTTATATACTATCATATCATCTGCAAAAAGTGATATTTTGACTTCTTCCGTTCCAATTTGTATCCCCTTGATCTCCTTTTGTTGTTGAATTGCTCTGGCTAGGACTTGAAATACTATGTTGAATAGGTAGGGAGAAAGTGGGCAGCCTTGTCTAGTCCCTGATTTTAGTGGGATTGCTTCCAGCTTCTCACCATTTACTTTGATGCTGGCTACTGATTTGCTGTAGATTGCTTTTATCATGTTTAGGTATGGGCCTCGAATTCCTGATCTTTCCAAGACTTTTATCATGAATGGGTGTTGGATTTTCTCAAATGCATTCTCAGCATCTAACAAGATGATCATGTGGTTTTTGTCTTTGAGTTTGTTTATGTAGCGGATTACATTGATGGGTTTCCATATTTTAAACCATCCCTGTATCCCTGGAATAAACCTACTTGTTCAGGATGGATGATTGTTTTGTTGTGTTCTTGGATTCGGTTAGCAAGAATTTTATTGAGGATTTTTGCATCATATTCATAAGGGAAATTCATAAGGTTCTGAAGTTCTCTATCTTTGTTGGATCTTTCTGTGGTTTAGGTATCAAAGTAACTGTGGCTTCATAGAGTGAATTGGGTAGAGTACCTTCTGCTTCTATTTTGTGGAATAGTTTCTGAAGAACTGGAATTAAATCTTCTTTGAAGGTCTGATAGAACTCTGCACTAAACCCATCTAGTCCAGGGTTTTTTTTTTTTTTTGGTTGGGAGACTGTTAATGACTGCTTCTATTTCTTTAGGGGATATAGGACTGTTTAGATCATTAACATGATCCTTATTTAACTTTGGTACCTGGTATCTGTATAAATTTTGTTCATTACATCCAGGTTCTCCAGTTTTGTTGAGTATATCCTTTTGTAGAAGGATCTGATGGTGTTTTGGATTTCTTCAGGATCTGTTGTTATCTCTCCCTTTTCATTTCTGATCTTGTTAATTAGGATGCTTTCCCTGTGCCCTCTAGTGAGTCTGGCTAAGGGTTTATCTATCTTGTTGATTTTCTCAAAGAACCAGCTCCTCATTTGGTTGATTCTTTGAATAGTTCTTCTTGTTTCCACTTGGTTTATTTTCCCCCTGAGTTTGATTATTTCCTGCCATCTACTCCTCTTGGGTGAATTTATTTCCTTTTGTTCTAGAGCTTTTGTCTACTCCTCTTGGGTGAATTTATTTCCTTTTGTTCTAGAGCTTTTAGGTGTGTTGTCAAGCTGCTAGTGTGTGCTCTCTCTAGTTTCTTTTTGGAGGCACTCAGAGCTATGAGTTTCCCTCTTAGAAATGCTTTCAATGTGTCCCATAAGTTTGGGTATGTTGTGGCTTCATTTTCATTAAACTCTAAAAAGTCTTTAATTTCTTTCTTTATTCCTTCCTTGACCAAGGTATCATTGAGGAGAGTGTTGTTCAGTTTCCACGTGAATGTTGGCTTTCCATTATTTATGTTGTTGTTGAAGATCAGCCTTAGTCCATGGTGATCTGATAGGATGCATGGGACAATTTCAATATTTTTGTATCTGTGGAGGCCTGTTTGTGACCATTTATTTAGTGCATTTGTTGTTCTGATTATTATGTGTCAGGAGGAATTTCTTTTCTGGTCCAATCTATTTGGAGTTCTGTAGGCTTCTTGTATGTCCATGGGCATCTCTTTCTTTAGGTTTGGGAAGTTTTCTTCTATAATTTTGTTGAAGATATTTGCTGGCCCTTTGAGTTGAAAATCTTCATTCTCATCTACTCCTATTATCCGTAGGTTTGGTCTTCTCATTGTGTCCTGGATTTCCTGGATGTTTTGAGTTAGGATCTTTTTGCATTTTCCATTTTCTTTGATTGTTGTGCCCATGTTCTCTGTGGAATCTTCTGTACCTGAGATTTTCTCTTCCATCCCTTGTTTTCTGTTGCTGATGCTCACATCTATGGTTCCAGATTTCTTTCCTAGGGTTTCTATCTCCAGCGTTGCCTCACTTTGGGTTTTCTTTATTGTGTCTACTTCCCTTTTTAGATTTAGTATGGTTTTATTCATTTCCATCACCTGTTTGAATGTGTTTTCCTGTTTTTCTTTAAGTACTTCTACCTGTTTGGTTGTGTTTTCATAGTTTTCTTTAAGGACTTGTAACTCTTTAGCAGTGCTCTCCCGTATTTCTTTAAGTGAGTTATTAAAGTCCTTCTTGATGTCCTCTTCCATCATTGTGAGATTTGCTTTTAAATCCGGTTCTAGCTTTTTGGGTGTGTTGGGGTGCCCAGGACTGGGTGAGGTGGGAGTGCTGTGTTCTGATGATAGTGAGTGGTCTTGGTTTCTGTTAGTAAGATTCTAACATTTGCCTTTCACCATCTGGTAATCTCTGGAGTTGGTTGTTATAGTTGTCTCTGGTTAGAGCTTGTTCCTCTCCTGATTCTGTTAGCCTCTATCAGCAGACATGGGAGACTAGCTTTCTCGAGAGTTTCAGTGGTCAGAGCACTCTCTGCAGGCAAGCTCTCCTCTTGCAGGGAAGGTGCACAGCTATCTGGCATTTGGACCTGCCTCCTGGCAGAAGATGAAGGCCTGAAACAGGGCCTGTCCCAGAAGCTGTTAGCTTCTGTAGTCCACACTCTCACCTATGCATCCCCAGGTGCTATGGCCAAGCCCTGGTGGGTGGGGCAGACACTCTCCTCTGGCAGGGAAGGTGCCTGGATGTCTGGAGCCCAAGATGGGGTCTGCCTCAGAAGCTGTCCTCTAGGGTCCTTTGGGCTGTCCACCAACTCTGCACCCAAGGTGACCAGGTGCTGGCTCTGAGGAAGGGACTTGTGACCCTGTTCACTTCGGGTTTTCTGCTTCCCTAATGCTGTCTCAGGTCCTGCATGATTGGAATGGAACAGAAGTTGTGTTCTACTCACCAGTGGTTCTAAGATCAGGTGGAGAGTCCTCTAGGGACCTTGGGGGTGCCCGCCGACTCTGCACCCAGGTGACCTGGTGCTGGCACCAACTGGAAGGGACTTGTATGGCTCAGCATTTTAAGAGTGTTGGCTGCTCTTCCAGAGAAACCAAATTCAGTTCCCAGGACCTTCATGGTGCCTCATGACCAGGTATGTAACTCCAGTCCCAGGGAATCTTATATCCTCTTCTGACCTTTGCAGGCTCCTACACACACCAGGTACATATACATACACACTCAGGCACATAACTATACAAAATAAATAAATATTTTTAAAATATTTTCAAAGTATAACCAATGCTCTATTTTTTTGTAGGTTTAGCATCTGAGAATTCAAAAAACAAGGGATAAAAAAAAACCTCCCAAAATTGTGCTTATATCAAATATTCAGAGACTTTTTTTAATCTATTGCTAAACAATGTTACATAATTACTATTGATATAACATTCACATTGCATTAGGTAGTATAAGTAATCTACAGGTGATGTGGAGGATATTTGTAGGTTCTGTGCAGATATTATACCATTTTAAATAAAGGTCACGAGCATTTGTATAGATTGGCACCCCCTCAGGTCTTGAATAAAATCAATAAGACTAAAGACTTCCTCCACTCTCCCCACACTAAAAATACAAGGCTATGAATGCATAACACAGAGTAACAAGATCTAGCAAAAATTCTATGCTTCTGATCCATGACAGAGCTTAAGGAAAGACACCAGTTCTCACCCTCTCCTTTATATCCTCACCTGCCCATTCCTTCTTTCTCCCAGTCCAATCTATGGACAGTATGAACTCTACAACATTTTCCATCAAGTGTCTTTAAATCTCAGAAGATGTTGAAATTCTGTTCAGGAAAGTATCAGAATTACCACAGGAAGCTGGGATTTCTAGCACCTGGGAGCATTTCAGGTTTCTGAGTTCCTAGAATCTCAACAAAAAACAGTCCCAGTTAATTCAAAAAACAAAAAACAAACAAAAAAAAAACCCTTCCTGGCAATTCCTGTCTCTAACCTCACAAAGCCCCACATATGAATCACCCAAATTATCCTGAAGAAACTGGTTATCTGTGCCTCTTGTCCTCGCCATCTGTTACTTTGAGGAGTTCTGTGGGTGTAGCACAAGAATTGGAGATTGGGGAAGAGCCTGAGCCTGGTCTAACCATTTGGAACTAGATCCTGTTATCCAGAAGCAGGGAATGGCATATGCCTGAGAAGACAGCTGTCTACAACTCCATTTCCCTAATATGTATATATGTGAGTGTGTGTGTGGGATGCCATATACGAATGTTTGTGTGTGGGTAAGTGCTCCCATTCATGAATGTGGAGGCTAGAAGCCCACACAGGATATCTTCTATTTCTTTCCACTTGTGAAAGCCATCTGTTGAAGAGCACAAGCATTCTCTCCCAATCTACATTTTCCCTGTATGCTGTCCTAGGAACAAGTCTTAGGAACCCCACATGAGCTACATGGAAGAGTCAAGGTCTACTCTCAGACAATTCACCAAAAAACCCCAGAGACTGGACACTTTCAAAAATATGTGTAGAGGGGCCAACAAGATTGTTCCATAGACAAAGGTGCTTGCCATACAGAATGAAAACCTACAGACCAGAGTTTGGTCCCTGGAATCCATGTAAAGGTAGGAGAAGAGAACTGCCTTCACAAAATTGACCCCTAAATGTTGTGGATAACCCTGGTGCTGTTTGTATTTTGATGCTAATTCTGCTTCCCCAAGAGGGGCTGCCTGGGAGTGAATCACAGACTCAGGACTTCATGTGACCCTTCTAAGGAAAAAGATTTCTAGGACACCAGTCACTGAGTGAGTAGGCAGGACTTCTGGGTCTGACAGAGGGAGGGCAGAGGCAGGAGAAAGGGTGGGCATTTGGACAGGAAGGATGGTGGAGCAAAAATGTAGGGAGCAGAGACCCCTAGTTCGGATAGCAGATCTGTTGGGATCTTAGAATGGCTTACTATTTTAGGATGCTAGTTTCTGTGCCTGTCAATTGTGTTGCTTTTTGATTCTAAACTAAGATTATGTGGTGTTTTCCTTCATGCAGAAACTTGACTGAGTTCCAGAGAAAATGTACTATGGTGGGATACTCCAGTCAGCCACGGGAATTTGCAAGTGTGGGGCTGGTGTGGCAGTGACCCACCATGGGAACTTAGGGAGCTCGGTGGAGAGATTTTGGAGCTCCATGTCAGATAGTCTCAACAAGATGAGAACAAGGGCAGCCTGTGCCTTGCCAGAGATAGTGTAGATTGCATTTTTTTTTACATTTTCCGCTACACCTAAACTTGACACATATACCATGATACATGTGTGAAAAACCAGCCCAGACCACTAGAAGAGAAGAAGCTTCTCTGACTATATTCACAGGGCAAACCCCACAGATATTCTAGCAAAGAGTGCGGTGGAAAAGCAGCTAGAGGAGTAAGTGTATCAGTAGTTAAGAGCACTTTCTACTTTTGCAAAGGGCCTGAGTTCAGTTATAAGCACCCATGTCAGCTAAGTCAAAATTCTCTATAACTCCATTCCAAGGGTCCAACACCCTGTTCTGGCACATGCACACACATACACACAAATGAAAAAATAATTTTTTTAAGCAATTCTGCTGGCCTCTAGAGTCTAGGGCAGGGTTGCTTGAGAAAGCACACTGAGGCATTTCTTAGACTGCTGGTAAATTGGAATCAGTAGACAGATTTGCTTAAATGGCAAGGTGTAGATAATATGTACTTTACATTATATGTAAATTTTACCTCATAAAAATATAAACAAATACCGAATCCTGGTTGATTAGTTGCTGCTTAATGTTTTTTTTTCCTCCTTAAGATTTACTTGTGTGTGTGTGTGTGTGTGTGTGTGTGTGTGTGTGTGTGTGTGTGTTGATACCTACAGTAGCAAGAAGAATTTGTTGGGTTCTCAGAGGCTAGAGTTTTGAGTCACTTGATATAGGTGCTCAGAACCAAATCCATGTCCTCTGGAAAAGCTATAAGCACTCTTAACTACTCAACCATCTCTCCAGACCCTAGTTAATTTGAAGTAGTGTTGTTTTGTTTTGTTTGTTGTTATTGTTTTAATGAGGATAAAGGTGGAACCCCCAGTCTCCAATAGATTAATGTAATTCATTTTACCTAAGCTTTATTCAAAAGCTTCCTGCCTCCTAGGCCTAGTTCTGAAGGTCTAGAGCTCCGCTCACTTGATTTCTTTTGACCTAAAGTTTCTACACTCCTACACTCCTATTATATAACACACAGCTGAGTTACACAGAGAAGGCAAGCATGGCCTTCTAACACACAGCTTGCCCTATTCAGGAAACCAGCCCTGAGACAGAGTAAAACAAGAGCTATTAAAACACCCTAACCCAAAACCCTGGCCCAGCATGGTGAAAGAATGCCAAGGAAATATTCTCGGAAGAAGGTATGACTGATCTGAATGCTGAAGGCCAAGGAAGAAGTGAGTCTATCGCCTAAGCATAGCATTAAAGGTCTTGAAGACAAAATGTGGAAGACAATATGTGAAGGGGGGAAGGCAAACAAACAGGTATGTAAGAATATGAAAAAATCATAATGTGACTGAAACAGACTAGAGAAGGGAATGAAGAGGAAGGGCTAAAGCCAAGAGCTGGAGAGATGGCTCAGCAGTTAAGATCCCTAGCTGCTCTTCCAGAGGACCTGAGTTCAATTTCCAGCACCCAAACGGTAGCTCACTACCTTTTGTAACTCTACACCAAAGTGATCCAGCCCCCTCTTCTGCCACTGCAGGCACTGCACACACATGGTGCACAAGATGGGTCAGCTCTCACACTCTCAGACCCTTGGGGCCAGCTAATCCATGACTTTACCATCAGGACAAGATTTACTGTGCTGCCCAGTCGAGGTGCAGGGTCCACTCTCCAGAGTGCTGCAGCTAGCCAGGGGAGGAACTGGCTCACCTGCCTGCCACAGAAGAATGGTATCACTTACACTCCTGCTATCGGGCCAGCTCTACTGTGCTGCCCAAGCAAGGTGCAAGGCCTGATCTCTCAAGTACAGAAGTCAATGATGGGTGGAGCCAGAGTGCCACACTCTCCAGAGTGCCACAGCCAGTGAGTGGCAGGGCCAGCTCTGCACAGCCCTTGGAAAACAACAGGGTCCCAGGTAGCAGCCCAGACCCTAGACATCCACATAGACATTATATTTAATAGTAATCTGAGCCAAAGACATCAACATAGACCCCCCTGATGCTACATGACCACAGATCCAGACCCTCAGCGGTAGCCTCAGGTGGGAGGGCAGGCTACTCACATAAGGCTACTACTCTCTACCCTCACATCTCTAGTTCCACCTCTCTTCATAATGCTCAAACCATTCTACTCATCTTTCTCTCCTATCACTCCACTGTATACTTACACATTATAGTGGCTCCCATTGTAGGCAGGCCACGCAACTGGTAGGCCTCTGGGTCTTGCCCCACCCACACTGCTTGGCATGTTGACATGCAGCCCACTGGGTTAGTGACTGGTATTCTTAAGATCAGAAAACAGGGTCCCATATTGTCTTCAGTTCCTGGAAACAGGTGAAGGAAGGGGATGGACAATAACAGCATATATATTCCTCACATTAACCTTGAAGTAATAAACAATTATTTCCCACTGTTAAATAAAAACAATTAAAGTAAAGCAGGTAACTTGCCACTTCCAAAGCAACACAGTAAGCAACAACAACAACAAAAAAAAGTCAAATCATAAACCTTTCTCCAGGTCTGTTTCTTCCAATACAAAGCAAACATGATTCCAAGCAGGGACAAACACCTTTGCTTTCCCCTTGATGGGGGCCTCTTCACACCATGGCTACCCTCCCCCTCCTGAAGGGCAAGTTGAGAGCTGACCCAATGTTCTCTGTACTTCACCAGAAGGATTTTATGGGGTAGAAAACCATTAGCTAGGTCTTATGATTGATGTGTTAGTCAGGACCTACAAAGGCTGGTTCTTTTCTAAAGAAAGAATTAATCTGATCCTCAGTCTAATGAGTTCACAGAGGTTCTGAAGGCAGCCTCTTGGAATGTGCTTGACCTACTCTCTGGGGACATGCCAGTCTTCCCACTTGTCCTGAGGAACCTGAATCTGAGAGAGCCTCCAGCTTCCACACTCAGGAAGAGATAGCTGATCAAAGTACTCCTGCCATAGCCCTCCCTAGAAACTGCTCACAGTCTCACCTGGACCCCAGATGTCATGAGACATGGAAGCTCTGGTGATAAGCAGAATGGCAAAGAGAAGTAAAGCATGCCGGGCAGGGTGGTTCCAGAACACCTATCCAGGACTTGCCTAGAAGGAAGACAAGAACCATCCAGGCCAGCTGGGTCCTGCTGACTTAACAGGTGGGTTTGAGGTGGAAGAACAAGAGGAAGAGCAAACACAGCAGCAGCATGAACCAGCAGCAGGGGCACAGCAGCCACAGGCCCTCTCAGGGCTCTCCCACTACACCCTTTCCTGAGTCCCCAGAATTAAACCATCTACAGCTGGCAAAAATATCACACATGCCTAGAACATGACACAGTCATAGTTAACCACTGTGGACAAACTGAAGCAGCCCATATTCCACACCTGTGATTAAAGACAAAAACATATTCATATAACATAACTAGATTTTTAAAGAAACCAAAATTCTCACTACATTTTCCCTTTTTATTAAAAAATGTTTTCCCCTAACATTAATAAACTATATGCAGTAAAACAAGTATGAGAACTATCAGGTTAAAAATTATATTTTCAATGTTCACTTCTTATCATAACTTCTGTTTACCACCTTTAAAACATCTTTTTAGACCCTAAAGCATTTTCTTAGATCCTAAACAACTTTGTGTCTTTAATATTTAATTTTAATAAGAAAAACTAGACTATAACTATCTAGTCTTCAACCCCATCAGAGACCTGACAAGGATAAATATTACCTGAGTTACCAGGAGGTACAGAGCAGGTAGCTTTCAAACTTTAGAAATGTCAGAGTCTGCTGGCTGCCTGGACAGTTGACTACCCAAGGTCCTTCTGTATCCTTGGAGCATCCATCTTCAGCGACAGGCCCAGAATATCTGACAGACTTTTCTGTGAAGCAGGAATTTTGAAGGACTAGCCTACCTTAGCTCTGCAAAGATGGGCAGTTGACTTCCCAGTGTCCTGCTTGTCCACAATTTGGACAGCATGCTGTCAGCAGTCAAGGTAAGGGTAGTTTTTTTGCCCAACATTGCCATGTTTGAAGTAAACTCCATGTAGAGGTTCTTCAGTGCCAATCATCTACTTTGATGTAGATTAGGGGTGCTGTCAGAAATAGATATGTCTCTCTGTCAGGGAAAAAAGCCTTTCATTATTAAAACATCTTAAATTCCATATTCTGTAGATCTCTGAAGCATTTGAAGACAATCTATCTACAGTATGTCTGGATAGACAAACATTGCTATTTCTAGCTATTTACTATCTGCTTAACTTTTAAAACATATGCAGAAGGCTAAATAAAGCTTATTTCTGTAATTAACTAGTACCTAAAAAGACTACAGGTAAGGTTACGTATAGGTAACTAACTACTAACTTGCATTTGTAATTATCCTAAAGAGTTTGTAATAGTAGTTTTCATAAGAATAGAACTTCACATTACGTTTTTAAATGCAGCATAAGTACATTAAGCAAGAGTTTAACAAAATAACCTTAAATTTCTATCAATATACAATCATCCATACTAGTGTAAAATACTTGAGACTTGTTGCTTTCTAAGTCTAAACAGAGATACAATTACCAACCCTTTTATTCAATCATCTTGTATCCCCCCCTTTTTTATGATCCCTTTTCCTCCTCCTTCCCCCCAACACTAGATAGGAGAGAAAGGATAGAGGGGAGACAGAAAAAAGAGAAAGCGATCCCTGATTCTAACCTCCTTGACTTTGTTTCTTCCCTGACCATGATCAATAATAACTTATAACCAACCCCCCTAAATGAAAACAAACATCCATAACCCACCAAATGACCAAAAAGACCCCAACCCACTTCTTGGGAAAGGGGGTGTCATGTTCTTAAATTTGTTTCCTGCTCTCTGGAGGTGAAGGCATCTTTTGGAAACTCTAAGAAAATTGAGTTATTAGCCCAGTCCTTGAAGAGCTAACTGTATACTTTGTTATCCAATCTCTGCAGGATAGGAAAGTGCAGGGCTTAACTAAAGTCCTGGCTGAAACAGTTTATGAGGGTAGACCATCTGAGCTAGCCATTTTGAAATGGACCTGAATGCAAATTTTTGAGGAAACACTAACTGGGGCAGTCTGTGAGGCTACTTGCTTTGTCTTCATTGGTGTCTGGTCCTTTTGCTCTGAAAATGCACAAACTTTCAAAGGTAACATGTAGGTATATTTCTGCATGTACGGTATGCACAAATCAGCTAAAGATGGATTTTCTGCTCTATGCTTCAGTAGGTAAAAAGTATTTATCAACTTTATACATTCGTTTTGGCTGTGTAACCAATCTGTAGTACAAATCTCCATCCATGCTATGTGAAAATATGGCATGTAATAATAAGCCATGAGGCCAGGTAGCCAAAAAAAGATTCATTGGCTATGCAGACACATTATCAATGAACCAAATGCTTTTCAGATCGGTGGAGATTTTGTTGTTGGTGGTTTTGGTTTGGGTTGGGTTGGGTTGGGTTTCTGTTGTTTGTTTGTTTGTTTGTTTGTTTGTTTTAATAACCTGGCAACTCTCAGCTTCAGAGTCTCAAGCTAGAGTCCCAAAGCAGCTTCCTGATGTCAAGAGATTATATTGTATGACCCTCCTGGACCTGCACTCACTTGACACCCTTTACCACAGTGTCTGCAAGCCCCAGGAAGCCTAGGTATTCTTAGAGAGAACCCATTGCCACATCAGAGTTAACCCACAGGCCATTTTGAGATCTGAGACTTTTAAAGCCTCACAATTTCTTTGCTTTTTTTCTTTCATTAATGTTATTTGTTTGTTTGTTTTTATTATTTTATTTATTTACATTTCAAATGTTGTTCCCCTTCCCAGTTCCCCTCCACAAGCTCCCCCACCTCCTCCCCCTCCCCTTTGCCTCTAAGAGGGTGCTCCCCCACCAACCCATCCACTCGCACCTCACCCCTCTAGCATCCCCTTCTTCTCTGGGGCATCTCAAGCCTCCACAGGACCAAGCTCATCCCCTCCCACTAAGGCCAGAAAAGGCAGTCCTCTGCTACATATGTAGTGAGAGTCTACAGCCCATGTATGCTCTTTGGTTGGTAGCTTAGTCTCTGGGAGCTCTGAGGGGTCCAGTTAGTTGACATTGTTGTTGTTCCTCTGGGGTTGCAATCCCCTTCAGCTCCTTCAGTCCTTTCCCTAACTCCTCTATAGGGGTTCCAGAGCTCAGTCCAATGGTTGGCTGTAAGTATCTGCATCTGTCTCAGTTAGACCCTGGTAGAGCCTCTCAGAGGACAGACATACCAGTCTCCTGTCTGCAAGCATGACATGGCATCAGCAATAGTTTGGTTCCTGCACATGGGATGGATCCCAAGTTAGGGTGGTCTCTTAATGTCCTTTCCTTCAGCCTCTGCTCCATTTTTGTCCCTGTATTTTCTTTAGACATGAACAATACTGGGTCAAAATTTTTTAGATGGATGGGTAGCCCCAGCCCTCATCTGGGGGTCATGTCTATTTACTGGAAGTAGTCTCTTCATGTTCCATCTCCCCACTGTTGGTCATTTAAGCTAAGGTCATCCTCATGAAAGTTCCTGGGAGCCTCTTAAATCCCAGGTGTCTGGTACTTTCTAGTGGTGGTTCTCACCACCATCACCCTACACTGCTGTATATTTCTATTCATTCTTCTGGCCATCTGGGCTTCTCTCCTATCTCTCCCCCATACCTGATCCTGCCCCTCTTTTTTACCCTCATTCTCCTCTCTCTCAACCAGGTACCTCCTTCTGTCTGCCTCCTGTGATTATTTTATTCCCCCTTCCAAGTGGGATTAAAGCATCCACACTTGGGCCTTCCTTCTTGTTAAGCTTCATATGGTCTGTGAGTTGTATCATGGGTATTCTGAACTTTTTGGCTAATATCCACTTATCAGTGACTACATATCATGTATGTCCTCACTCAGGATGATATTTTCTACTTCCATCCATTTGCCTGCAAAACTCATGATGACCTCGTTTTTAATAGCTGTTTTCTGTATCCATTCTTTGGTTGAAGGACATCTGGGTTGTTTCCAGCTTCTGGCTATTACAAACAAGGCTGCCATGAGCATAGTGGAGCATGTGTCATTGTGATATGGTGGAGAATCTTTTGAGTATATGCTCAGGAGTAGTATAGCTGGGTCTTCAAGTAGAAGTATTTCCAATTTTCTGAGGAACCACCAGATTGATTTCCAGAGTGTTTATACCAGTTTGCAATCAACCAGCACTGGAGGGGTGTTCCTCTTTCTCCACATCCTCTCCAGCATCTGCTATTGCCTGAGTTTCCTCTCCCCCAGGGGAGAAATTATTTTATCAGTAAGTATATTTTAAAAATAGCAAAACCTCTTTGAAGTTAAACACTAAGAAAATGTTAATTTCAAGCATAGTAAGAAAAATTATCAATAATATTTCCATGATGTTTGTAGAACATGATTTTAATATTTTCAACTGTTAATATTCAACAAACAGAATAATTAATTTAAGATATATTTTGTTGTTATGTCTTGCTTTTCATTTCAGATTTTATTAATTTGGATACTGTCTTCTGTGCCCTCTGGTTAGTCTGACTAAGGGTTTATCTATCTTGTTGATTTTCTCAAAGAACCAGCTCCTGTTTTGTTGATTCTTTGTAGAGTTCTTTTTGTTTCTTTTTGGTTGATTTCAGCCCTCAGTTTGATTATTCCCTGCTGTCTACTCCTCTTGGGTATATTTGCTTCTTTTTGTTCTAGAGCTTTCAGGTGTGCTGCGAAGCTGTTAGTGTAAGCTCTCTTCAGTTTCTTTTTGAAGGCACTTAGAGCTATGAGTTTTCCTCTTACTACTGATTTCATTGTGTCTCATAAATTTTAGTATAATGTATCTCCATTTTCATTAAATTCTAAAAAGCCTTTAATTTTTTTCAATATTTCTTCCTTGACCAAGTCATCATTGAGTAGGGTGTTCTTTGGCTTCCATATTTATGTTGTTTTTGTTGATATTTAAGAACAGCCTTAGTCCATGGTGATCTGATAGGGTGCATGGGATTATTTTAATCTTCTTGTATCTGTTGAGTCTTGTTTTGTGACCATTATATGGTCAATTTTGGAGATGGTACCGTGAGGTGCTGAGAAGAAGATATATTCTTTTTTTTTTAGAATGAAATGTTCTAAAAATATGTTAGATCCATATGGTTCATGACTTCTGTTAGTTTTACTGTGTCTCTGTTTAGTTTCTATTTCTATGATCTGTCCATTGCCGAGAGTGGGGTGTTGAAGTCTCCCACTATTATTGTCTAGGGTGTGATTGTGCTTTGAGCTTTAGTAAAGTTTCTTTTATGAATGTGGGTGCCCTTGCATTTGGAGCATAGATGTTCAGAATTGAGAGTTCATTTTGGTAGATTTTTCCTTTGACCAGAATGAAGTGTCCTTCCTTATCTTTTTTGATAACTTTTGGTTGAAAGTTAATTTTATTCTATATTAGAATGGCTACTCTAGCTTGTTTCTTGGGACCATTTGTTTGAGAAATTGTTTCAAACCTTTTATTCTGAGGTAGTGTCTGCCTTTGTCACTGAGGTACGTTTCCTGTATGCAGCAAAATGCTGGGTCCTGTTTATATATCCAGTCTGTTAGTCTATGTCTTTTTGGGGATTTGAGTCCATTGATGTTAAGAGATATTAAGGAAAAGTGATTGTTACTTCCTGTTATTTTTGTTGTTAGAGATGGAATTATGTTTGTGTCACTATCTTCTTTTGGGTTTGTTGAAAGAAGATTACTTTCTTGCTTTTTCTAGGGTGTAGTTTCCCTCCTTGTGTTGATGTTTTCCATCTATTTTTTTTTTTTTTTGGTAGGGCTGGATTTACGGAAAGATATTGTGTAAATTTGGTTTTGTCATAGAGTATCTTGTTTTCTCTGTTTATGGTAATTGAGAGTTTTGCTGGTATAGTAGCCTGGGCTGGCATTTGTGTTCTCTTAGGGTCTGTATGAGGAACCTAAGGACCCTGAATGAGGATCTGCCTAGGATCTTCTAGCTTTCATAGTGTCTGTTGAGAAGTCTGGTGTAATTCTGATAGGTCTGCCTTTATATATTACTTGACTTTTTTCCCTTACTGTTTTTAATATTCTTTGTTTTATGCCTTTGGTGTTTTGACTATTATGTGACAGGAGGAATTTCTTTTCTGGTCCAGTCTATTTGGAGTTCTGTGGGCTTCTTTTATGTTAATGGCATCTCTTTCTTTAAGTTAGGGAAATTTTCTTCTACAATTTTATTGTAGCCCTTTAAGGTGGGAATCTTTCTCTCTTTTGTACCTATTAATCTTAGGTTTCATCTTCTCATTGTGTCCTGGATTTCCTGGATGTTTTAGGTTAGGAGCTTTTTGCATTTTTGCATTTTCTTTGACTATTGTGTCAATGTTTTCTATATTATCTTCTGCACCTGAGATTCTCTCTTCTATCTCTTATATTCTGTTGGTGATGCTTGCATCAATGACTCTTGATCTCTTTCCTAGGTTTTCTAACTCCAGGGTTGTGTGGTTTCTTATTGTTTCTATTTCCATTTTTAGATCTTCAATAGTTTTGTTCATTTCCTTTGCCTGTTTGATTGTGTTTTCCTTTAATTCTTTAAGGGATTTTTAAAGGGCTTCTAGCTGTTTACCTGTGTTTTCCTGTATTTCTTTCAGGGAGTTATTTATGTTCTTCTTAAAGTCCTCTATTACCATCATGAGAAATGATTTGAGATCTGAATCTTGCTTTTCGGGTGTAATGGTGTATCCAGGATTTGCTATGGTGGGAGAAATGGGTTCTGATGATGCCAAGTAACCTTGGTTTCTGTTGCTTATGTTCTTATACTTGCCTCTTACCGTCTGATTATCTCTAGTGTTACCTGCCCTCACTATCTGACTGGGGCCTGTCCTTCCTGTGATCTTGGTTGTGTCAGAACTCCTCAGAGTTTAGCTGTCTCTGTGATCCTGTGATTCTGAGATCCTGGGATCCTGAGATCCTGGGTGTGTCAGAGCTCCTGGGAGTCAAGCTGACTCTGTGACCCTAAGACCCTGGTGTGAACAAGTTCCTGGGATCCTGGGATCCTGGGTGTGTTAGAGGGCCTGGGAATGGAACTTCTTCTGGGTGTTGTGGGACTGGCTGCAGGACTAGCACCTAAGGTCTGCTCAGGGCACTGGCTCAGACCAGAAGGAACCTGTGCCACTGGTTGAATGAAGTTCCTGGGTGCCTGGGTCCCACTGGTTCCACTTACCCCTGGTGTTGGGGCAGATGTTTCCTCCTCCCCTCTGATCCTATGGTCCTGGGAGCATTAGAGTACATGGGAGTGGCGCTTCCTCTGGGTGTTGTAGAACTGCCCAAGGTCTGCTCAGGGTACTGGCCCAGACCAGAAGGCTGCCTGAGTTATTTAATCATAGACGTTTTGATTGGTCTAAAGTGGCATCTTAGGGTCATTTTGAGTTGTATTTCCCTGGTGACTAAGAGTGTTGACCATTTCTTTAAGTGCTTCTCGGCCATTCGAGATTCCTCAGTTGAGAATTCTCTGTTTAGCTCTGTACCCCATTTTTTAGATTGGGTTATTTGGTTTTCTGAAGTCTAACTTCTTGAGTTCTTTGTATATTTTGGATATTAGCCCTCTATTGGATGTAGGGTTAGTGAAGATCTTTTCCCAATCTGTAGGTTCCATTTTGTCTTATTGACAGTGTTCTTTGCCTTACAGAAGCTTTTCCATTTCATGAGGTTCCATTTGTCAATTGTTGATCTTAGTACCTGAGCTGCCCTGCACAGACTTCTTCTACCCATACTTCTGGCTCCCCACAACACCTAAGGGCTGTGGTTACTTGAAAAGCAAAAGGGCATGATATAGGGTGAGGCAGAGATGTGCCTTCTAGCCCAATCTGCTCATCTTTCATCTTGCAGAAAGAACCCTCTGAACCTTTTTCTTCTCCTCTCTCCAGCACTACTCAATTCCCAAGTGCTTACATCTTCACCTGTGACCTCTCCAGTTGCACAGGCAAATCTCCAACACTTTCAAAAAATGAGAGAATAGAGTAACACTTCTGGCTTGCCTATTTATTCTATTTTTTTTTCTCCCACTCACTTTTCAATTTGTTCAACCATTCTCTCAACATTTTTGAAACAGAAAAAGAGGAGGAGGAAGAGGAAGAGAAATTTTAAAAATCCCCTCTGGAAGCAAATTAGAGCATGGGGGTAGGGTTCCAGCTGCAGAAGCCATGATAGACTTTTTGCTGATGTTCTGAAACAGGGTGTCCATTCTTTCATACCCTACTACCTCCTCTGCTGCTTCTCATTCTGCCTAGCCCCATGTTGGGTGCAACTTGTCAGCACATATTTTTGGCTATTTTATTTGGTTCTTATACCTACCACCTTTCCAACCCTTATTCCACCCCAATTTCTTCCAACCTATCACACTAGGTTGGAAAGAAAGAAGATTAGAGTGGAAAGATGATGTAGACCTCTTTGGACTACTTCCCAATAATTAAGGGCATTGGATTCCTAAGGGTAAATCCAATCTTCATTGTCAGATTATCCAGAAATCCAGAAAATGCAACATCAAACCAGCAATCCAAAATAGCAATAGCAAGAGCAGCAGTAGCATGTACCAGCAGTAGTGGGGGGAGCAGCAGCCACCACAGACCCTCTCAGAGCTCTTCTATTTATATCCTGGGTGAGGCCCAGAGTAAACCATCTACAGCTGGCAAAAATCAGCTCCCGCCTCCAGATCATGCAACAATCATAATTAATGGCTGTGAACAAACTGAAGTAGCCCCATATCCCATACCAGGATTAAAACAAAAACATATACATATAGCATAACTGGATTTTTTTAAAAAGCCAAAATTCATACTACACACCACCAGGACTTTCACACATCCCTCTTCATATTCCTCACCCTGACCTTTTCAAACATTTGTCCTTTGCTTCTCTACATGAATGCATTTCCTCAGAATTACTTTACTGAAACCACGGAATAGGTGGGGTTCCTTTGTTTTGTTTTGTTTTGTTTTGTTTTGTTTTGTTTTGTTTTGTTGATGATCTCCTAAATTTTTCCTTCCTAGCACTATCGCTAATGTCATCATGTTTATTCCTCAAGCTGCCCCATTGACTCTCAGCTTCCCTCACAGCTCACAACTCTGTTCCCAACTTCTAAAATGCTAATAGGTGCAATCTATGTGCTATATTTACTACATGAACAAAGACATGAAGGGCTGTAGAGTACATTATCTGCTGAGAAGAATCAATTCTGCTCCATCACCACAACAGATCACAACAGATTCTTCCCTTTTCATATAAGACTTGCATGCCTAATAACTTAAAATGAGAGTCAATGGGGCCTAATAACTTAACATGAAAATGAGAGAATGATTCCATTTTCATGGGTACATTATGAGCAGCTGAGGCCAAAGGAAACATCAGAAAGAGGGATTCAGAGATGTCTAAAAGCATTTGTAGTAGAATCCAAGCATAGCAGAGATTATACTCCCATCTCTCCAGGGCCCATCCTGAGCTCATGGAACTCTGGGCAGTCTATAGAATACGGCTTAACCACTGCAATCTATTTGATATGGTCCCTCTTCCCTCCTTTGTAGACAACCCAGAGATTGCCTCTTCCCTAGAATCTTGGAAAGGTGAGTCTTTTTCCCCTCCCTACAGTAGCTTCCTGGGACTGAGGGTGAAAGGACAAAGAGAACTAGATGAGAGGTCTCAAGGAAAGATCCTGGAGATTTGGGTAGCCAATGTTAGAGATGAAAACTGGGGGAATCTCTTTAATGTAATATAATTCTTTATGCCAATATGACAGATCTCTCTGAATCCTAATTCACTCTAGGAAAATGCCTGAAGAATGGAAAAAGTCCACAGAGAAGGAGAAAACCAGAGGGAGTAAGTCTCAAAGACAGATCCAGACCTAGGGAGATAAGACAACCAAGTCTGCTGGGGTTAGGGTAAACAGCTATTTCTTCTTTCATCCTCTTACCCTCTTGCAGCAACTCATAAAGCATCTGCTGCCAAAACAGGAAATGTGGCAGCCTCTGGAACAGCCTGCAAAAAAAAAAAAAAAAAAAAAAAAAAAAAAAAAAAAAAAAAAAAAAAAAAAACAAGCCATGGAAGAAGTAAAGTGGTACCTTTCTGATATGTCTCTCTTGGTGCCAGTGTCTTGACTTGTGACACATAAAACAGTAGGCTCTCTAGGGCAGCCTTATTTTCAGGCACAATTCCAGGAACACAAATATAGACTCCTTAAGAGAGTAAGTTAGTTGAGTACAATCACCTCTGCACACAGAATGTATATGATTAGTTGTGTGTGTGTGTGTGTGTGTGTGTGTGTGTGTGTGTGTGTGTGTGTGTACAATAGGTTTTTCTGTGTACGATCTCCTGTCACTCTTTCCATGGGAGTGGTAGACATTGGCTCACTCAACAAAGAGTTTCCCATGATGTGATGGACTGGGATGGGAGGTAGGGAACATGAATACAAATGAAGTTACTTTTTCAGATATGAACTCTTCTACCTTGAATTTGAATCCATACTAGAAAACCTCAAATGGGAGAAAAGACTATGAAGGGGACAGAAAAGCCATTACTTTCCAAGTTGATGGGTTAAAAGTCACGGGAAGATGAGTGTGTCCCCAAGTGACCCCGATGGGCCCGAGTATGAGTATTCCCACTCCTCCCTCAGATCCAGCCTCCATCACTACCCCTACCATGAGACCTACAAAGGCCACAGCTTCACCACTGACCTTGACAACACTTTGATGTCAAATGTCTCTAATTTCCCACTGACATTTAGACTTCCACCATTGTCTGATACTGGTTCTCTCTGGATCAGCCCAGGCCTTTCTTCTGGGCAATCTGTCTATTCTGACCTCACTTTCCCCTAGAAAAAGTTGGGTCCTTCAGCCTCTGCTGAATCTATCACCACACCTTGGTTTCTGGATATGCCCGCAGGACTTCAATTTGTTTGGAAGACAAAAAATAGAGCTAGGAGAGGAAGAATAAAGAGTGGATCTGGAGCCTGGGGCCTTTTTTCTCTCCTTCTCTACCTCCCTGCCTCTAATCTTTCATTATCTCCTCCCACCCCCATACATCTCTTCTGCCCCTTTTCTATGAATTTTCTAGATGGTATTCAGGACAGTAAGAGTAAAGCTGAGAAGGTAAAAAATGGGAAGAACAGATGACTAATGATGTCCAAGAGATCCAGGCTTTATGAATACAGTTACAACATGTTAAAATTTAAAAGTAAATTTAAAATTTGAAAGAAAAATGAAATTTTATCTATTAAACAGAAAACATTAAACCTGAGTATATGTGTGTTCCTTTGAGAAGGGGCTTTTGCTAGCCTCACTTGTGCTAGCAAAAGAAACAAACACCTGTGTGGGCCCAACAATTTCCCAGTCAGGGAAGGGGAATCTAGTGAGACATTTTAAACAAGTGTAGCAAGTTTAGAAAGGAAAAATATAAAATATATGGTTTGAGTGTTAAAGGGGCACCAGGAAGAGAAGTGGAGTTGAATCCTATGTTCTAGGAGAGAGCAGATTAAGGGAGTGAAATTTTGGGGCAAGATACTGCCCAGCTAAATTTATATCCAGGCTTTGTGGTATACACCTTTAATCCCAAGAGACAGCCATGCAGAACTCTGAGCCCAAAGGTCAATCTACAGAGAAAGATCCAGAACAGCCAAGCTTAGGCAGTGAAGAAGTTGGAAAACAGAAAGCTAGTGATAATGTAGTAGAACAAGGGGGCCATGTTCCAGCTCCTGAAAGTGGCAGAACTCAGCATCTTCAGTCATGTGGCTCTGGCTTTAAAATGAAAAATAGACGGGACTACTGGGACAACTGATGCTAGAGCTAAGAAACTGGTGGTGATTAAGAAGAGACCAGTGTTGGTTCTAGGACTCTGACAAAAGTAGTCTGCACAGGTGAAAGTGTGCACTACAGAAGCTAACAGCTTCTGGGACAGGCAGGAGCCACAGAGCTTCTGAGGCAGTCCCCTTTTCAGGCAGCAGACATCCAGTCACCTTCTAGGATGGCTTTGCCTCAGCATTGGCAGGAGGCATCTTGGTTCCAGGACTCCGCCAAAAGTAGTCTGCACAGGTGAGAGTGTGGACTACAGAAACTAACAGCGTATGGAACAGGATAAAACACACAGCTTCTGGGACAGGTCCAGTTTTAGGCCTTCATCTTTGGCCAGGAGGGAAGTCCGAATGCCAGATACCTGTGCACCTTCCCTGTAAGAGGAGAACTTGACTGCAAAGAGTGCTCTGACCACTGAAACTCAGAGGAGAGATCTAGTCTCCCAGGTCTGCTGATAGAGGCTAACAGAATCACCAGAGGAAAAATCTATAAGCAGAGACAACTATAACAACTAACTCCACAGATTACCAGATGGTGAAAGGTAAACATAAGAATCTTACTAACAGAAAAGCACCGGGGTAGCTAAGGCACAGGGTCGGCTGACACTCGCCAGCTACCCACAACACCCGCCACAGGATCTTAAGACTTCTGGTGAGTGGAACACAGCTTCTGCTCCAGTCCAATCATGCGGGACCTGAGACTGCTCTGGTTGGGGAGAGAGAAATCCGGCCTACGTAGGGCCACAAGCCTCTTCCGTTCAGAAAAGCACCAGGGTAGCTAGGGCGCAGGGTCGGCTGACACTCGCCAGCTACCCACAACACCTGCCACAGGATCTTAAGACTTCTGGTGAGTGGAACACAGCTCCTGCTCCAATCCAATTGCGCGCGGGACCTGAGACTGCATTAGTTACGGAAGCAGAAACCGGCCTGAGTAGGGCCACAGGCCTCATCCGGCCGGAACAGCACCTGTGTAGCTAGAGCGCAGGGTCGGCTGACACCCGCCAGCTACCCACGACCCCCGCCACAGGATTTTGATAATGCTGGTGAGTGGAACACAGCTTCTGCTCCAATCTTTAAACAGTGACAACGACAACAACTAACCCCAGAGATTACCAGATGGCGAAAGGTAAACGTAATAATCTTACTAACAGAAACCAAGACCACTCGCCATCATCAGAACCCAGCACACCAACTTCGCCCAGTCCAGGGCACCCCAACACACCGGAAAAGCTAGACACGGATCTAAAAGCATATCTCCTGATGATGGTAGAGGACTTCAAGAAGGACTTTAATAACACACTTAAAGAAATACAGGAGAACACTGTTAAACAGGTAGAAGACATTAAAGAGGAAGCACAAAAATCCCTTAAAGAATTGCAGGAGAACACTGCTAAAGAGTTACAAATCCTTAAAGAAAAACAGGATAACCTAATCAAACAGGTAGAAGTCCTTAATGAAAAACAGGAAAACACATCCAAACAGATGAGGGAAATGAACAAAACCATACTAGACCTAAAAAGGGAATTAGACACAATAAAGAAAACCCAAAATGAGGCAACACTGGAGATAGAAACCCTAGGAAAGAAATCTGGAACCATAGATACGAGCATCAGCAACAGAATACAAGAGATGGAAGAGAGAATCTCAGGTGCAGAAGATTCCATAGAGAACATGGGCACAACAATCAAGGAAAATGTAAAATGCAAAAAGATCCTAACTCAAAACATCCAAGAAATACAGGACACAATGAGAAGACCAAACCTACGGATAATAGGAGTGGATGAGAATGAAGATTTTCAACTCAAAGGACCAGCAAACATCTTCAACAAAATTATAGAAGAAAACTTCCCAAATCTAAAGAAAGAGATGCCCATGAACATACAAGAAGCTTACAGAACTCCAAATAGACTGGACCAGAAAAGAAATACCTCCCGACACATAATAATCAGAACAACAAATGCTCTAAATAAAGATAGAATACTAAAAGCAGTAAGAGAAAAAGGCCAAGTAACATATAAAGGCAAGCCTATCAGAATTACACCAGATTTTTCACCAGAGACTATGAAAGCCAGAAGATCCTGGACAGATGTTATACAGACACTAAAAGAACACAAATTCCAGCCCAGGCTACTATACCCAGCCAAACTCTCAATTAACATAGATGGAGAAACCAAAGTATTCCACGACAAAACCAAATTCACACATTATCTCTCCACGAATCCAGCCCTTCAAAGGATAATAACAGAAAAAAACCAATACAAGGACAGGAACCGCGCCCTAGAAACTACAAGAAGGTAATCCCTCAATAAACCTAAAAGAAGACAGCCACAAGAATAGAATGCCAACTTTAACAACAAAAATAACAGGAAACAACAATTACTTTTCCTTAATATCTCTTAATATCAATGGACTCAACTCCCCGATAAAAAGACATAGACTAACAAACTGGCTACACAAACAAGACCCAACATTTTGCTGCTTACAGGAAACTCATGTCAGAGAAAAAGATAGACACTACCTCAGAATGAAAGGCTGGAAAACAATTTTCCAAGCAAATAATATGAAGAAACAAGCTGGAGTAGCCATTCTAATATCTGATAAGATTGACTTCCAACCCAAAGTCATTAAAAAAGACAGGGAGGGACACTTCATACTCATCAAAGGTAAAATCCTCCAAGAGGAACTATCAATCCTGAATATCTATACTCCAAATACAAAGGCAGCCACATTCATTAAAGAAACTTTAGTAAATCTCAAAGCACACATTGCACCTCATACAATAATAGTGGGAGACTTCAACACACCACTTTCACCAATGGACAGATCGTGGAAACAGAAACTAAACAAGGACACAGTGAAACTAACAGAAGTTATGGATCAAATGGATCTGGCAGATATCTACAGAACATTCTATCCTAAAACAAAAGGATATACCTTCTTCTCAGCACCTCATGGTACTTTCTCCAAAATTGACCACATAATTGGTCACAAAACAGGCCTCAACAGATACAAAAATATTGAAATTGTCCCATGCATCCTATCAGATCACCATGGACTAAGGCTGATCTTCAATAACAAAATAAATAATAGAAAGCCAACCTTCACGTGGAAACTGAACAACACTCTTCTCAATGATACCTTGGTCAAGGAAGGAATAAAGAAAGAAATTAAGGACTTTTTAGAGTTCAATGAAAATGAAGCCACAACATACCCAAACTTATTGGATGCAATGAAAGCATTTCTAAGAGGAAAACTCATAGCTCTGAGTGCCTCCAAAAGGAAACTAGAGAGAGCACACATTAGCAGCTTGACAACATACCTAAAAGCACTAGAACAAAAGGAAGCAAATTCACCCAAGAGGAGTAGACGGCAGGAAATAATCCAACTCAGGGGCGAAATCAACCAAGTGGAAACAAGAAGAACTATTCAAAGAATCAACCAATCAAGGAGCTGGTTCTTTGAGAAAATCAACAAGATAGATAAACCCTTAGCCAGACTCACTAGAGGGCACAGGGAAAGCATCCTAATTAACAAAATCAGAAATGAAAAAGGAGACATAACAACAGATCCTGAAGACATCCAAAACACCATCAGATCCTTCTACCAAAGGCTATACTCAACAAAACTGGAGAACCTGGATGAAATGGAGAAGTTCCTAGACAGATACCAGGTACCAAAGTTGAATCAAGATCAGGTTAATGATCTAAACAGCCCTATATCCCCCAAAGAAATAGAAGCAGTCATTAATAGTCTCCCAACTAAAAAAAGCCCAGGACCAGATGGGTTTAGTGCAGAGTTCTATCAGACCTTCAAAGAAGATCTAATCCCAGTTCTTCACAAACTATTCCACAAAATAGAAACAGAAGGTACTCTACCCAAATCATTCTATAAAGCCACAATTACTCTGATACCTAAACCACAAAAAGACCCAACAAAGATAGAAAACTTCAGACCAATATCCCTTATGAATATTGATGCAAAAATCCTCAATAAAGTTCTTGCTAACCGAATCCAAGAACACATCAAAACAATCATCCATCCTGACCAAGTAGGTTTCATCCCAGGGATGCAGGGATGGTTCAATATACGTAAATCCATCAACGTAATCCAGTATATAAACAAACTCAAAGACAAAAAACACATGGTCATCTCGTTAGATGCGGAAAAAGCATTTGACAAGATCCAACACCCATTCATGATAAAAGTCTTGGAAAGATCAGGAATTCAAGGCCCATACCTAAACATGATAAAAGCAATCTACAGCAAACCAGTAGCCCACATCAAAGTAAATGGTGAGAAGCTTGAAACAATCCCTCTAAAATCAGGGACTAGAAAAGGCTGTCCACTTTCTCCATACCTATTCAACATTGTACTTGAAGTCCAAGCCAGAGCAATTCGACAACAAAAGGAGATCAAAGGGATACAAATTGGAAAAGATGAAGTCAAAATATCACTTTTTGCAGATGATATGATAGTATATATAAGTGACCCTAAAAATTCCACCAGAGAACTCCTAAGCCTGATAAACAGCTTCGGTGAAGTAGCTGGATATAAAATTAACTCAAACAAATCAATGGCCTTTCTCTACACAAAGAATAAACAGGCTGAGAAAGAAATTAGGGAAACAACACCCTTCTCAATAGTCACAAATAATATAAAATATCTAGGCGTGACTCTAACTAAGGAAGTGAAAGATCTGTATAATAAAAACTTCAAGTCTCTGAAGAAAGAAATTATAGAAGATCTCAGAAGATGGAAAGATCTCCCATGCTCATGGATTGGCAGGATCAACATTGTAAAAATGGCTATCTTGCCAAAAGCAATCTACAGATTCAATGCAATCCCCATCAAAATTCCAACTCAATTCTTCAATGAATTAGAAAGTGCAATCTGCAAATTCATCTGGAATAACAAAAAACCTAGGATAGCAAAAACTCTTCTCAAGGATAAAAGAACCTCTGGTGGAATCACCATGCCGGACCTAAAGCTCTACTACAGAGCAATTGTGATAAAAACTGCATGGTACTGGTATAGTGACAGACAAATAGACCAATGGAATAGAATTGAAGACCCAGAAATGAACCCACACACCTACGGTCACTTGATCTTCGACAAGGGAGCTAAAAACATCCAGTGGAAGAAAGACAGCATTTTCAACAAATGGTGCTGGCACAACTGGTTGTTAACATGTAGAAGAATGCGAATCGATGCATTCCTATCTCCTTGTACTAAGGTCAAGTCTAAGTGGATCAAGGAACTACACATAAAACCAGAGACACTGAAACTTATAGAGGAGAAAGTGGGGAAAAGCCTTGAAGATATGGGCACAGGGGAAAAATTCCTGAATAGAACAGTAATGGCTTGTGCTGTAAGATCGAGAATTGACAAGTGGGACCTCATGAAACTACAAAGCTTCTGCAAGGCTAAAGACACCATCAATAAGACAAAAAAACCACCAACAGATTGGGAAAGGATCTTCACCTATCCTAAATCAGATAAGGGACTAATATCCAATATATATAAAGAACTCAAGAAGGTGGACTCCAGAAAGTCAAATAACCCCATTAAAAAATGGGGCTCAGAACTGAACAAAGAATTCTCACCTGAGGAATACCGAATGGCAGAGAAGCACCTGAAAAAATGTTCAACAGCCTTAATCATCAGGGAAATGCAAATCAAAACAACCCTAAGATTCCACCTCACACCAGTCAGAATGGCTAAGATCAAAAATTCAGGTGACAGCAGATGCTGGAAAGGATGTGGAGAAAGAGGAACACTCCTCCATTGTTGGTGGGATTGCAAGCTTGTACAACCACTCTGGAAATCAGTTTGGCGATTCCTCAGAAAATTGGACATAGTACTACCGAAGGATCCAGCAATACCTCTCCTGGGCATATATCCAGAAGATGTCCCAACCGGTAAAAAGGACACATGCTCCACTATGTTCATAGCAGCCCTATTTATAATAGCCAGAAGCTGGAAAGAACCCAGATGTCCCTCAACAGAGGAATGGATACAGAAAATGTGGTACATTTACACAATGGAGTACTACTCAGCTATTAAAAAGAATGAATTTGGCAGACATCCGGCACCCTCCCAGTCGGAGGACAGTGACCTGCCCTGCAGGGAGCGCCATCTTGGCTCTGGGACTCCACCGAGCTTAGTCTCTACAGGTCAGAGTGGGGACCACGGGGGCAGACGGCTTCTGGGACAGGCAGGAGCCACAGAGCCGCTGAGGCAGCACCCTTTTGGGGCCGCAGACTTCCGGCACCCTCCCAGCCGGAGGACAGAGACCTGCCCTGCAGAGAGTGCCATCTTGGCTCCGGGACTCTGCCGAACTTAGTCTACAGGTTAGAGTGAGGACCACAGAGGCAGACAGCTTCTGGGACAGGCGGGAGCCACAGAGCCGCTGAGGCAGCACCCTTTTGGGGCCGCAGACATCCGGCACCCTCCCAGTCGGAGGACAGTGACCTGCCCTGCAGGGAACGCCATCTTGGCTCCAGAACTCCGCCGAGCTTAGTCTCTACAGGTCAGAGTGGGGACCACTGGGGCAGACGGCTTCTGGGACAGGCGGGAGCCACAGAGCTGCTGAGGCAGCACCCTTTAGGGGCCGCAGACATCCGGCACCCTCCCAGTCGGAGGACAGTGACCTGCCCTGCAGGGAGCGCCATCTTGGCTCCGGGACTCCGCCGAACTTAGTCTGTACAGGTCAGAGTGAGGACCACAGAGGCAGACAGCTTCTGGGACAGGCGGGAGCCACAGAACCGCTGAGGCAGCACCCTTTTGGGGCCGCAGACATCCGACACCCTCCCAGCCGGAGAACAGTGACCTGCCCTGCAGGGAGCGCCATCTTGGCTCCGGGACTCCGCCGAACTTAGTCTGTACAGGTCTGCTGACAGAGGATACTCAGAATCCCCAGAAGAACAACCTCTGAACAGAGACAACTATAACAACTCCAGAGATTACCAGATGGCGAGAGGTAAAGGTAAGAATCTTACTAACAGAAACCAAGACCACTCACCATCATCAGGACCCAGCACTCCCACTTCGCCCAGTCCAGGGCACCCCAACACACCTGAAAAACTAGACCTGGATTTAAAAGCATATCTCATGATGATGGTAGAGGACATCAAGAAGGACTTTAAAGAACTACAGGAGAACATGGCTAAAGAGTTACAAGTCCTTAAAGAAAAACAGGAAAACACAACCAAACTGGTAGAAGTCCTTAAAGAGAAACAGGAAAACACATCCAATCAGATGATGGAAATGAACAAAACCATACTAGACCTAAAAAGGGAAGTAGACACAATAAAGAAAACCCAAAATGAGGCAACACTGGAGATAGAAACCCTAGGAAAGAAATCTGGAACCATAGATGCAAGCATCAGCAACAGAATACAAGAGATGGAAGAGAGAATCTCAGGTGCAGAAGATTCCATAGAGAACATGGGCACAACAATCAAGGAAAATGGAAAATGCAAAAAGATCCTAACTCAAAACATCCAGGAAATACAGGATACAATGAGAAGACCAAACCTACGGATAATAGGAGTGGATGAGAATGAAGATTTTCAACTCAAAGGACCAGCAAACATCTTCAACAAAATTATAGAAGAAAACTTCCCAAATCTAAAGAAAGAGATGCCCATGAACATACAAGAAGCCTACAGAACTCCAAATAGGCTGGACCAGAAAAGAAATACCTCCCGACACATAATAATCAGAACAACAAATGCACTAAATAAAGATAGAATACTAAAAGCAGTAAGAGAAAAAGGCCAAGTAACATATAAAGGCAAGCCTATCAGAATTACACCAGATTTTTCACCAGAGACGATGAAAGCTAGAAGATCCTGGACAGATGTTATACAGACACTAAAAGAACACAAATTCCAGCCCAAGCTACTATACCCAGCCAAACTCTCAATTAACATAGATGGAGAAACCAAAGTATTCCACGACAAAACCAAATTCACACATTATCTCTCCACGAATCCAGCCCTTCAAAGGATAATAACAGAAAAAAACCAATACAAGGACAGGAACCACGCCCTAGAAACAACAAGAAGGTAATCCCTCAACAAACCTAAAAGAAGACAGCCACAAGAACAGAATGCCAACTTTAACAACAAAAATAACAGGAAACAACAATTACTTTTCCTTAATATCTCTTAATATCAATGGACTCAACTCCCCGATAAAAAGACATAGACTAACAAACTGGCTACACAAACAAGACCCAACATTTTGCTGCTTACAAGAAACTCATCTCAGAGAAAAAGATAGACACTACCTCAGAATGAAAGGCTGGAAAACAATTTTCCAAGCAAATGGTATGAAGAAACAAGCTGGAGTAGCCATTCTAATATCAGATAAGATTGACTTCCAACCCAAAGTCATCAAAAAAGACAGGGAGGGGCACTTCATACTCATCAAAGGTAAAATCCTCCAAGAGGAACTATCAATCCTGAATATCTATGCTCCAAATACAAAGGCAGCCTCATTCATTAAAGAAACTTTAGTAAATCTCAAAGCACACATTGCACCTCATACAATAATAGTGGGAGACTTCAACACACCACTTTCACCAATGGACAGATCATGGAAACAGAAACTAAACAGGGACACAGGGAAACTAACAGAAGTTATGGATCAAATGGATCTGGCAGATATCTACAGAACATTTTACCCTAAAACAAAAGGATACACCTTCTTCTCAGCACCTCATGGTACCTTCTCCAAAATTGACCACGTAATTGGGCACAAAACAGGACTCAACAGATACAAAAACATTGAAATTGTCCCATGCATCCTATCAGATCACCATGGACTAAGGCTGATCTTCAATAACAAAATAAATAATAGAAAGCCAACCTTCACGTGGAAACTGAACAACACTCTTCTCAATGATACCTTGGTCAAGGAAGGAATAAAGAAAGAAATTAAGGACTTTTTAGAGTTCAATGAAAATGAAGCCACAACATACCCAAACTTATGGGACGCAATGAAAGCATTTCTAAGAGGAAAACTCATAGCTCTGAGTGCCTCCAAAAGGAAACTAGAAAGAGCACACATTAGCAGCTTGACAACACACCTAAAAGCACTAGAACAAAAGGAAGCAAATTCACCCAAGAGGAGTAGACGGCAGGAAATAATCAAACTCAGGGGTGAAATCAACCAAGTGGAAACAAGAAAAACTATTCAAAGAATCAACCAATCAAGGAGCTGGTTCTTTGAGAAAATCAACAAGATAGATAAACCCTTAGCCAGACTCACTAGAGGGCACAGGGAAAGCATCCTAATTAACAAAATCAGAAATGAAAAAGGAGACATAACAACAGATCCTGAAGACATCCAAAACACCATCAGATCCTTCTACCAAAGGCTATACTCAACAAAACTGGAGAACCTGGATGAAATGGAGAAGTTCCTAGACAGATACCAGGTACCAAAGTTGAATCAAGATCAGGTTAATGACCTAAACAGCCCTATATCCCCCAAAGAAATAGAAGCAGTCATTAATAGTCTCCCAACCAAAAAAAGCCCAGGACCAGATGGGTTTAGTGCAGAGTTCTATCAGACCTTCAAAGAAGATCTAATCCCAGTTCTTCACAAACTATTCCACAAAATAGAAACAGAAGGTACTCTACCCAACTCATTCTATGAAGCCACAATTACTCTGATACCTAAACCACAAAAAGACCCAACAAAGATAGAAAACTTCAGACCAATATCCCTTATGAATATTGATGCAAAAATCCTCAATAAAATTCTTGCTAACCGAATCCAAGAACACATCAAAACAATCATCCATCCTGACCAAGTAGGTTTCATCCCAGGGATGCAGGGATGGTTCAATATACGGAAATCCATCAATGTAATCCAGTATATAAACAAACTCAAAGACAAAAACCACATGGTCATCTCGTTAGATGCGGAAAAAGCATTTGACAAGATCCAACACCCATTCATGATAAAAGTCTTGGAAAGATCAGGAATTCAAGGCCCATACCTAAACATGATAAAAGCAATCTACAGCAAACCAGTAGCCAACATCAAAGTAAATGGTCAGAAGCTTGAAGCAATCCCTCTAAAATCAGGGACTAGACAAGGCTGTCCACTTTCTCCATACCTATTCAACATTGTACTTGAAGTCCTAGCCAGAGCAATTCGACAACAAAAGGAGATCAAAGGGATACAAATTGGAAAAGATGAAGTCAAAATATCACTTTTTGCAGATGATATGATAGTATATATAAGTGACCCTAAAAATTCCACCAGAGAACTCCTAAGCCTGATAAACAGCTTCGGTGAAGTAGCTGGATATAAAATTAACTCAAACAAATCAATGGCCTTTCTCTACACAAAGAATAAACAGGCTGAGAAAGAAATTAGGGAAACAACACCCTTCTCAATAGTCACAAATAATATAAAATATCTTGGCGTGACTCTAACTAAGGAAGTGAAAGATCTGTATAATAAAAACTTCAAGTCTCTGAAGAAAGAAATTATAGAAGATCTCAGAAGATGGAAAGATCTCCCATGCTCATGGATTGGCAGGATCAACATTGTAAAAATGGCTATCTTGCCAAAAGCAATCTACAGATTCAATGCAATCCCCATCAAAATTCCAACTCAATTCTTCAATGAATTAGAAAGTGCAATCTGCAAATTCATCTGGAATAACAAAAAACCTAGGATAGCAAAAACTCTTCTCAAGGATAAAAGAACCTCTGGTGGAATCACCATGCCGGACCTAAAGCTCTACTACAGAGCAATTGTGATAAAAACTGCATGGTACTGGTATAGTGACAGACAAATAGACCAATGGAATAGAATTGAAGACCCAGAAATGAACCCACACACCTACGGTCACTTGATCTTCGACAAGGGAGCTAAAAACATCCAGTGGAAGAAAGACAGCATTTTCAACAAATGGTGCTGGCACAACTGGTTGTTAACATGTAGAAGAATGCGAATCGATCCATTCCTATCTCCTTGTACTAAGGTCAAGTCTAAGTGGATCAAGGAACTTCACATAAAACCAGAGACACTGAAACTTATAGAGGAGAAAGTGGGGAAAAGCCTTGAAGATATGGGCACAGGGGAAAAATTCCTGAATAGAACAGTAATGGCTTGTGCTGTAAGATCGAGAATTGACAAGTGGGACCTCATGAAACTACAAAGCTTCTGCAAGGCTAAAGACACCATCAATAAGACAAAAAAACCACCAACAGATTGGGAAAGGATCTTCACCTATCCTAAATCAGATAAGGGACTAATATCCAATATATATAAAGAACTCAAGAAGGTGGACTCCAGAAAGTCAAATAACCCCATTAAAAAATGGGGCTCAGAACTGAACAAAGAATTCTCACCTGAGGAATACCGAATGGCAGAGAAGCACCTGAAAAAATGTTCAACAGCCTTAATCATCAGGGAAATGCAAATCAAAACAACCCTGAGATTCCACCTCACACCAGTCAGAATGGCTAAGATCAAAAATTCAGGTGACAGCAGTTGCTGGCGAGGATGTGGAGAAAGAGGAACACTCCTCCATTGTTGGTGGGATTGCAAGCTTGTACAACCACTCTGGAAATCAGTCTGGCGGTTCCTCAGAAAATTGGACATAGTACTACCGGAGGATCCAGCAATACCTCTCCTGGGCATATATCCAGAAGATGTCCCAACCGGTAAAAAGGACACATGTTCCACTATGTTCATAGCAGCCCTATTTATAATAGCCAGAAGCTGGAAAGAACCCAGATGTCCCTCAACAGAGGAATGGATACAGAAATTATGGTACATTTACACAATGGAGTACTACTCAGCTATTAAAAAGAATGAATTTATGAAATTCCTAGCCAAATGGATGGACCTGGAGGGCATCATCTTGAGTGAAGTAACACAATCACAAAAGAACTCACACAATATGTATTCACTGATAAGTGGATATTAGCCCAAAACTTAGGATACCCAAGATTTAAGATACAATTTGCTAAACGCATGAAACTCAAGAAGAATGAAGACCAAAGTGTGGACACTGTGCACCTTCTCAGAATTGGGAACAAAACACCCAGGGAAGGAGTTACAGAGACAAAGTTCGTAGAGGTGATGAAAGGATGGACCATTTAGAGACTGCCGTATCCAGGGATCCATCCCATAATCAACTTCTAAACGCTGACACCATTGCATACACTAGCAAGATTTTGCTGAAAGGACCCAAATATAGCTGTCTCTGGTGAGACGATGCTGGGGCCTAGCAAACACAGGAGTGGATGTTCACAGTCAGCTATTGGATGTATCACAGGGCTCCCAATGGAGAAGCTAGAGTAAGTACCCAAGGAGCTAAAGGGATCTGCAACCCTATTGTTGGAACAACATGATGTACAAACTAGAACCCCGGAGCTCTTGTCTCTAGCTGCATATGTATCGAAAGATGGCCTAGTCAGCCATCAATGGAAAGAGAGGCCCATTGGACTTGCAAACTTTATATGCCCCAATATAGGGGAATGCCAGGGCCAAAAGAATGGGAATGGGTGGGTAGGGAAGTGGGGGGCGCTATGGGGGACTTTTGGGATAGTATTGGAAATGTAATTGAGGAAAATATGTAATAAAAAAAAAAATACAATACTAAAAAAAAAAAAAAAAAAAAAGAATGAATTTATGAAATTCCTAGCCAAATGGATGGACCTGGAGGGCATCATCTTGAGTGAAGTAACACAATCACAAAAGAACTCACACAATATGTATTCACTGATAAGTGGATATTAGCCCAAAACTTAGGATACCCAAGATATGAGATACAATTTGCTAAACGCATGAAACTCAAGAAGAATGAAGACCAAAGTGTGGACACTGTGCCCCTTCTTAGAATTGGGAACAAAACACCCAGTGAAGGAGTTACAGAGACAAAGTTCGTAGCTGTGATGAAAGGATGGACCATTTAGAGACTGCCGTATCCAGGGATCCATCCCATAATCAACTTCTAAACGCTGACACCATTGCATACACTAGCAAGATTTTGCTGAAAGGACCCAAATATAGCTGTCTCTGGTGAGACGATGCTGGGGCCTAGCAAACACAGGAGTGGATGTTCACAGTCAGCTATTGGATGTATCACAGGGCTCCCAATGGAGAAGCTAGAGTAAGTACCCAAGGAGCTAAAGGGATCTGCAACCCTATTGTTGGAACAACATGATGTACAAACTAGAACCCCGGAGCTCTTGTCTCTAGCTGCATATGTATCGAAAGATGGCCTAGTCAGCCATCAATGGAAAGAGAGGCCCATTGGACTTGCAAACTTTATATGCCCCAATATAGGGGAATGCCAGGGCCAAAAGAATGGGAATGGGTGGGTAGGGAAGTGGGGGGCGCTATGGGGGACTTTTGGGATAGTATTGGAAATGTAATTGAGGAAAATATGTAATAAAAAAAAAATACAATACTAAAAAAAAAAAAAAAAAAAAAAAAAAAAAAAAAAGAATGAATTTATGAAATTCCTAGCCAAATGGATGGACCTGGAGGGCATCATCTTGAGTGAAGTAACACAATCACAAAAGAACTCACACAATATGTATTCACTGATAAGTGGATATTAGCCCAAAACTTAGGATACCCAAGATATGAGATACAATTTGCTAAACGCATGAAACTCAAGAAGAATGAAGACCAAAGTGTGGACACTGTGCCCCTTCTTAGAATTGGGAACAAAACACCCAGTGAAGGAGTTACAGAGACAAAGTTCGTAGCTGTGATGAAAGGATGGACCATTTAGAGACTGCCGTATCCAGGGATCCATCCCATAAGCAGCTTCTAAACGCTGACACCATTGCATACACTAGCAAGATTTTGCTGAAAGGACCCAAATATAGCTGTCTCTTGTGAGACGATGCCGGGGCCTAGCAAACACAGGAGTGGATGTTCACAGTCAGCTATTGGATGTAATACAGGGCTCCCAATGGAGAAGCTAGAGAAAGTAACCAAGGAGCTAAAGGGATCTGCAACCCTATTGTTGGAACAACATGATGTACTAACCAGAACCCCGGAGCTCTTGTCTCTAGCTGCATATGTATCGAAAGATGGTCTAGTCGGCCATCAATGGAAAGAGAGGCCCATTGGACGTGCAAACTTTATATGCCCCAATATAGGGGAATGCCAGGGCCAAAAGAATGGGAATGGGTGGGTAGGGAAGTGGGGGGCGCTATGGTGGACTTTTGGGATAACATTGGAAATGTAATTGAGTAAAATATGTAATAAAAATATTAAAAATTAAAAAATAAATAAATAAATAAATTGAGATGATCACAAAAAAAAAAAAAAAAAGAATCTTACTAACAGAAACCACGACCACTCACCATCATCAGAACCCAGCACTCCCACTTTTATCAGTCCAGGGCACCCGAACACAACCAAAACGCTAGACCCAGATTTAAAAGCATATCTCATGATGATGGTAGAGGACATCAAGAAGGACTTTAATAACTCACTTAAAGAAATACAGGAGAACACTGCTAAACAGGTAGAAGACCTTAAAGAGGAAGCACTTAAAATCCCTTAAAGAATTGCAGGAAAACATGACCAAACAGGTGATGAAATTGAATAAAACCATTGAAGACCTTAAAAGGGAAGTAGACACAATAAAGAAGAGCCAAAGTGAGGAAACGCTAGAGATAGAAACCCTAGGGAAGAAATCTGGAAGCATAGATGTGAGCTTCAGCAACAGAATACAAGAGATGGAAGAGAGAATCTGAGGTGCAGAAAATTCCATAGAGAACATCCGCACAACTATGAAAGAAAATGGAAAATGCAAAAAGATCCTAACTCAAAACATCCAGGAAATACAGGATACAATGAGAAGACCAAACCTATTGATAATAGGAGTAGATGAGAATGAAGATTTTCAACTTAAAGGGCCAGCAAATATCTTCAACAAAATTATAGAAGAAAACGTTCCTAATCTAAAGAAAGAGATGCCCATGAACATACAAGAAGCCTACAGAACTCCAAATAGACTGGACCAGAAAAGAAATATCTCCCGACACATAATAATCAGAACAACAAATGCTCTAAATAAAGATAGAATATTAAAAGCAGTAAGGGAAAAAGGTCAAGTAACATATAAAGGCAAGCCGATCAGAATTTCACCAGATTTTTCACCAGAGACTATGAAATCCAGAAGAGCCTGGACAGATGGTATACAGACACTAAGAGAACACAAATGCCAGCCCAGGCTACTATACCCAGCCAAACTTTCAATTACCTTAGATGGAGAAACGAAAGTATTCCACGACAGAACCAAATTCACACATTATCTTTCCACAAATCCAGCCCTTCAAAGGATAATAACAGAAAAAAAAAAAAACAAAAAAAACAAAAAAAAAAAAAAAAACAATACAAGAACAGAAACCACGTCCTAGAAAAAGCAAGACGGTACTCCCTCAACATACCAAAAAGAAGACAGCCACAAGAACAGAATGCCAACTTTAACAACAAAAATAATAGGAAACAACAATTACTTTTCACTAATACCTCTTAATATCAATGGACTCAACTCCCCAATAAAAAGACATAGACTAACAAACTGGCACACAAACAGGACCCAACATTTTGCTGCTTACAGGAAACTCATCTCAGGGCAAAAGATAGACACTACCTCAGAATGAAAGGCTGGAAAACAATTTTCCAAGCAAATGGTCTGAAGAAACAAGCTGGAGTAGCCATTCTAATATCAAATAAAATCGACTTCCAACCCAAATTCATCAAAAAACACAAGGAGGGACACTTCATACTCATCAAAGGTAAAATCCTCCAAGAGGAACTATCAATTCTGAATATCTATGATCCAAATGCAAGGGCAGCCACATTCATTAAAGAAACTTTAGTAAAGCTCAAAGCACACATTGCACCTCACACAATAATAGTGAGAGACTTCAACACACCACATTCACCAATGAACAGATCATGGAAACAGAAACTAAACAGGGACACAGTGAAACTAACAGAAGTTATGAAACAAATGGATCTGACAGATATCAACAGAACATTTTATCCTAAAACAAAAGGATATACCTTCTTCTCAGCACCTCACGGTACCTTCTCCAAAATTGACCACATAATTGGTCACAAAACAAGTCTCAACAGATACAAAAATATTGAAATTGTCCAATGCATCCTATCAGATCACCATGGACTAAGGCTGATCTTCAATAACGAAAAAATAATAAAAAGCCATCATTCACGTGGAAATTGAACACTCTTCTCAATGATACTGTGGTCAAGGAAGGAATAAAGAAAGAAATTAAGGACTTTTTGGAGTTTAATGAAGGTGAACCCAAAACATACCCAAACTTATGATACACAATGAAAGCATTTCTAAGAGGAAAACTCATAGCTCTGAGTGCCTCCAAAAAACTAGAGAGAACACACACTAGCAGCTTGACAACACACCTAAAACCTCTAGAACAAAAGGAAGCAAATTCACCCAAGAGAAGTATATGGCAAGAAATAATCAAACTCAGGGGCTAAATCAACCAAGTGGAAACAAGAAGAACTATTCAAAGAATCAACTAATCAAGGAGCTGGTTCTTTGAGAAAATCAACAAGATAGATAAACCCTTAGCCAGACTCACTAGAGGACACAGGGAAAGCATCCTAATTAACAAAATCAGAAATGAAAAGGGAGACATAACAATAGATCCTGTAGAAATCCAAAACACCATCATATCCTTCTACAAAAGGATATACTCAACAAAACTGGAGAACCTGGATGAAATGGACAAGTTTCTAGGCGGATACCAGGAACCAAAGTTAAATCAAGATCAGGTTAATGATCAAAACAGTTCTATTTCCCCCAAATAAATAGAAGCAGTCATTAACAGTCTCCCAGCCAAAAAAAAAGCCCAGGACCAGATAGGTTTAGTGCAGAGTTCTATCAAACCTTCAAAGAAGATCTAATCCCAGTTCTTCAAAACAATTTCACAAAATAGAAACAGAAGGTACTCTACCCAACTCATTCTATGAAGCCACAATTACTCTGATACCTAAACTACAAAAAGACCCAACAAAGATAGAAAACTTCAGACCAATTTCCCTTATGAATATCAATGAAAAATCCTCAATAAAGTTCACCCTAACTGAATCCAAGAACACATCAAAACAATCATCCATCCTGACCAAGTAGGTTTCATCCCAGGGATCCAAGGATGGTTCAATATATGGAAATCCATCAACATAATCCACTATAAAAACAAACTCAAAGATAAAAACCACATGATCATCTCGTTAGATGCGGAAAAAGCATTTGACAAGATCCAACACCCATTCATGATAAAAGTCTTGGAAAGATCAGGAATTCAAGGCCCATACCTAAACATGATAAAAAACAATCTACAGCAAACCAGTAGCCATCATCAAAGTAAATGGTGAGAAGCTGGAAGAAATCCCACTAAAATCAGGGACTAGACAAGGCTGTCCACTCTCTCCATACCTATTCAACATTGTACTTGAAGTCCTAGCCAGAGCAATTAGACAACAAAAGGAGATCAAGGGGATACAAATTGGAAAAGAAGAAGTCAAAATATCACTCTTTGCAGATGATATGATAGTATATATAAGTGACCCTAAAAATTCCACCAGAGAACTCCTAAGCCTGATAAACAGCTTCAATGAAGTAGCTGGATATAAAATTAACTCAAGCAAGTCAATGGCCTTTCTGTACACAAAGGATAAACAGGCTGAGAAAGAAATTAGGGAAACAACACCCTACTCAATAGTCACAAATAATATAAAATACCTTGGCATGACTCTAACTAAGGAAGTGAAAGATCTGTATAATAAAAACTTCAAGTCTCTGAAGAAAGAAATTAAAGATCTCAGAAGACGGAAAGATCTCCCGTGCTCATGGATTGGCAGGATCAATATAGTAAAAATGGCTATCTTGCCAAAAGCAATCTACAGACTCAATGCAATCCCCATCACAATTCCAACTCAATTCTTCAACGAATTAGAAAGGGCAATCTGCAAATTCATCTGGAATGACAAAAAACCTAGGATAGCAAAAACTCTTCTCAAGGATAAAAGAACCTCTGGTGGAATCACCATGCCTGACCTAAAGCTGTACTACAGAGCAATTGTGATAAAAACTGCATGGTACTGGTATAGCAACAGACAAGTAGACCAATGGAACAGAATTGAAGACCCTGAGATCAACCCACATACCTATGTTCACTTGATCTTTGACAAGGGAGCTAAAACCATCCAGTGGAAAAAAGACAGCATTTTCAACAAATGGTGCTGGCACAACTGGTGGTTATCATGTAGAAGAATGTGAATTGATCCATTCCTATCTCCTTGTACTGAGGTCAAATCTAAGTGGATTAAGGAACTCCACATAAAACCAGAGACACTGAAACTTATAGAGGAGAAAGTAGGGAAAAGCCTCAAAGATATGGGTACAGGGGGAAAATTCCTGAATAGAACAGCAATGGCTTGTGCTGTAAGATCAAGAATCGACAAATGTTACCTCATAAAGTTGCAAAGCTTCTGCAAGGCAAAAGACACCGTCAATAAGACAAAAAGACCACCAACAGATTGGGAAAGGATCTTTACCTATCCTAAATCAGATAGGGGACTAATATCCAATATAGAGAGAGAACTCAAGAAGGTGGACTCCAGAAAATCTAATAACCCCATTAAAAAATGGGGCTCAGAGCTGAACAAAAAATTCTCACCTGAGGAATACTGAATGGCTGAGAAGCACCTGAAAAAATGTTCAACAGCCTTAATCATCAGGGAAATGCAAATCAAAGGCAACCCTGGGATTCCACCTCACACCAGTCAGAATGGCTAAGATCAAAATTTCAGGTGACAGCAGATGCTGGAAAGGATGTGGAGAAAGAGGAACACTCCTCCATTGCTCCTCCATTGTTGGTGGGATTGCAAGCTTGTACAACCACTCTGGAAATCAGTCTGGTGGTTCCTCAGAAAATTGGACATAGTACTACCGGAGGATCCTGAAATACCTCTCCTGGGCATATATCCAGAAGATGTCCCAACCGGTAAGAAGGACACATGCTCCACTATGTTCATAGCAGCCTTATTTATAATAGCCAGAAGCTGGAAAGAACCCAGATGCCCCTCAACAGAGGAATGGATACAGAAAATGTGGTACATTTACACAATGGAGTACTACTCAGCTATTAAAAAGAATGAATTTATGAAATTCCTAGGCAAATGGATGGACCTGGAGGGCATCATCCTGAGTGAGGTAACACAATCACAAAGGAACTCACACAATATGTACTCACTGATAAGTGGATATTAGCCCAGAAACTTAGGATACCCAAGATATAACATACAATTTGTTAAACGCATGAAACTCAAGAACGAAGACCAAAGTGTGGACACTTTGCCCTTTCTTAGAATTGAGAACAAAACACCCATGGAAGGAGTTACAGAGACAAAGTTTGGAGCTGTGATGAAAGGATGGACCATCTAGAGACTACCATATTCAGGGAACCATCCCATAATCAGCTTCCAAACACTGACACCATTTCACACACTAGCAAGATTTTGCTGAAAGGACCCAAATATAGCTGTCTCTTGTGAGACTATGCCGGGGCCTAGCAAACACAGAAGTGGATGCTCACAGTTAGCTATTGGATGGATCACAGGGCCCCCAATGGAGGAGCTAGAGAATGTACCCAAGGAGCTAAAGGGATCTGCACTCCTATAGGTGGAACAACAATATGAACTAACCAGTACCCCCATGGAGCTCATGTCTCTAGCTGCATATGAATCAGAAAATGGCCTAGTTGGCCATCAGTGGAAAGAGAGGCCCATTGGTCGTGCAAACTTTATATGCCTCAGTACAGGGGAACGACAGGGCCAAGCAGTGGAGTGGGTAGGGGAGCGTGGGGGTGGGACTTTTGGGATAGCATTGGAAATGTAAATGAAATAAATACCCCCCAAAAAAATAAAAAATAAAAAGAAGAAGAGACCAGCATCACTGAGGTGAAATCTTCTGTGAAGTGTTTTCTGAAAGCACAAGGAAGCTGTGTTCCAGAGGTAGCCAAGGTTATGCCTCATGCCACAGCTGAACTTGGTAATATGTAAGAGTCATCCAGGTGGTAATGGTTTTGAAGTATTGAAGGGGTCATGAAAAACAGCTGAGGTTTGGCACTGTGAGAGGCCAAGGAAGGCCATTGGTGAAGATGCATCCTCGGTTGTAGGATTTGAGGCTTGGCAACATGAAGAGAGCCTATGAGAGGCTAATTAGTGAAGCCTAGTTGCAGTGGAAGACCCCAGTGTATTGGAGATGCCAGTACCATGAGATGATCACCAAGAACAGCAGCAGCATGGAGTGGATCAACCTGAGCTGAGAGTGCTACAGAAGCCAGAGCTGGAGAGGTGACCCAAGCCCTTTGGAGAAGCCCAGAAGATAATGTGTAGATCTCAGAAATTGAAACAAGAAGCTGTAATATTGAAGTTGCCTTAGAGACCCCAAGATTTTCAACATGCCAGATCCATGGGCTATCTGCTGAGGAATGCTGTTAACAGAGAGTAGAACCAGCCCAGAAGAAAGAACTTTGTTTCAATAAACAAAGTCGAAACAGGAGTTGGATATCTGAAGACTGCTTTGCCATCAGACATAGAGATTCAGAGTTTGGAGTTTGCCCAGCTGTCTTGCTTTGAGGATTACAGTTAAGTGATTGGATAAATCTCAGAAGAGACCTTGAACTTTGGACTTTTAATATTGTTGAGTGGGGGCAGAGGGCTACGTGTACCAGGATATGCAGGCCCAGGACAGTCAGGGAGCAATCGTACTCCTGAGATTTCTATGGTTTGGACAAGTCTCAAGCCCATTCTTGCTCCAGGCCTGTTCCTCACAGTCCTATGACTTCCTGGCCCCACAATGACAGTGGCAGAAAAAAAGCATCAACAAGTACAGAGTCAGAAGCTCTAGACTGCAAAACATCACACAGGCCAGCTCCTCACCAGATATATACCCTGTGTCTCTTTTCTTCATATACCTATCCAACTCTATTCTATATTGGTTACTTATCTATAACTGTAATAGAATACACTGGGGGAAGAAAGACAATTTAGAGGAGAAAGGGTTTATTTTGGGTTGTAGTCCATTATAGTGGGTAAATCATAGCCATGTGCAGAGGAGTTTAAGGTTGACCTGGTATTCAGGAAGCATGCAGGGTACAGAAAGTGGGTCCAGGCTATAAAACTTCAAAGCCTGCCCAAAGCAACACAGTACTCTAGAAATGTTCCACCTCTTATAGGTTCCCCAACTTCAAATATCACCACCAGCTGGAGACCAGGTGCTCAAACATATCAGCCTATGGGGACACTTTGTGTTCAAACCACAACATACCCCAAATCCTATAATTTGGGATTGTGGTAGTTTGAAAGAAAATGGCCCACATAAGTCCACAGGGAAAGGTACTATTAGGAGGTGTGGCCTTGTTGAAGTGGTATGGCTTTGTTGGAGAAGGTGTGTCACTAGGGGTTATGCTTTCATGCCTCAGATGCATAATCCAGGTCTAGTGTGGTTCATTTGCTCTGCCTGCTTCCTGCTGATCCAAATATAAAACTCTCAGCAACTTCTCCAGCACCATGTCTGTCTGCCTGCACACTGCCATGCTTCACACCATGAAACATCTGGAACTATAAACCAGCCCCAATTCAGTGTTTTCCTTTATAAGAATTGCCATGGTCATGGTGTCTTTAAAAAAAAAAAAAACAGTAATAGAAACCCTAATTAAGACAGGAATAACATTTTTTCCTGGGTTTTGATATAAAGTAGTGAAAATGTTATGTAAAAAAAGTGTTCCTAATTCCACATTTATCCTCAATTATACGAGTATCTCTCATTTTTTTCCAGGGGCTAGGAGGATTAGGAGAAGAAAATGACCATGCAGTGACATTTGGAAAGAATCTGCTTTGCGACTGTTCTGGGACTGATGTCAAAGTTTTAATTCCCTCTTAGAAAATCCTTGTATATCAACTTTGCTTCTTGTGACAAAATAAGGGGGAGAGAAGTATGTAACTGAAGTTGCCCTAAAACTCACAATTCTCTTATCTCAGCCTCCCAAATGTTAGATTTAGCTCCTACTGACCTGTTGAATATACTATGGAGACTGCCTCAGATCTAAGGGCAGGGTTTTTCCCTCTTCAGGATACACACACACACACACACACACACACACACACACAGAGAGAGAGAGAGAGAGAGAGAGAGAGAGAGAGAGAGAGAGAAAGAACATACACTCAGGGTATTGATACAGTCACAAATCTTTGTCCCTTCACCTTCTGTACTGGCTAGTTTTGTGTCAACTTAACACAGCTGGAGTTATCACAGAGAAAGGAGCTTCAATTGAGAAAATGCCTCCATGAGATCCAACTGTAAGGCAATCCTCAATTAGTGATCAAGGGGGAAAGGCCCCTTGTGGGTGGGACCATCTCTAGGCTGGTAGTCTTGGGTTCTATAAGAGAGCAGGCTGAGCAAGCCAGGAGAAGCAAGCCAGTAAGGAATATCCCTCCATGGCCTCTGCATCAGCTCCTGCTTTCTGACCTGCTTGAGTTCCAGTCCTGACTTCCTTGGTGATGAACAGCAGTATGGAAGTATAAGCCAAATAAACCCTTTCCTCCCCAACTTGCTTCTTGGTCATGATGTTTGTGCAGGAATAGAAACCCTGACTAAGACAAATTGGTACCAGCAGAGTGGGGTATTCGTGTGACAACCTGGCCATGTTTTGGGGGAGTACTGTGGAAGGACTTTGGAACTTTGGGCTAGAAGATCCATTCGGTGTTAAGAGCTCTGTCAGATGTTGTGTAGGAGCTTGGAAGATAATGTTGAAAACAGTGCAGAAGATGGAGGCCTGGCTTGTGAAATTTCAGAGGGAAAATTAAAGACTCTTTTCAGGGCCATTATTACTTTGGTTGTGAAGATTCTGTGGTTCTGGTCAGCTGGGGCTGAAGAATCAGCTGTGATTAACAAGATACCAGAACTACTAAAGCAAAAACTTTGCATTACTGGGACTATTGATGCTGGTTAGCTGGAGCTAAGAAATTAGCAGTGATTAAGAAGAGACCAGCATCACTGAGGTGACATCTTCTGGGAAGTGTTTTGTGAAAGCACAGAGGCTGTGTTCTAGAGACAGCCAAGGTTGTACCTTGTGCTGTGGCTGGACTTGGTAATGTGTAAGAGTCACCCAGGTGGTACTGGTTTTGAAGGCATGAAGGGGTCATGCAGAGCAGCTGAGGCTCAGCACTGTGAGAAGCCATGGAAGGCCATTGGTGAAGGTACAGCCTCAGTTGCAATTGATGGCCCAGGACTGAAGGGATCATGCAATGTTTTGGAGATGCCAGTACCATGAGATGACCACCAAGAGCAGCAGCAGTGGAGTACAGGCATCTGGAGCCTAGAGGACAACATGTGTGCTACAAAGGGCATGGCTGGAGAAGCCCTTGGAGGAGCCCAGAAGATCATGAGTTGGATCCCAGACATTGGACGGTTGGAGATAGATTTTTGCTTTTGATTGTGACTGTGCCCTGATATTTTCCCTCTTGAAGGAAGAAACTATTTTAATGGAGCCCACAGTTAAGAGACTTTTAATTGTAAAAAGACTGGATTTTAAAAGAGATGGGTATTTTAAAGAGATTGAAAATTTAAGAATATGTAAAGACTGTGGGATGTTTAAAGTTATTTAGATCTTGGGGATGAATAAGAATGTAAGGGTTGAGGCTTACTAGTGATGTGTTTGTGTGTCAAGTTGACAAGGGGTAAATTGTACTGGCTAGTTTTGTGTCAACTTGACACAGCTGGAGTTATCACAGAGAAAGGAGCTTCAATTGAGGAAATGCCTCCACAAAATCCAACTGTAAGGCACTTCCTCAATTAGTGATCAAGGGGGAAAGTCCCCTTATGGGTGGGACCATCTCTAGGCTGGTAGTCTTGGGTTCTATAAGAGCGCAGGCTGAGCAAGCCAGGAGAAAAAAAGGCAAGCCAGTAAGGAACATCCTCCATGGCCTCTGCATCAGCTCCTGCTTTCTGATCTGCTTGAGTTCCAGTGCTGACTTCCTTGGTGATGAACAGCAGTATGGAAGTGTAAGCCGAATAAACCCTTTCCTCCCCAACTTGCTTCTTGGTCATGATGATTGTGCAGGAATAGAAACCCTGACTAAGAACCTTCCCAACTATTGTTTTTAACAAAATTTCAGTCATTTGATTTTACCAATGAGGACTCAGGAGCCAGATGCTGGGGTGAAAGCCTACTAGCTCAGAGAGGCAAAGAAAGCACCCAGCTGACCTTTCTCCACAGCCAATGTCTCATAAGTCAAAAGAAGCTCTCCTTCTCCAAGCCATCTCAAAAATCCTTCTAACCCAATGTCCCTCCCTTCTACTTCCTGTGCATCTCACTATTTCATCCTCCTGACTTCCTCTTATTCTCTGTGGTTTTGTCCTATGTTCACTCTCTGTCTACTGGCTGCTTCTCCACCTCTTGACCTATGGTTGACCTTATTTAATCCTGTTTACAATAAACAGAAAGTTCTTGGATTAAAGGTTTATGTTAGGGCTGAGCTACAGTGCAACTAGAAACAGGCTTTTCCAGTAAACAACAAATTTCAGAGTTCAGAGTGTGATCAAATATCCTGCAATATCCAACTGTGGGTAAAGCTACCATAACATTTTGCCTCCCAGGCCCAAGCACTTGAGTAGTAAGTAAATGCCAAGTCCTGCCCATGCATTTATTAAATGGATCCTTTTCACTACTGGCCATATTAGAGACCTAAGAGATTTCAACTCTCAAATCACATAACAGAACTTTAATTTCTTAATAATCTTTAGCTCCCTTAAGGATAAGGACCTGCTATACACACTCTCTGCCCCTGTAAACAAATAAGAGCCTTCTTCCTTTGAAGGGAAGAGTCTCAACCACTTTCAGAGAGCTTAAGTGGCATGTTCCTTTGTTTGCTCCTTCAATGTCATAATAGTTCTGAACTATTATTCACATGTTTTAGAGTCAGGAACTGAGATGTATGAAGAATTGTTTCCAAACTCACTCTGTCGCAAACAATAGCACAGAAGTTCATCCCCAGGTTTGAATTTCAGTGCATGTTCCATCTATTCTTCCAAAACTACCTAACAGGTCCAAAAACCAACATGTACTTCTAAAAACCAGAAAATTCTGAAAACCAAAAGTCCTTTGACAAATCATTATGTAGAAAACCCTTACCATCACTTAGCTCACTTGTTACATTTTTTTTTATTTTTAAAGTTTGCTGTAAACTGACATATGGTATTTATAACCCTTCCTTAGCTCATTTTATATACATAGTCAGTTCTGCAGTTGAAATGTGGTTGGCAATGAGGTAACCTTCTAATAATTCAGTCTCCATAATACTTTCTACAATTAGAAAAACACAACCTTCCAAAATAAATCTGACTCAAACCTTCAAGACAAGTAATTAAACACTTTTTTTCTTCTATGGCCACTGATTTTGTCATGTTGGAAGCTCCTTAAGTACTAAGAAAACATTTTGCTCATCTTTTGGTTTGCCAAGTCAAGTCTGGTGGGCCACAAAGTAAGCATTTAGGTGATACCTGTGTTGTGGTCCTCATTTCACAGTTTCCCTGGAATGTGTTTGAGGAGATGTCCTATGTTCCACAGAGAGAAAGAATTTAAGGCTAAAATTAAATAAGCAACTTCTTGGGAGTCAGAGAACAAGCGTAAATTAATGGCAAGACTATAGCCCTAGTTACAAGACCTCTCTAGGTTCACACACCTGTTTAAGGATATCATGTAGCAATTTCATCCATTTTAGAGAGAAGCTCATTATTAAGACAAAGAGAGGTAAAAAAATATTCCATCCTGCAAGAATGCTCCATAAGTTCAGGAGGAAAATAATTCAAAGACTTCAGGAAGTCTCTGAAACTGACCAGATACTCTAGGTCTCTTCTTCCCCACACACACATATAAGCAATATTAATTGCTGAAAGACATTCTCAGATCATCTAAACTGCATGAAAGAGGCTCAGATTAACAGAATTTCCTGGTAAGGACTTTCTAAACTATGGAGCTGCTCGAGCATTACAGATTCCCCTGACCTGGGTTGAACTTTGATGATGATGCTTTCTTTGTGTCTACTGTCGGAGCCCCTCACCCATATATCTGTAAGCTACACCCCCCCCCCAATAAAACTCATTGGTTAATAAAGCTACTTTGGTCACATCTTCCCAAGAATATCTCATAGAACAAAAGATAGAAGAGATCAGTAAATAACTCCTTGGCAGTGCCAAAGATCATTAACATTTGAGTTTGGAAACCCAGGGATTCTACTGTCTCAGCCTCCTTGCCTATGGACAGCTACAACCTCTCTGTATTGCATAGCTTCCTGTATATAACTAGATCACTTCCTCTCTAGTACTGCCTTGCACCAAGGAACAATGACTAATTCCTAGGAGAAATAAAACCTTCACATTTTTAGGATATGATGGTATGTGTTCTGCCATATGCATCTGAAAAGGCCATAACTCAATACCTAGGTCTCTTAAACTCCCTACCAGTAAAGGAAAAAAATCTCAGTCATAAAGCTTCTTTCCCTGCCTTTCTAGTTCATTAAACACATGTGCTGCTATCTAGACACATACTCAAAGGAAAGAAACAAGTCTAGACTTGGTGAATTCTTATCACCCTTAACTATTGGATTCTCTTGGGAATGTGGATTCCACTCATAAGGTATGAAGACAGACAAACCCATCCCCTCAGGTGTCCTCAAGGGTCCTGGTATGGCCTCTTGAGAAAGAGGCACACTTAGGTGTAGAAGGAATAGCTTGTGTATTATATGGATGCATCACCTGTCAATTAAAAAGCCTATGGTCTATGGCTTAGGCAGGAAATAGAGGTGGGGCATCCAGGGAAAGAAAGAGTTCTGGGAGAGAGAAGGTGGCAGGGTTGCCAAAAATGATGTGATGATTCAGGCGCATGGCACCTGAACACAGGTAACCAGCCATTTGGCAGGATGTAGGTTAAAATAATTGGAATATTTTAGTTATGATCTAGTAAAAGTAGAGCCTAACTATATGGCCAAGGTATTTGTAAATATATTTTAAGTTTGAGTCTTATTTATGGGAGCATAGGGATGGGAGGAAGGAAGAACCTTTTTTAACTACAACACTTAGGTGTGATGGCTGTTGTTGGTTGCCAACTTGACTACATCTAGAATGAACAACAATCCAGAAATGGAGGGCCCACCTGTGAGAGATTATTTTTGCTTGGTTTGAAGGGAATGAATCCACTTCTAGTTTGGACCTTTGAGGTAGGAAGACACATCTTTAATCTGGGTTACACCTTCTGCTGGAAGCCAATACAAGGACATGGGAGAATGAAGCTTTTGCTTATTGCCTACTTGCTAGCACATCCGTTCCTTCATTGGCATTGGTGCCTTCTTCTTTGGAGTCCCAGATTATACTGAAGACCAGCCAATACGTGCATTCTTTTGGACTAAGCAGCTGCTAGATTTTGGGACTTTCTATTCATGGCCAACCATTGTTGGCTGAACTGGCCTGATGCCTATAAGTCATTCCAGTAAATCTCTGAAGCAGAGAGAGAGAGAGAGAGAGAGAGAGAGAGAGAGAGAGAGAGAGAGAGAGAGAGAGAGAGATTGGGATTTATTCATTCTATAAGTTTTATTACTCTAAAATAAAAACATGACTTGGTCTTTATATACTTGGTCTCAGAAAAAAAAAAAATTGAATCTAACAGTCCTGTGCTGGCACCCTCAACAGACACAGTGCAGCCCCTAAAGTCTCAGGTTGTAAACCAAAAGAGCAGATGAGATGAGAAAGAAAAGCAGCAGAAGAAACAGAAGGCTGGCGGTCATTAGGAAAAGGCTCCTATCCCAGGACTTGCTAGCACACCTGGTAGTACTTGTTGAGTTAGCTGGTGACAATCCAAAGAGGAGGAGGAAGATACAGAAGTCATGCCCCTCCAAGATACCTGATATCAATGGGCCCTTCCCATTGATACCTGATATTCTTCAAAGGGCCCTGTATTCAATACCTGATCCCCTCAGTCTCTGACAATTTACTCCTGTACTCTTCCTGGCAGCTCTGGCTGGGGCTTTGGTCTGTACTCCTGAGTGTGGTTCTGCCCAGCACTTCAATGTCTTCACAATCCAGGGAGGCCTGGCCCTTGTCAGTCCAGCTTTCCTGCCTTCATGATTGCCTTCTGCTCATGGGTCTCCATAGGAGGCCTCTTGGCTCCCACACAGGGAACCAGCAACCCTCTGGTTTCTGCCTGTTCCCTTAGTTTATGTTTCATCTTTCACCCTTTCATATCTATGTTCCAGCCACAAAGACATGTTTCTAGTGCTTTGGTTCACAAACTATATCTGGTTAAGTTGTTCCTACAGAAGGGTGTCCAGTCAAAGGATGGTGGAAGCTAACCTATACTGTACTTGTAAAGCAGTTTATCTTTCTCCTGTGGTAGTTTGAATAGGTGTGATCCTCCCACTCCCCACAATAGACTCATACATGTGAATACCATAGAAAGTGGCACTATTAGGAGGTGTGGACTTTTTGGAAGAAACATGGAAGTGGGTTTTGAGGTTTCATGTATGCTCAAACTCCCCCAATGTGGAACAGTCTCTCTTTCTGCTGCCTCCAAATTAGGGTGTAGAACTCTCAGTTCTTCCAACATCATGTCTGACTGCATACTACCATGCTTCCCACCATAATGATAATGAACTAAACTTCTGAAACTGTAAGCCAGCCCCAATTAAGTGTTTTCCTTCATAAGAGTTGCCTTGGTCATGGTGTCTTTTCACAGCAATGAAAACCCTAAGACACCTCCCAAGAGGAAAGGAGGCTTTCCTAATTGCACCCAGGATAGGTTAGTACCACCCTACTCTGAGACAAAAGGATGAAAAAGTTAACCTCAGGAAGCAGATACCCATCCACATCACAAAACCTTCAGCCCTCTCATTCCACCTTACATTAGGACTATCTTGATGGTTGACACTGGGACATGGAAAGGAGTAGGGAGACATGGATGGCAATGCCAATCAGATGATGCCCTCACCTGCAGCTACTCGGCAATTGGCTGAAGTGTTGTGTTAGAGCATCTTCTGAGATGGTATAAGATGTTTCCTCTTTTGTGAAGATAACTTCCAGGACCCTACAGGGACTACTGCTGCTCAGGAGACTGTGGCCTGTTCATCTCTCAGATCACTCATGTCTGAACACAGAGAGAAAGAGTTTAGGTTCAGGGTAAGCCCAGAGGTTAGAATAGGGGAAGGAAGTAAAAAGAAGTAAAATTATAGGAGGAAAAGCTTGAAGCTTTCCATGATGAAAGTAAAGCATTAAGGAGGCCTAATACTAGGGGATAAAAAATACTACCAAGAGTAAATGCCTGGACTATGAGAAAGCTCATAGGAATAATAGTAAGAAAACTTACAGTGACTAAAATGAGTAGAGAAGAAAAGTTAGAAGTTCTTGTCAGTCCCGCTGGACATTAAAACGTTATAGGCTTAAGGTAGAAGGTTACATATTGGCACTACCACTGAAGGTGAACCATGACCTAGCTGCCATTTACTTCCTGATTGTATTTGTCATAGTCCCTTTCACATACCCTCTTCATAAGACACAGTGAAATGCCTGCAATTTCACAAATGTTTCTGCTGATCATTGTTCATCCATGACCTATCCCAGAATAACTTCTTTTGCTTTTTTTCTCCATAAAGCTCCATCCTTCCTGCTCTTTCTGTTACCTGCCCATCCAAGCCACCATCACCTTTTACCTGGATTTCTATAATTTCCTCTTAAATTGTCTCTGGTTCTCCAGCCTTGCCTCTGCTCTGGACTACTAAACACACAGGCCATTCTAAAATTACCACATATGCTGCCCTGAGAGCTCTCTATAAGGTCTTCCATGTTACCTAGAAAAAAGGCAGCCTTTCTAGTAACCTACCAAATACTTCAGAGCCCTGATGCCATTTCCTCACTGGCTTGTGGCCAGTCATGACCCCTTTCATTCTGCTCCATCTGCATTGTCTTCCTCACTCCTCCTCAGGCACATAGATCATGTTTCTGTCCCAGGACTTGTTTTTTCTTCTTCCTAGAAAACTTCTCCCAGGTAGCTTGCTGACTCACTCCTATGCATCCCACAGATCCTGACTCACAAGTCACCTTTTAGTCAGAATCTTCTTGGTCAGCCTTTAGAAAATGTCAACTCTTCCCGACATTTTTCTACTTTATTTTTGTGTCCTTAGCATTTCTCCCTGCCTATGCACTGCACAACTTACTCACTTTCTTTCTTTACTAAGAAGCAAGCATATGGAGATAAATATACCAATCTGTTCTTTTACCTTTGGGTCCTCAGTGCTTAGAACAGTACCTGAAACATAATAAGAAAGAAGGCGAGTCCTGAATGATTCAGTCCATTCCACTCACCTCTCATCCTTTCCCTGACAGGCAGCTATTTAGAAGCAAATCTGTGTAAAATTCAGTCAATATGCCTAATGCCTGACAGTTAAGAGATGGTGAGCAAACTGCCTGCATTGAAAGAGATTCCTGTGGACACCATGTCACCTGGTGTCACCTGAACTTCTCCCACCCAAACCCCTATTCTGTCTCTACAATACCCTACACACTACACAGACACTCCCTTGAATAAAGAAAATTTCTAGATAGGTGCCCACACACCTTCTCCTCTCTCTCTCTCTCTCTCTCTCTCTCTCTCTCTCTCTCTCTCTCTCTCTCTCTCTCTCTCTCTGTTCCCCCAGACCCAATGCCTTAGTCTCATCCCTTGCACTGCAACAAAAACACACCAGCTGCAGAATCCCTTCTACCTGCCCAAATCTCCAGTGGACTCCACAGATGATCACCAACCCCCCCCCGTTAAACTCCCTCCTACAACTCCTCCCTGTACCCCAGCCTCCAACAACAGCAGACATTGCCTAATAACACACCAGCTGGACAAGCCGGTAAAACAGGCAACACACAGCCATCACACTCTGAAAATCCAGAAAGTAAACAGACCAAGAACAAAATAACCAAAAAGAGAAACCCAGAAACAGCACCCAGAACTATAATCAACCCAAACCCAGATACCATGACACCAGCATAAAAACATAGCCAGTAGCAGTATGTCTCCACTAGAGCCCAGATATCCTACCACAGCAGGCCCTGAATATTCCAACACAGATGAGGCATGTGAAAAAAAAAAAGACCTTAAAACCAACTACATGAAGATATTTGAGGTCCTTAAATAGGAAATGAAAAAAAAAAAAACCTTAAAGAAATCAAGGAAAATACAAGCAAAAAACTAGAGGAATAAATAAATCCCTTAAAGAAAACCAAGGAAAGACAAAAAGTTGAAAGAAACAAAACTATTCAAGACATGAAATTGGAAATAGACACAATAAAGAAAGCACAAACTAAGGGAATTCTAGAAATAAAAAAATTAGGAATTTGAACAGGAACTGCAGAGGCAAGTTTCACCAACAGAATACACAAGATGGAGGCAAGAATCTCAGGCATTGAGAAGATACTATGGAACAAATGAATACACCACTCAAAGAAAATGTTAACTCTAAAAAAAAAAGGGGGGGGGGGCTGGTGAGATGGCTCAGTGGGTAAGAGCACCCGACTGCTCTTCCGAAGGTCAGGAGTTCAAGTCCCAGCAACCACATGGTGGCTCACAACCATCCATAACAAGATCTGACTCCCTCTTCTGGAGTGACTGAAGACAGCTACAGTGTACTTATAATAAATAATAATATAATAAATAATAATATAATAAATAAATAAATCTTAAAAAAAAAAAAAGAAAAAAAAGAAAGAAAAAAATCCTGACACAAAACATCCAGGAAATCTGGCACACCAAACCTAACAGAAAGACCAAACCTAATGGAAATAGGAGTAGAGAAAGGAGAAAGTTCCCGCTGGAAAGCCCCGGAAATATTTTCAACAAAATCAGAGAAAAATAAAATGTCCCTAACCTAAAGAAGGGACCCTAACCTAAAGAAGGAGATGTTTATAAAGGTATAAAAAGCAAACATAACACCAAATAGATTGAGTCAGAAAAGAAAGCCCCCTTGTCACATGATAATCTAAACATGAAATGTACAGAACAAAGAAAGAATATAAGAGAGAGAGAGAAAAGAAGAAAGAAAGAAAGAAAGAAAGAAAGAAAGAAAGAAAGAAAGAAAGAAAGAGAAAGGAAGGAAGGGAGGGAGGGAGGGAGGGAGGGAGGGAGGGAGGGAGGGAGGGAGGGAGGGAGGAAGAAAGAAAGGAAGGAAGACTATTAAACACTGCAAGGGAAAAGACTAAGTAACATATAAAGGAAGGCCTATTGGAATTACATCTGATTTCTCTATGGGAACTCTAAAACCAAAAGGGCCTGGACATATGTGCTGCAGACTCTAAGAGACCACAGATGCCAGCCCAGACTACTATCCCAGAAAAACTTTCAGTCACCATAGATGGAGGGAATAAGATATCCCATGATAAAGTCAAATTAAAACAATATCTATCTACACTACACATCCATCCCTACAGAAAGGTCTAGGAAAATAAAAAAAAAAAACTCCAGCACAAGTAGGTTAACTACAACTATTACAACACAAAAAATGAATACAACAGAAAAACAAAACACACTCACTCACACAAACACAACAACAAAATAACAGCAATCAACAATCATTGGTCATTAATATTTCTTAATATCAATGGTCTCAATTCCCCAGGTTTTTTTACTTATTTTCTTTATTTACATTTCAAATGTTATCCCCTTTACTAGTTTCCCTTCCAAAAGTCCCCTAAACTATCTCTCCTCCCTCTGCTCCCCAACCCACTCACTCCTGCTTCCTGGCCCAGGTATTCCCCTATACTGGGGCATAGAACCTTCACAGGAGGAAGTGCCTCTCCTCCCATCAATGACCAACTAGGCCATCCTCTGCAACAATATGCAGCTAGAGCCATGAGTCCCTCTGTGTGTTTTCTTTGATTGATGGTTTAGTCCCAGGGAGCTCTGGGGGTACTGGTAAGTTCATATTGTTGTTCCTCCTCTGGGGCTGCAAACCCCTTCAGCTCCTTGGGTACTTTCTCTAGCTCCTTCTTTGGGGACCCGGTGCTCCATCTAATGGATGACTGTGAGCATCCACTTCTGTATTAGTCAGGCACTGGCAGAGCCTCTCAGAAGACAGCTATATCAGGTTCCTGTCAGCAAGCTCTTGTTGGCATCTGCAATAGTGTCTGGGTTTGGTGGTTGTTTGTGGGATGAATCCCCAGATGAGGCAGTCTCTGGATGGTCATTCCTTCAGTCTCTTCTCTGAACTTTGTCTCTGTAACTCCTTCCATGTGTATTTTGTTCCCCCTTCTTAAAAGGATCAAAGTATCCACACTTTGATCTTCCTTCTTCTTGAGTTTCATGTGTTTTGCAAATTGTATCTTGGGTATTCTGAGCTTCTGGGCTAATATCCACTTATCAGTGAGTGCATATCATGTGTGTTATTTTGTGGTTGGGTTACCTTACTCAGGATGATATTTTCTAGTTCCATCCATTTGCCTAAGAATTTCATGGATTCATTGTTTTTAATAGCTGAGTAGTGCTCCATTGTACAAATGTACCACATTTTCTGTATCCATTCTTCTGTTGAGGGACATCTGGGTTTTTTCCAGCTCCTGGCTATTATAAATAAGGCTGTTATGAACATAGTGGAGCATGTGTCCTTATTACATGTTAGAGATTCTTCTGGGTATATTTCCAGGAGTGGTAATGCTGGCTCTTCCATTAGTACTATGTCCAATTTTCTGAGGAACCACCAAACTGATTTCCGGAGTGGTTGTACCAGCTTGCAATTCCACCAGCAATACAGGAGTGTTCCTCTTTCTCCACATCCTCATCAGCACATTCTGTCACCTGAGTTTTTAATCTTAGCCATTCTGACTGGTGTGGGGTGAAATCTCAGGGTTGTTTTGATTTGCATTCCCATGATGATTAAGGATGTTGAACATTTTTTTAGGAGCTTCTCAGCCATTTGGTATTCCTCAGTTGAGAATTCTTTGTTTAGCTCTGTACCCCATTTTTCATTAGGTATTTTCTTCATTTACATTTCAAATGCTACCCCAAAAGTTCCCAGACCTTCACCCCTCACTCCCCTACCCACCCACTCCCACTTCTTGGCCCTGGCATTCTCCAGTACTGAAGCATATAAAGTTTGCAAGACCAAGGGGACCTCTCTTCTCAATGATGGCCGACTAGGCCATCTTCTGATACATATGCAGCTAGAGACATGAGCTCCAGGGGATACTGGTTAGTTCATATTGTTGTTCCACCTATAGGGTTGCAGATCCCTTTAGCTCCTTGGGTACTTTCTCTAGCTCCTCCATTGGGGGCCCTGTGTTCCATCCAATAGCTGACTGTGAGCATCCACTTCTGTGTTTGCCAGGCCCCAGCATAGCCTCACAAGAGACAGCTATATCAGGGTCCTTTTCAGCAAAATCTTGCTGGTATATGCAATGGTGTCAGCGTTTGGAGGCTGATTATGGGATGGATCCATGTGTATGGCAGTCTCTATATAGTCCATCCTTTCATCTCAGCTCCAAACTTTGTCTCTGTAACTCCTTCCATGGGTGTTTTGTTCCCAATTCTAAGAAGGGGCTAAGTGTCTATACTTTGGTCTTCCTTCTTCTTGAGTTTCATGTGTTTTGCAAATTGTATCTTGTATCTTGGGTATTCTAAGTTTCTGGGATAACATCCACTTATCAGTGAGTACCTATTATGTGAGTTCTTTTCTGATTGGGTTACCTCACTTAGGATGATGCCCTCCAGGTCCATGCATTTGCCTAGGAATTTCATAAATTCATTCTTTTTAATAGCTGAGTAGTACTCCATTGTGTAAATGTACCACATTTTCTGTATCCATTCCTCTGTTGAGGGGGATGGCATTGAATCTGTAGATTGCTTTTGGCAAGTTAGCCATTTTTACTATATTGATCCTGCCAATCCATGAGCATGGGAGATCTTTCCATCTTCAGAGATCTTCTTTAATTTCTTTCTTCAGAGACTTGAAGTTCTTATCGTACAGATCTTTCACTTCCTTTGTTAGAGTCATGCCAAGGTATTTTATATTATTTGTAACTATTGTGAATGGTGTACCCCATTTTTTAATAGAGTTATTTGGTTTTCTGGAGTCCAATTTCCTCAGTTGGTTATACATTTTAGATATTAGCGCCCTATCGGATTAGGGTTGGTAAAAATCCTTTCCCAATCTGTTGGTTGCCGTTTTGTCTTATTGACAGTGTCCTTTGCCTTACAGAAGCTTTGCAGTTTTATGAAGTCCCATTTGTTGATTCTTGATCTTACAGCACAAGCCATTGCTGTTCTAGTCAGGAATTTTTCCCCTGTGCCCATATCTTTGAGGCTTTTCCCCACTTTCTCCTCTATAAGTTTCAGTGTCTCTGGTTTTTTGTGGAGTTCTTTGATCCACTTATATTTGAACTTTGTACAAGGAGATTAGAATGGATCAAGTCGCATTCTTCTACATAATAACTGTCAGTTGAACCAGCACCATTTGTTGAAGATGCTGTCTTCTTTCCACTAGATGGTTTTAGCTCCTTTGTCAAAGATCAAGTGACCATAGGTGTGTAGATTCATTTCTGGGTCTTCAAGTCTATTCCATTGATCTACCTGCCTGTCGCTGTACCAGTACCATGCAGTTTTTATTACAATTGCTCTGTAGTACAGCTTGAGGTTTGGGATGGTGACTCCACCAGAGCTTCTTTTATTGTTGAGAATGGTTTTTGTTATCCTAGGTTTTTTGTTATTTCAGATGAATTTGCAAATTGCCCTTTCTAACTCAGTGAAGAATTGAGTTGGAATTTTGATGGGGATTGCATTGAATCTGTAGATTGCTTTCAGGAAGATAGCCTTTTTCAGTATATTAATCCTGCTAATCCATGAGCAAGGGAAATCATTTCATCTTCTGAGATCTTCTTTGAATTCTTTCTTGAGAGACTTGAAGTTCTTTCTTTTTAAATCTTTTTTTTATTAGATATTTTCTTCATTTACATTCCAAATGCTATCCTCTTTCCTAGCTTCCCCTCCAAAAACCCCCCATCAGTTGAAAAAAAAAAAAAAGATGCCCACTATTCTACCTTAATACCATTAATTCTTTGTCTTTGAAGAACTCTGTATAAATTGAACCATATACAGTATGATCCTTGAGCCTACCTTTGTTTCAGTATTTTTTTCTGTCACATTCTAAATAGCAATATTTGGAACCAAATATTGTGCCAAATAACAATAGTTTGGTTTTGGGGGGTTGTTTTGTTTTGTTTTGTTGTAATCTGTGTGGCACTCTATAACTCTTTATTCTACTATTGGTAGATGTGTGGACTGTCTCCATTATAAGTAATTCTACTATAAGTACTCTCATACCTATCCTCCAGTGGACTTCTGTGTCATTTCCCTTGTCTCTATGTCCAGGAATATGTACATAATTAAGAAGAAAGGTGTGTTTAGCTTTAATAGGTGTTTAATAGGTTTTCAAATTTTATAAAGTGTTCTATAATTCACACTCCCAGAAGCAAGTTAAGAACTCCAGCTGCTTCTACAGCACCATGCTTACTGGACTTACTTGCTAGTCTTCATTCTGTCCATTCAGAAGGATGTGGCAGGCTCTAATTACAAGATTAGCATGATTTTCTCCAATGTGTATTAATGTTGAGGAGCTGCAGTGGGCTAAATGTTGAAATCTGGGCTCCAAGATGGTGACATTTGAAGCCTCTTGAAGGTGGTGATTTGCACCTATTACCGAAGAGACTCCACCCTGTTTCTACCATGGAAAAGCACAGTGAGACTCTGACCTATAAAATACACAATGGGAGCAACGGAGGGTTTTCAGGACTCAGAAGGCATCTAATCTACCTGCACATGTTCCCCAATGTAGAGAACTGAGAGAGGTTTCTGCATACAAGCTAGCTAATTGTGGTATCTTTGCTATAGAAATCTAATCAGGAAAATATCTAATTAAAAAAAAGAAAAAAATCTAATCAGACTAAGTGGGCAACTCTTGACATGTTTATTGATGACTTGAATTTTTTTTCCTTTAGCTGGGGTATAGCTCAGCGATAGAGTACTTGCTCAACATGTATGTGGTTCTGGGTTTAAATTCTAGCATGGGGGGAATATATATATATATATATATATATATATATATCCAGAATCCTCCCCCTCTCCTTTCTTCTCTCCCTCTAACAGGTGCTCTGGATCCCAAAATCATTGTCAGAAAAGAAATATTTGCTGAGAAGCTACTTCTCCCATCCTGGATACTATTCCTCAACACTTGTCAAGGATACCAGGTCTTACATTCCTGGGCTACATCTAAGTGAAGAGAAAAAAAAAGTTCAACTGCACAGTATGGATGATTCTGATGTGCACTGTAGTGTGAGAATAGCCATTATTGACTGTGAAGTTTTTACTCCTGGCCCAGGGGATGTTAATCTTGATAGAATCCTGAGAAGCAAGCTAGATTCCTTTCTCTTTGATAAGGAGACTGAGGCTCACAGGCAGGAAGCAGTGGACCAGTGCCACACAGCGAGGTAGTGGCACTCCATGTGTGCCGAGCTCTCTGCTTCCTCCTTTCATCCCTTAGTGCTTTCACATCTCTGAGATTCTTCTCTCTTTGTCTCTCAGTCTCAGAATTTATTCATTGACTTAGTTAGAAACTAAGTAATATGCATCACCAGAAACAGGCAGCTCTGTCATGTGTCCTCCACAGAAGCCACTGGTCTTCCTCACATCCAGTCTGTTGATGGTCACCTTTGTAAAAAGCTCATACTTACACAATATGAGAATTGTGAGGATAATGGGGTCATCTGACCAAAGTTGGATATCTTGAATATAAAGAACTTCTATGACCTCTTTTCTCAGAAAGGAGTTACAGGAGTAGCTAACAGAGTTTCCCTGTATCTGACTCCTTAACCAAACATACAGGGCTGATCCTGGGCTCTTGAGGGGACAGAGTAAGAAGTATGAATATAAAAGGACTCACTGGGAGTCTTGAGAGAAAAATTTGGCAAATAAATACAGAACACCAGTTAAATGTCATCTCAGACATATTTGAGACATACTTATGTCTTATGCAGTAATGATATTTATACTAAAACTTTCATTGCCAATATTAAATTTGCATCTAACTGGGTTTCTTATATCATATTGGTAATTCTGTGTAACAAACACAACAGAGACAGCTCTGTTGTGCCTGAGTTGCAGCTGCAGTACCTGCTTTCAATATGTTCTAGTTGAAATACTGACTTGTTGAAGGTCTCTCAGAGGTTCTGGACCAGGCACACACACATACTAAGGAGCTTCTTCCTTGGGGAATAGAATTCCCCAAGGGACAGCTTTAAATAAGCAAAATGACTCATTCAACAAATACAAGCTAGAATATCCAACAAGAATTAAATTCTGTACTAAATACATTGAGATGCAGGGATAAACTAACAATGGTTCCTGTACTGAAAACTGACCAACAAAACCAGTAAGATGCAAATCATATAATTACTGTAAAACTGGATAAGTGTTAGACAATAAAGGCTATAAGGCTAGGGCCCAAATAAGTCTATTTGTCATTCTATCCCCCAAAGCTTGCATATGGCTAGTACTCAATAAATAGTATTGGGCCATGGTAGTGAACAAAGGTGGATACCACCAACAAGACACTGTGCGGTCAGATGACTCACCAAGGGAGACAAGATGATGAGGGAAGTGGTTCAAAATCAGCAGAAAAGTCTAATCGAGAGCAGGATGTAGAAATACCTCAGGCAGATAGACAGGGGAGCCTTCTTGACAGAGCAATAGCATGAACCTAGCACTCCAGGGAAGAAGGACCATCTTGCAGAAGTCAGGGATAAAGTAGAAATGGTAGAGGGCCAAGATGTCTGAACTTTATCACTAGAGGCTTTCATACAAAGAACTGACATGACCTCCAGGAGATCTCTCCAGGAGATTAGCATGGAAGGTAGACTATCATGTATGACAGAAGAGAAGAAACTACTACCATAGCCTAGTCTGGCAATGATGTATTTTTAATGTATTAGGGAAAATGTCTGTGGACCCCCCCCCCCACCATGGACTTCCTGTGAATGTCTTCATCTGTCCCCTCCTGTTTGTAACTTCCATAGACCATGGAAGGATCAATGCTGGTGAGGAGAAATCAGACAGGAAGGGAGGTGAGAGGCAACCCAAAACAAACTTCCTTTACTACCTCATCTTGCCTAAGGAGATCCCAGATGTAGCAAGAGGAAGACAAGACAAGGCCTTGGAGCTTCCTCTCAAGAGAAGGAATACTCACACTGGTTGGCACAGCCCAAGCTCTCCTTGCTCTGAAGGCTGGACTTTATCCTATGTCCAGCAAGCATGCACCTAAGAGATGTCTTGGGATGCAGCAGACCTTTCTTGTCTGGAGATGATCCAAAGGCAGGTTTCATAGACATCATCAAAACCTCTAATGAAGAAAGAAACTAGTTCAATTCCTAAGCCAGAATGAGACATTAATCCTAGGTTTATCCCCCATCTCCTTTCCAGAGGCTTCCTAAGACATCCTACTGCTCTATTTAGAGTCACTAGATTCTGGAGGCAGAATTTATATATATATATATTGGAATATATATATTGGAATATATATATATATTGGAATATATATATATTGAATATATATATATTGGAATATATATATTGGAATATATATATTGGAATATATATATATATTGGAATATATATATTGGAATATATATATTGAAATATATATAGTAGAATATATATATATATTGGAATATATATTGGAATATATATATTGGAATATATATATATATATATTGGAATATATATATATTTATATATATTGGAATATATATATATTCCAAGCCAAGGCTATTTGATAGACCCTGTCTCAAAAAAGAAAAAAGAAAAATGCAGATATATGATAGATTAGCTATATGATTGAGAGAAAGAGAGAGAGGGAGTAGAAGGGAAATTAATTGGAAAAAGAAAAGGAACTCTCAGGATAGAAAGGGACCAAATAAAGGTAATATGGTGTGTCATAATGAAGCCCTTTATTTTCCATAGTAAATCTGCACTAATGAAGGAAAACATGCATACAAATATGTGCTTGGTAGAAGCCACCTCATGACTGAAATATGAGTTTCTTGATTAATAGATAACTTCCCAAATATTATTAATCAAATGAGACATCCTATGTGAGCAAACCTAGCAGGTGGAATTGAACCTGAACCTGCCTCACTCCTCCATTCCTGAACTGATGTGGAGGATTATCTGCACCCTGGAGGACCATCTTGTCTTTCCTTGATTCAGTCATATAAGCAATATTTTCTGGACCCAAGTATGAGCCAGCTGCTAGAGAGGTACTGGAGAACCCAAGAAAAGCAAGAATAATCCCAGCATCACAGAAGTTTCACTCTTCTGAAAGAAACAGATAATAATTAAATAATCAGAGGGGAAACTGTAAAAATAATACCAATAATGAGTAACATTAAGGAAGGGAGTCCACTCAGGAAGTTATCCCAAAGGTACAAAGAGATGGCACCTGGGGCTGGCACACCATGGCAGTAGCTAGGCCAAAGGGAAGGCTGGGGGCCTTACTTTCTTGCCAACTCATTTCCCAGAAACACCAATTCCCAAAACCCAATGTAGTCTGAATAGGAATTGTAGGGGAAGCCTGGCTTGCTTCCTGGTCTAATCTCCAACTATTGTCCAGCATCCTTACCCCCAAATAAATAAAGCCCCAGCAAGACTGCTACTCCAGCATTCTACTCTGCTTCCCAGGGAAAGCTGACCTTGTTCCAGTGCCACCATGAAATTCTTCACTGTCCTGCTATTTGTCAGTCTTGCTGCCACCTCTCTTGCTCTCCTGCCTGGTAAGTGCACCTTTCTTTCTGCTCTCCTTAGTCTCCTACAGGCCATGGGGCTGTCAGGTAAGCAAAATCACCACCCTTGTGGAAAGATGATAAGACATGGAATGAAAAAGCCACAGCTGGATGTGGGCATGAAGACATATAGCTCATGAATCCAGAAACCCAGAAAACCAAGGCTAGGTTCAGAGGCTAGACTGAACCCATAACAGGGCAGACTATCAGTCAACAGAGATTCTGTTAGATCCTATCACCAGAGGCTTGATCAGCATAACCCAAGTAAAATCACTGCTTTAGACATCCTTAGCTCCCTTGGTACAATGAGAGCAAGATGCAAACACCACATCAAGTGCTATCCATAGCACTCACTCTGTACCATATAGTTCCAGGAACTTAGAATACACTAACAGCTTACATAAAGACCTCTGTCATCATTGAAATTTCATTAGAGGAAGAAGAAAAAATTAACATACTAAAAATATTATATAGTATTTTAGAAATGCTAAGGGAAATGTAGAGAAGAGAAACATAAGGGACTAGCTAGGCATAGTGGTGCACACCTGCATTTCCAACACTCAGGAAGCAGAAGCAGGGGAGTCATACACATTCCAGGCCAACTAGAACTACTAAGCAAAACCCTATCTAAAGCAAACAAACCACAAAGAGTAAGGGAGGTTGAGGAAGCTGCAATGAGGTAATTACAAATGACCAGTTCACATATTACTTGTCTTGAGATCTCTGGAGATTTTATCTTCTCTCCTCAGGGTCCAAAGATGAACTTCAAATGAAGACTCAGCTCACAGATGCCAGTAAGTCTCATGAGAGCATCTCTTAATTGTTGGTAGCAAAAGACTAGAAAGTAAATGATGTTAGGAGAAAGTGAAGAAACAGTTCCTCATGCTGTTGGCCTTAATTCTCCCTGCTGCACTGATGGGCCATAGATCTGGGGGGTAGGAACATTTAGCATAGCACTTATGCTATATAGTCATTGGAAATTGGAATGGGGACAGCATTTCATACCCAAGTTCTGACAGGTAATATTTCAGCTCACCCAAAGACAAAGGGGGGGGGGTTCTTCAGTTATAGGCACTGTACTACACAGCCCAAAAATCTTAAGCATTGATGGGCTCAGATTTGAAGATACATTGTAAATATTGTTTAATCATGAGCTATTTCCCCAAATTAACCTGGGAAAAGTCTGAGGAGCTAAAGGAGAAAAACACTTGGCATTCAGAAGGAAGAACCAAGGTTAAGAAGCTTCTAATGTAGGTCAAACAAAGGGGGAGGTGTTTGCAAATGTCTCTCAATCAAGAAGGTGGATTTTCCTAGGGTTGAAGTAGCAGAAATTCTTAATCATGTCATTAGAAATCTAATTCATGCCTTTGAGGAGCTCAGGAATAGAACCCCAGTGCTACTGTAGATCAGTTAGGCAATTACTCAACACTAATGCACCATGTGAAGAGACACTTTTTCTCCCAGATTTCTCTGCCCCTCACTCCCTACATGTCCTTAGTTCCAGCTGACCAGTCCACTCCCACCAGCCACACCAGCAAGGAGAGTACTTCCAGTAAGGATCTTTCCAAGGAGCCTTCCATCTTCAGAGAAGAGCTGATTTCCAAAGATAATGTGGTGATGGAATCTACCAAGCCAGAGAATCAAGAGGCCCAGGATGGACTCAGGAGTGAGTCATCTCAGCTGGAAGAGACCACAAGACCCACCACCTCAGCTGGTATGAGCCAGGGAAGAAGGAAAATGTCTTGGGAGGTGGTAAGCAGAGGAAGACAGGGCAGACAGTAGCTTGTATAAGTAGGTGACTCTACAAAGGAAAAAGAAGTCCTAGAAGGACAAATTTTAAGTGTAAACCAACTGCCAGCACTGCAGGAAGCTGTTGCGATGGGAGGATGGAGGTGTGAATGGGAACCCACTGTAACTGGACATTTCTATCTTCAAATTACAGCAACCACCTCAGAGGAAAATCTGACCAAGTCAAGCCAGACAGTGGAGGGAGAACTGGATAAAATAATTGAAGGATTTATAACTGGTACAGAAGACATAATCTCTGGTGCCAGTCATATCACGAAGCCATGAAGACAAAAACACCTAACCACTAAGTCCCATGCTAGGTAGTGCCTTCATCACCCACATTCTGCTCATCTGACCACCACCTCTCAGTCAGCCCTTTGAGGTCTTACATTAAAGTATTGCAACCTAAACCTGACTTTTTGCTGGCTTTGTCAGACCGGGGAAGGGAAGGGTTAGGGTTAGGTGGGATTTCTCTTTAACTAATCTATCCTTTTAGAATAGAATAAGCCAAACCTCTCACCCCCCTCAGCTTACAAGCCCGGTCAAGTCTCCCCATCCAAAACAACCTCTGTAAAAACTTGATCCTTGTCATCCGTCTGCTCCTCCAATATAGACAACCTCCATTCCTACTCACCATAGCCTACCTGCTCCCACACACCAGCCCATTATAGTTGCTCTCCCAAAGGCCAGATACAACAACAGGCCTCGTGGCCTTCTTAGTTCTGGTTTTTCTACTCTGTCTCTGAAAGACTGGAAGCAACTATCTCCTCTAGAATCTTCTCCTCACTAATTTTCTTTGCCACCTTTGATTATTCAATCTCCCTGCTCCTTTTCTAAACTGTTTGGTATCAAATCCTAGATCTCATCCTGTACTCTCTTGCCTTCATCTCTCTTTAGGATTCCCATAGCCTCATCTGTCAGGACTTCTCATTAACCCACACAGCTAACATCCACCAAGTGCCCGTCAGACCTGCCTACCTAATTTGCTCTGACTTTCCTGCAACCCTAAGCAATTTTCACTATGAATGCATACAAAACATGGAGAAATGAAAACACAGGAAAAGAAGACTGCCTATGCAAGAGTAGGGAGGATGGTAGGAAGGAGAGGCATTACTGCTCTTCAGCATCCTACCCCCAGCTTACATGAAAGGAAGATCAAGAGATTAACAGAGCAACTAAGCTGCTGCAATGCAGGGTTGGCACTCTTTTGACTGAGAAAAGTCTGAAAGAAACCTGCTCAAATCTTAAACCCCATAAAAAAATTATCTCTTTCCCTTCTGGCTTTTCTCCAGAGTAGGAAGACCTTTCTTCAATCTTCCTGATACTCTGCAGTACCTCCGCTGTAACTATCTACCAAACAAGGCAGAAGGACCAACCCAGAGTCTTCCTGATGCCAAAGTTTATGATATGGCAACTGTCAATAAACCTGAAATGTGTAACTTCTGGATAAGAAACCACAGGATAAGGGACTTTCCTTACTGCACCCTTGTTCACTTCTTTCCTTACTGTACTGTTCGCTTACTGTACCCCTGCTGACTTCCTGAATCACAGAGGCAGAGCTGAAAAAAGCTGCTAGCAAGCAAGTACCTTATCTGGAACACCACCACCACCCCCACTTCCCCTCTGGTACTCCTGTGAAGAAGGGATGTATAGGAGGCAAAGGCCACAACACAGAGCATTGTTCTATACTCTTTTCCTATTTATGAGTAAGCCTGCAGGATGGATGAAAAGGCCAGCGTCAGAGCAGTCCGCACTTTCAATATTTGGCCATTTGATCCCAGCACTCGGGAGGCAGAGGCAGGCGGATTTCTGAGTTCGAGGCCAGCCTGGTCTACAAAGTGAGTTCCAGGACAGCCAGAGCTATACAGAGAAACCCTGTCTCGAAAAAAAAAAAAAACAAACAAACAAATATTTGGCCATTTGTGATAAAATATCTAAGAAAATGACCCATTGGTCTGTCTCTATTTCTGAATGCTTTGCATGTATTTACTCATTTAATCTGTTTTTAAAATTAGTTGGTATCCCCACTTTCATTTGGAAAAAGGGATAAATATTCTCACCCTCTTGCTTTGTATCCTCCTGGACATTCAGAGAGCCAGGTAACTGTGGGCCCCAGGGCCTCTGAGGCAGATCTAAATAAGACAGGAATTGATTCCAGAAATGTACAGTGCCTTAGGCTCTACTGCCTCCACCTCCACCTCCCCCTCCGCCTCATCAGGTCAGTAACTCTACTCAACACAGCTCACTTGAGGATTACAAAATAAACCCTATGTAGCAATAATAAAACAGCAAACACCTCAATACTAGTGACCCAAAACCCCCTAAAATTTAGCCATAAGTCCCCTTTTAATTTCAAAAGAAACAAAAAACAGAATTCAAATACACTCTCTTTTAAACTAAAATTCAGTTGTTCAACCAGAGGCCACACCAGCAGCCAAAAGTCCAAGAAGGCCACCCACCCATGGACCTCCCCAGCTCTCTCAGTGACTCCCACCCTATCCTCAATCCCCTCTCCTCTTCACCCTGTCTCAGATCCCAATTCAATCAGAGATCCCCTGCCCAACCAGAAGCCACTCTGTCTGCTAGAAGTCTAGCCCCCAATTCAGATTGAAACCCTCTGCTCAATCACAGGCCACACTTGCCAGAAGATTAGAGATGAAACAAAACAAAACAAGGAACAAAGTATCCATCCAACAAAGACAAACTCAGAAATCAGCACCAAGACCTTTAATCACCTGAAAGCCAGATGCATTGACACCAGAATAGAAACACAATCAGCAACAGGCAAGGCAGTATGTCACCACTATAGCTATCCTACTACAAGCCCTGAATATTTCAACACAGATGAGGTACAAGAAAAAGACCTTAAAACCAACTATATGAAGATGATAGTAGTCCTTAAATAAAATATGAATAAATCCCTAAAGGAAACCCAGGAAAAGACAAACAAAAAACTAGAGGAATAAATAAATCCCTTAAAGAAAACTAAGAAAAAACAAAAAGTTGAAAGAAACAAGCAAAACTATTCAAGAAGTGAAAATGGAAATAGACACAATAAAGAAAGCACAAACTAAGGGAATTCTAGAAATAAAAAAAAATGGGAATTTGAACAGGAACTGCAGTGGCAAACTTCACCAACAGAATACACAAGATGGAAGAAAGAATCTCAGGCATTGAGAAGATACTATGGAACAAATGAATACGCCACTCAAAGAAAATGTTAACTCAAAAAAAAAAAATCCTGACACAAAACATCCAGGAAATCTGGCACACCAAACCTAATAGAAAGACCAAACCTAATGGAAATAAGAGTAGATAAAGGAGAAAGTTCCAACTAGAAAGCCCTGGAAATATTTTCAACAAAATCACAGGAAGAAAAAAAAAAGTCCCTAACCTAAAGAAGGAGACGTTTATAAAGGTATAAAAAGCAGACATAACACCAAATATGTTGAAACAGAAAAGAAAGCCCCCTTGTCACATGATAATCTAAACATGAAATGTATAGAACAAAGAAAGAATATTAAATAGTGGAAGGAAAAGACTGGCATATAAAGGGAGACCTACTGGAATTACACCTGATTTCTCTATGGGAACTCTAAAACCAAAAGGGCCTGGACATATTGCTGCAGACTCTAAGAGATTACAAATGCCAGCCCAGACTAGTATACCCAGCAAAACTTTCAGTCACCATAGATGGAGGAAATAAGATATTCCATGATAAGGTTCTTCTCTAATTGAGACATCTGCAATTGGGGTGTCGGTGAAAGTTGTCTCTTCCTGTGTGAACATGGTGCGGACCAAAGCAAACTACGTCCCAGGAGCCTACAGAAAAGTGGTGGCTTCTCAAGCCCCTAGGAAGGTGCTTGGCTCCTCCACCTTTGTCACCAATTCTTCAAGTTCGTGGAGAAAAGCTGAAAATAAGTATGCAGGAGGGAACCCAGTCTGTGTGCGCCCAACTCCCAAGTGGCAAAAAGGCATCGGGGAATTCTTCAGGCTGTCCCCTAAAGATTCTAGAAAGGAGAACCAGATTCCTGAAGAAGCAGAAAGCAGTGGCTTAGGAAAAGCAAAGAGAAAAGCTTGTCCTTTGCAACCTGATCACAAAGATGATGAAAACGAATAGAATTTACTCATCTGAATAATGTCTTTGGTTTTTCTACATTACTTACATGTAAATTCGGGTAAATGAGTTTGTCCAATTGGCCTGTTGATGGGAAAAACATTAGGCTAAAATTTAGCCATTCAAAAGAAACCAGATATAAGAATGGGGAATTTTTATAATTTGTAAATTTGAATTGCATACTTACATTTATGTCCTATGTTCCTCCTTTTTTACCTGTTAAAGCTTCTTCTTAAAGCCAACATTACCTGACACTCTAATTACTACTCTACAGTCTTTGCTTGTACTGATGCCATTTTATGGGCATTGATTATGGAAATGGCGCCATATTGTTATGGCATGTTTGCTTTAAAATTTTGACTTAGGGCTGGGGAGATGGCTCAGTAGTTAAGAGCACTGACTGTTCTTCCAGAGGTTCTGAGATCAATTCCCAGCAACCACATGGTGGCTCACAACCATCTGTAATGAAATCTGATGCCCTCTTATGGTGTGTCTGACGACATTGACAGTGTACTCACATATATAAAATAAATAAATCTTTAAAAAAAAAAAAAAGATTGACTTAGGCCGGGCATGGTGCTGCACGCCTTTAATCTTTAAGAGTGAGTTCCAGGTCAGCCAGGGCTATATAGAGAAACCCTGTCTCGAAAAAAAAAATTGACTTAGTCTTATTTACATTAAAAATTTCAATATTAACAAAAAAAAAATATATTCCATGATAAAGCCAAGTTGAAACAACATTTATCTACAAAACCAGCCCTACAAAAGGTACTAAAAGGAAAACTCCAACCCAAGGAGGTTAACTAAACCCATGAAGACACAGAAAATAAATAATCTCACACCCACAAAATCAAAAGGAGTAAAGTATACACACCAACAACAACAGCAAAATAACAGAAATTAACAATCATTGCTATATCTAAGTATCAATGGATTCAGTTCCCCAGTAAAAAGATACTGATTAACAGAGTGGATGTGAAAACAGGATCTAGCCCTCAGTTGCATACAAGAAACATACCTCAACATCAAAGATAGAAATTATCTCAGAGTAAAGGGCTAGAAAAAGATTTTCCAAGCAAATTAACCTAAGAAATAAGCTACTGTAGCTGTTTCAATATCAAACAAATTAGAGGGAGAAGGACAATTCACACTCCTCAAAGGAAAAAATCTACAAAGGTGACCTTTCAATTCTTGCCCCAAATGCAAGGGCACCTATGTTTGTAGAAGAAACATTGCTAAAGCTTAAATCACATATTGACCCTCACACAGTGATAGTGGAAAACTTAAATACCCTACTCTCATCATGGACAGGTCATCCAGACAAAAACTAAAACAAGAAAAACTGGAGCTAACAGGTGTTATAAATCAAATTGGATGCAACCTATTTTTACAGAACAGTTCACCCAAACTCAAAAGAAAACACATTTCTCTCAGCTTCTCACAGAACTTTCTCTAAAATTGACCAAATACTCAGACACAAAACAAATTTCAACAGATAAAAGAAAACAGAAATAACTCCCTGCATCCTATCAGACCACCATGGATTAAGGCTGGATTTCAACACCAACAGAAAGCTTACAAACTCATGGAAACTGAATAACTACTGGGTAGGGTAGAAATAAAGAAAGAAATTAAAGTCTTCCTAGAATCCAATGAAAATGAATACACAACATACCCAAACTTATGGGATACAATGTAAGCAGTACTAAAAGGAAAGTTCATAGCACAAACATCCCTACATGAAGAAATTGGAGAGATCTCATACTAGCAACTTAACACCACACCTGAAATCTCTAAAACAGAAAGGAGCAAGCACACCCAAGAGCAATAGACAGCATGAAATAATCAAGCTGAGGCTGAAATCAATAAAGTAGAAAGAAAGAGAATACAAAAAGTTAGTGAAACAAAGAGTTGGTTCTTTGAGAAAAATCAACAACATTGGCAAACCCTTATCCAAACTAACTAGAAGACAGAGAGAAATCCAAATTAACAAAATCAAAAATGAAAGGGGACATAACAACAGGCACTGAGGAAATCCAAAGATTCATAAGGATATACTTCAAAAACCTATACTCCACCAAATTGGGAAATCTAAAAAAAATGGATAATTTTCTCTATATACCACTTACCAAAGTAAAATCAAGATCAGATAAACAATTTTAATAAGCCTATAACCCCTCAGGAAATAGAAGATGTCATTAAAAGCACAGAGCTAGAAAGTTTTAGCACAGAATTCTATCAGACTTTCAAAGAAAAAAATAATGCCAATACTCCTCAAATTATTCTACAAAATAGAAACAGCATTGCCTGACTCATTTTATGAGGCTACAGTCATTCTGATATCCAAACCACACAAAGATTCAACAAAGAATTACAGACCAATTTTCCTTATGAACATAGATGCAAAAATACTCACAAACTAAATCCAAGTACACATCAAAAAGATAATCCACCATGATCAAGTAAGCTTCTTCCCATAGATTCAGAGTTGTTTCTACATGTGAAAATCAGGCTGAGGCTGGCAAGATGTCTCGGCGGGTAAGAGCACTGACTGCTCTTCTGAGGGACCTAAGTTCAAATCCCAGCAACCATATGGTGGTTCACAACCATCCGTAATGAGATCTGATGTCCTCTTCTGGTGTGTCTGAAGACAGCTACAGTGTACTAATGTATAGTAATAAATAAATCTTTGGGCCAGAACAAGCAGGGACTGAGCAAGCCGGGTTGACCGGAGCAAGCAGAGGTCCTAAAAATTCAGTTCCAAATAACCACATGAAGGGTTACAACCATCTGTACAGCTACAGTATACTCACATACATAAAATAAATAAACAAATCTTTTTTAAAGGTTTAAAAAAAAGAAAATCAGTCTGTACAATCCACCATACAAACAAACTGAATGAAAGAACACACATGATCACCTCATTAGACACAGAAAAGGCCTTTGACAAAATCCAACACCCTTTCAGGATAAAAGACCTGAAGAGATTAGGGATACAAGAGACATACCTAAACATAATAAAGGCAATTTACAGCATATTGCCAACATCAAATTAAATGGAGAGAAACTCAAAGCAATTCCACTAAAATCAGTAAAAAGACTAAGCTGTCTACTCTCTCTATAAGAAGATCAAGGAGATACAAATTGGAAAGGAACAAATCAAAGTATCTTTATTTGCAGATGATATGGTAACATACATAAATGACCCCAGGGAACTCCTACAGCTGAAAAACACCTACAGCAAAGTGCCTGCGTCAAAGAGTAACTAAAAAAAAAAAAATCAGTAGTCATCCTATGTACAAATGGCAAACAGAATAAGAAAGAAATCATAGAAACAACACCTTTCACAATAGCTACAAATAATACAAAATATCTTAGGGTAACCCTAATCAAGCAAGTGAAAGATTTTGGTTTATGAGTCCAGATTCAAAAATAGAAATTGAAGAAGATATAAGAAGACAAAAGGATTGCCCAGGCTCATGGATCAGTAGGATTAATATAGTAAAAATGGTCATCCTACCACAAGTAATCTACAGATTCAATGCATTCTACATCAAAATTCTAACATAGTTCTTTACACACCTTGAAAGTACAATACCCAACTTCATATGGAGGGGAAAGAATAGCTAAAACAATATTGAAAAATAATAAAACTTCTGGAGGTAGTAGTTTTAATTGATTTCAAACTGTACTACAGAGTTATAACAATAAAAACCACATTGTATTGTCATAAAAAAAACAGACATATTGGTCAAAGAAATCACATTGAAGACCCAGACATAAATTCATACAGCAATAGAAAGCATCTTCAACGAATGGTGCTGATCTAACTGGATGTCTGCATGGAGAAGAGTGCAAATACATCCATATCATCACCCAGCACAAAACTCAAATGCAAGTGGATCAAAGACCTCAATATAAAACCAGATACAATGAACCCAAAAGAAAAAGAAAGTGGGAAATAACCTTGAAGGCATTGGCACAAGAGACAACTTACTGAAGAGAACACCAATAGCACAGGTACTAAGATCCACAATTAATAAATGGGACCTCATGAAGAAAGAAAATTGTCGATAGGTCAAAACTGCAGCCTACAGAAGGGAAAAGATTTTCACTAACTCCACATCTGATAGAGGACTAATATCCAAAATGAGTAAAGAACTCAAGAAACTAGATATCAAAATAGTAATAATCTAATGTAAAAATGGGGTACAGATCTAAACAGAGAATTCTCAATAGAGAAATCTCAAAGATCTGAGAACACTTAAAGAAATGTTTGGCATCTTTAGCCATCAAGGAAATTCAAGTCAAAACTACTTTGTGATTCCATCTTACAGAATAGCCATTTGTCAGAATGGCTAAGATCAATAACACAAGTGACAACTCATACTGAGGATGTGCAGCAAAGGGAACACTCCTCCATTGCTGGAGGAGTGCAAAATTGTACAACCATTGTGGAAATCAATATGATGTTTCCTCAGAAAACTGGGAATCAATCTACCTCAAGACCCAGCTATATCACTCTTGGGTATATACCCAAAGGATGCTCCTTCCCACCACAGGACACTTGCTCAACCATGTTCACTGCAACTTTATTCATAACAATCAGAAACTGGAAACAACCTATATGTCCCTCAACCAAATAATGTGGTACATTTACACAATGGAGTATTACTCGGCAGTTAAAAAAAAAATGACATCATGAAGTTTTCAGGTAAATCAATGGAAAAACAATCCTGAGTGAGGTAACTCAGACACAGAAAGATAAACATGGAATGTACTCAAAGTGGACATTAGCTGTTAAGTAGATAATCATGCTACAATCCACAGACCCAGAGAGGCTAAGTAAGAAGGAGAGCTCTAGTGGGAGACTGCATGAATCTCCCTGGAAAGGAAATGAATAGATTTTGTGGGTGAACTAAGGCAGGTAAAGATAGAAATAGGAGGAAGGATGGAGAGAGGACAGGGAAAGACAATTGGAATTAGGGGGCATTTGGGGATAATGTGGAAACTTAGTGCAGTGAAAACTGCCTGGATCTACAAGGATAACCGTAGCAAGCACTCCTAGTAATGGAGGATATGGAGTCTGACCCTCCATCTTCTGTAACCAAGCTGTGGGTTGCCCCGCTATCATGGATCATGGACCAATATGGTCTACAAGGGCAGAAGGAGCAGACACTACTGGGGGAGGGGGTGTCAGAAGTCCTGTGAGTACATACAGTGAATGACCACACTGGGACCAGCTATCAGGAGGCAGATCAACTTTATTCAAGGCTTATAAAGTTTTAGGGGATTGAGGGTAGGAACATCCAGGATGGGCAAAGGTCTTTGGCTTAGAGTACAAAAATGCCTCACTAGCATGGAGAAGCATTTTAGGAACCTCAGGTGCTGGCTGAACAGGTTCTTATCAGAAGAAACAAAATTGATCTTGTAATCTAACTAAGACTACGTGACACTGCTCATGTAGAGGCATATATGGGAGCTTAGAATTCCCCAGACAAGGTTCAAGGAGAAGTCAGGCTAATAAAGGGAGTCCCCCATATTGCGCCAAGCACAGAGGCTATCCAGTCATAGTGGACTTCAACTTTAGTTAGTAGAGTTTTCCCACACCAAGCAAGGTTTCATGTGGTTAGGACTGGAACACCAACACAGCCACAAAACCTTCAACCTACAATCTGTCCTGCCTGCAAGATGCGCTGATGAAAAGGTGGCATAAAACTTGCAAGAGAGGCCAATCAATGAGTGGTCTAATTTGAGGCCTATGTCACAAGCAGAAGCCCATGCCTAACACTGTCTAATGACCAGGACTGGATAGCCCAGAGACCTAGAGTAGAACCAAACACAATTGGCTAAATAAATAAATATCAATAAAATGACTCCCAGTGATGTTCTCCTATACTCATAGATTACTATCTACTCCAGTTGTCATCAGAAAGGCTTCCTCCAGGAGCTGATGATTGCAGATGCAGAGACCTACAGCCAAATATTAGGTGGAGAGAAAGCCCAGATTGGAGGTCTCCATTGGGTCCTTCCCTTCAAAGCTTGGGAAACCCTGGTAGAAAAGGAGGGAGAAGAAGAATGAGAACCAGATGGGTGGGGGACACTGGGAGAGCACGAACCCTACATGGGTCTGTGCTAGGTCCCCCACCTATATGTTATGTTTGTTAGCTTGGTGTTTGGGGAGGGATTTCTGACAGTGGGGATGGAAGTCTTGATTCTTGTGCCTGATCTTGGGACCCTTCTCCTCCTACTAGGTTGCCTCACCCAGTCTTGATATGAGGTTTCTGTTTGGTTTTATTGCATCTCGTTGTTCTATATTTAATAGATGTCCTTGGGAAGCCTGCTCTTTTCCTGGAGGAGACCAGTGAAGAGTTGATCTGAGGGAGTGACTAGGAGGAATGGAAGGAGAGGAAGCTGTAGTCAGGATGTATTGTATAGAAGATAAGTTAATTTTTAATTAAAATATGCCAGGCAGTGGTAGTGCATCCCTTTAATCCCAGCACTTGGGAGGCAGAGGCAGGCAGAGCTCTATGAGATTTTTAGGCCAGTGTGATCTACAGAGAAAGTTCCAGGACAGCCAAAACTACACAAAGAAACCTTGTCTCGAAAAATAAATAAAATTAAAACACAAGGAAATGAAATTACAAAATTTCTCCATCTCCTAATTTCTTGTTCTCCTAACTGCTTATTCTTAACTAAAGAATTTTACTGCAAAGAAATCTAGGTATGGCCAGTCTTTGGAACCTCCCCTTTCTTAAGAGCATCCAGCTCCCACATGCCAGAGCTCCAGCCCCCACCACTCTCAGGCTCATTTGCCCACTCAGCTTGAAAGGCTCTGTGATTTCCTTGTATGGGCATGAAAGAAAATTTCCACGTTGTCATAGATGCTAAGTCGTTAGGATTCAAAGAAAAAGAGTAAACGTACTCTCAAATTTAAGCTTCCGAAGTAGAGACAGATGCCCCAGCCTCTCCTCTTCCAACCTGAGACAGCATACCAGAATGATGAGACCTCACAAACGTGAGTTGAGAAAGAGAGTTTGCTCAGGTAGAAGGCCTTTCCCCAAAGACAGAAGACTGGCTGCACTTAATTCAAATAATTTGTGGATCTATCTTTCTTCCAAGTCAGAGCAGCAAGGATATATGGGATACAGTGGCACCAACTCCACACCACAAAATTCAGTATACTCTTATGTCCCAAGGCAGCCATGTACCCTGAACTATCTTTAAGATATTTGGGGTGTAAGGGCAGAGGTGCCAAGGAAATCTTTAATATACTTCAAGGTGCAAGATCACAATGTTTAAAAGGGAGGAACCATAGCACCCCTTGAGTGGCTGCAAGGAAGCCTGCAGCCACACTCTGTGAGGTTTGCATGCCTCTGCATGTTCCCCCTGCAGTTATCATGGATGATCAGAGGCTTAGGTTAGGAATCTGCCTTGCTTAGCCTGGAAGTTAAAATGGACAAGACGATAGAAAGTATCTCAAAGACAGCCTTCTCATGTGTTTCAAACATGTGCAGAAGCTCCAAGCTCAACAAAAATCATCTTGCTTGTGCCAGAAGCCATGGGGCAGAAATGAAGTAGTATAAGGGAAGAGAGAGAGCCTTGGCTTCCTCATGTGAACTAAACCTGTAGGGGTAAAAATCTCCCAAAGGTGGGGGGGTGGAGTATGACTTTACACTGGGGTGGGGAAGCAAGCACATTGACTCATCTATGACCTTGTGGTGTCTACAGTCTGGATGTTTCTTTCCCTTTAGTTCTAACGTAAGTATAACTTGATCTGTTTAGTGACAAATTCTCTCTAGGAGTTTTGTCTTCTTAATAACTATGTGGTATGTTTTCTCAGAGCATGGGCAATATCCCTTAAAAGTTTAACCGTGTCCTTTACAACTTATCCGCAGCACTCGGGAGGCAGAGGCAGGTGGATTTCTGAGTTTGAGGCCAGCCTGGTCTACAAAGTGAGTTCCAGGACAGCCAGGGCTACACAGAGAAACCCTGTCTTGAAGGGGGAAAAAAAAAAAAAAACTTATCCAATAATGGAATGGAGCTTGGTCACCAAGTCTTTCCATTTCCTCACTCTGTGCTAGTGACTGCCAGTTTTCTAGGTCCATGCTCCCTCTAGTGGCCTTCCTCGATACTACATGGTTGTTAAATCTGAATTCATATTCCCTGATTTAGTAAAGAATATATATTCTGATGGCTTCTAGTTTCATCTTTAAAAGTATCTAGGCATGAGCATAATTTGTTGTGGTTGTGGTGGTAGTGGTGGTGGTGGTGGTGGTGGTGGTGATGGTGGTGGTGGTGATGGTGGTGGTGATGGTGGTGGTTGGTTGTTTCAGTCACCATCACATGTATCTAAGAACTCAAACTCTCAAAAAAAACTGTCTTTTGTCTGAGGGTGTAGCTCAGTGATAGCTCACCTACCTGACAGGGCCCTTAGCTATATCCCTAATACAAAGAGAAGGGAAGCAGAGAGGAAGGGAAGACAGGAAAGGGAAGACATAAAGAGGGGAAGGTGTGAGGGCTAAAGTTAACCTGTAAGCTACACTTGCCCAAGAGTAAATGGAATGCTGGGAACATCCCTCCATGGTTCATTCTAAGGTCATAAAAGCAGTTCAAAGCCAAAAGAACAATCAGTGGCTAAAGACTAGCACAGTCTGCCACTGTGTCTCCACATGGAGTTGGGGCAATTTTATTTCAGCCTCATTTTCACTTGTATAGCTACACCTCAGAAACCTTTAGAACCTTTGCTATCAAAATATATAGGAGTCCTGGGTCCCAAGGAATGTCTTTCACCATTGAGGCTACAGGGAGGCCCATGGCATATCACTCTCCACGCTTGAGCCCAGCCAATGGAGAAACACCAGAAAACGGTAGCAGAAAGGAGGCAAGGTATTCATTTTCTTAATGGCCAGACCATTATCAACAAACCACAGTGCCCCAAACTCTCTTTTCCTATAAAACTGGAAAGTGCCACTGAAATCCAAAGGGACCTCTTCACCCTCCTCCTGCATAAGCCACTAATCAAAGAATCAAACAGCAGAGAGGAGGCAAAAAAAGGGGAGGGGATCCCCATCCAAGCTTTCACCCTCTTCACTTCACTAAAGGCAGAAAGACATGATGCAAAGCTATTGAGGGGCACAGCTGTTAAGGCACCAACTCCACCCCTCATGAAATGCAGCCCTCATAAAACTAACAACCATTCCTCTGCCCAGCTGTCATAGCACTGCAGCCTGCAGGAGGTGGCAGTCATCAGAGAGAGAAGCCTTTCATCTCATATTAGTTAATAATTACCACAGACTTGTTGGCTTAAAAGAACAAATATTTATTTTCACCTCTACAGTTCCTAAGCCCCTGATGTGTCTCACTGGGGTGAAATCAGTGAGATTCTGCTGAACTACATCCCTTTTTCAAGAACCATCTGCTTCCTGGCACTTTCCATCTTTGAGTGGTCAGCCACAATGCTTGGCCCATGGTTTCCATTGCCATCAATCCAGCTGGCTCCTTCATATACATTGAAGGACCTGTGGGATTATTTCACCTATCTGGATAATGGAAGACAGTCTCCTTATTTATTTTTAAGAGCAGCTGATTGGCAACATAATTCCATCTGCAATCTTAATCCCCCATTGCCCATGGACCCTAACAGTCACGGGATCTGTGATGAAGACATTCTGGGGACCACTGATTGTTCTGCTCCTTTGGGAATCACCTGCCTGAGATATCCAAGCCATCTACGCAGATGCTCAAAGTTACACAGTGTCCTGATGACTCTTAGAGTAAGGTACACTACTGCTACCATGCCTCTGATATTGACATCAGTTATCACCTGGACCAAGTCAAAGCCTCAAGAAATGCCTACTGTCCAGACCCCTACTCCACCTGGTTCTGCCAGTCCCCAGCCCCACCCAGTCCTCAGCCCCATCCCTTCCGCTTTCTTGCACCCTCTAAGATTTCTGAAAAAAAAAAAGTTTTAAGTTCCCAATGCATTGTTTAAGTATCCTATCTCATCATCTTAGATAACATTTTAAGATTCCCTGAGAATCCTACAACTGCAGCTGCTCAAGTGGAAACTGCTTTCTCTCTTAACCACTGAATAGCTCAGGGCCCAGCGTTGGAAAGAGACATTCTTTATGTTCCCATTGCTGCTTTAAACTAAGTCTTCCTCCTTCGAGATCTCTCTTCCATGAAGCCTAGACCACAGCTTCTCCTCTCTGCTGATGGTCTCAGTGCCTTGTCTTTTTTCCTGTGTTCCTGTCATTCTGGTCATCTTCACCATTTGTGAAAATCACTTCTCCAGTGCCCAGGCTGCTCAAGTCTTTGGTTTCTGTACCTCCACCTGTGCTGGTGCAATAACCGTCAGAACCTTAAATTCAAGAATCTTTCACTCTGTCCACAGCTTCCTGCCCTTGCATCACCATTACTCTTCGGGTCTGTCCACAATGAATCTGACCTGATCCTGACCTCCAATACATTGACCCAGCCATTTTTCCCATATAGCTGATGACTATATTTCCCCAGCTTCCTTGTAGCCCATTGTTGTCATGTTAGCCCATAGAAGATGAGCACATGTCAGAACAAGGCAATGAATGTGAAATTTTCACCATCAGCTCATGTATTTGAATAATTGGTTTCCAGAACGTAGTGCTGCTTTGAAAGATTTGTGGAGCCTTTAGGAAGTGGAGCCTTGCTGAAGGAGGTGATTCACTGGGGAATGGTATTAGGGTTTTATAGCACAGCCCCACTTCCTCTCTGCTCTCTACTTCTTGTTCCACTAAGATGAGAGGAAGTAGGGTTCTACTGCAAACTCCTGCCACCATTATCCCAGTTCTCCCCATGTTTTTCCATCTGTGATGGACTATAACCCCATACATTGCAAGCCAAAACAAGTCCTTTTCCCTTAAGTTGCTTTGTGTGGGAGGTGGAAGGGGTGTGTGTGTGTGTGTGTGTGTGTGTGTGTAGATGCCCAGGGTCTATACATGCATACATGTGTACATATGGTAAGCCAACTGATCAACCTCAGATATCATTCTTTAGGATCTGTCCATCCATCTTGGTTTTTGAGACAGGATATCTCTCTGGGACATGGGGCCTACTTATTTTGCTGGCTGGCTGGCCAGTGAGAACAGGGATCCATCCACCTGTTTCATCTTCCCCAGCACTGAAATTACGTGTGCACCACCACACCTGGCCTCTTACATGGGTTCTGGCAATCAAATTCACATCTTCATGATGGCTCAACAAGCACTTTATCACTGACTGAGTGATCTCCCCAGGCCCCCTTAAGTTGTTCTCTTCGGTTAATTTGCTCACAGCAATAAGAAAAGTAACTTAATACAGGCAGATTACAGTTTGTTCTCTTGACAGATAAGGAATCTATCTTCCTGTCTTTTCTAAACCTTCCAACCACCTGCGCTGAGAAAAAGGTGAGAGCTGGAGAAGCTACGTTGGGACACACAGTGATAGAGAGAAATTTGAAATTGTATCACAGCATAAATTAGAGTTGATGGATTTTTTTTTAATGAAAACACAAAGTTCAGAGCTTAAGGAGGTGGGCAGATCTGAGAGAAGTTAAGGAAGGAGTCAGAGTGGATAGTTAAAATACATAGTATGAAATTCTCAACAAATTAAAAATATTTTAAACGATTCATAAGATAGAAAGTCCTGAGCTTTCTGGAGATGTCATCTTACTCTTGTCCTACTTCTAGACTTCTTGTGCTATGGTATAATGACTCCACTGATACCACTGAACTTCATATTCTTGTGCACCTCATCTTCCTATTTTACTATCACCACTCCATGCCCAAGCTACACACTGAGGGATCAATGATTCCTCCCTTTCTCCCAGTTCCACACCAGTGTTTGTCACCTAACCTAATGCTGATACTTCCACTTTTCCTCTTCTGATCCACCCTCCATTCAGTATTGGACAGGCTGTCTTCTCAAAGAGCATATAAGATCCTATCAGCCAGCCTGCTGATTATAAAGTGCTGCCCACTTGTAGTTCAGATTATGTAAACTCTTTACCAGGCATGAGCTGGCTCCCAGCCTCCTCTGTTTCCACTCTCCTCGGAAATAGATTCTACCTCTTCCTGCGTCCTTTGTGGGCTTTATGAAAGGCACATCAGCATCTTTCCAGCTCAAGTCTCCTGTCCATATAATTATTTTTAATTATTTTTTATTTTATGTGTATAGGTGTTCCCTGAATGTACACCTGTGCATCATGTGCATGCAGTGCCCTTAGAGGCCAAAAGAGAGCATTGTGTGTACCCTGAGACTGAGTTATAGATAGTTGTGAACTACCTTGTAGATGCTGGGGATTGAATTCAGATCCTGAAGGAAGAGCAACCGGTGCTCTTAATTGCTAAGCCTCTTGCCAGCCACATAAGTGGTGTTGATGGTATGATGGTGAGCATATGCCTTCTGGAACATTCTCACTGCTGTTTGCATAGCTGCCACCCTCTCCTCCTTCCAGGCTCAGCTCAAATGCTCTGCTCTTGGAGAAAGCCTCCTGGGCTACCTGACTCTTCTTTGACTTACATGTTGCTTTTGTCACCACACACTCATCAACCACTCCTAAACTTGCTATGCTTCCAAGTCATCTCATTTGTATATTTGCTTACTAGGTTGTACATGTTTTACCACAAAAAAACAAAAACAAAATCTCTATTCCATGGAACCTGGGAACTAACCGATTGTTCCTACTCACTACTTTCCCCCTGCACCTTGAATCGTGATTATATGGCGCAGCTGGAATTCAATGGATTAGTTAGAATTGAATTCTTGAGCGAAATGAATAAGTGGATAGATGGGTGATGAATCAGCCGTTCCTTTCCCAGCAAACAAGGAACAGAAAGAGACTCTAAGTGTCCATTAGCTCAGGAAGAGATTAGGTTCTCTCCTTTGGTGAAAGTGACCATAAAGAAAGATGGCAGATAAGGGCCTCTTACAGTGGCTGAGAAGAAAAGGACACTGGGAAGGATTGAGAAGGCCTCTGTGCTCCACTCAAGCTTCTGAAGGGTTAGAGGAAAGATGAGGAAAAAGAAAGCTGCTTGCCCAGAGACTGCAGTATCTGAAGTCCAGCCACAGTAAGAAAGCCTGAAGTCATGGTTCAGGAGGGCTTCTCAATGTTTCTGTATATGGGGTGGATTCAGGGTTTTGTAAAGGCATGCAGTCTTCCCCCTCTTCCAAACTTCTGTTATAGAGTACAGAGTTCCAGAATGTGGGGCAGAAGGAAGAATGGGACACCCCCACAGACCTGCACTATAGCAGGTTCTTCCCTAATGGGAGACAGGACAACCATTTATTCATATGGCCTGGCTCTGGACTCTCCTGGTTTCTGGAGCCCTCTCCTTTAGTGGATTCAGGATCTTTCACTCGTCCACCATAGTTTTAGAACCACTCAGGATCCCAAAGCAGGATCCAAGTTAGAAGGAGCTACCCTCCTTCCCCCACCACTCAGCTTCTGCTTCAGCACTTCCAGCTAGAGGTCTCTTCAACACAGGCAAGATGCTCCAGGCTGTGGCAGCTCCAGTGAGCAAGTCCCCTCTGAGCCATGCTGAATCTCCTCTCTTCTTCTAACTTGCATCACTTCAGTCTTAGAGAAAGCACAGAAGGTTTGGTTTAAACATCTGAAGGTAATTATCTCTTTAATAATGAGTGTTCCATTTGGCAAACTGTTAATAGGAAAGGAACAGTGCTGAGAACTTTGTGGGCCTTATCTCATGTGATACCCGCAATAATGCTAGGATATAGGAATTATTATTCCCATTCAACAGATAAAGAGATGGGCTCAGAAAAGCAAATCGCCAGCCCAAGGTCACTCAGTTACTAGAAGAATCAGGATTGTCCCAGGGCCAATCTGACTCCATGAAAGGTCTACACTCATCCCATTCATTAAAACTCAGCCTCCTGAAGCTGAGTCTCCTTCTGTGCTCAATAAACATCATATCTAAGTGTCTCTGCTCTGAGATTCTTAAGTTCAAATCCCCTATGGTAATATCAAAATCCAATAAAAACCCTTTCACCATAGAGCCTCAGATCCTCCTCCCTGGTACTGGAAAATGATCGCTTCCCACAGCTTTCAAGCTGTACCCCAGTCTCCCATCAGCCCTCAACACAGCTCCAGCAGCCCCAGGCATCTGTCTCCCCTTTTCCACCTTCCTTACTATGGCTCATTTTCCTCATCTCCCCGTACTCCCTCAATCCATCTCCCTCTTATTCTCACATTCTTCTTCCCTCAAGCCCTACTCATTTGAAAAAGAAAAAGAAGAGGAAGGAAGGAAACTCCAATTTGTTCTCCTTTGAAAACTTAAGCAGTTCCTTTAGCTGCTCTGTCCTCGGTGTTCTCAGACCTCTTTTTTTCTTTCGACCCTGACACCACAATTGCTGCTGCAGATCTCATTGCCTGTAGATTCTCAGGACTCCCTCCCCAGACTGGATTCACCAGGGCTGTGAGGGTGGCTTCCACCTCTGCACCCCTCACAATGTGGGTGCTAAGTAAGCAGCTGTCAGTGTCAGATGTGGACTGATTCGCTTTAGATACTTCAAGACGAAGAAGTATGTTAGACTTCAGAAATCCAGGGAACCCTCTGAGACTCCAGAAGAGTTGAGCCTACACCCACCCCCTTGGGCACCTGGTTTCCTGAGACTGGATAAAACAAATCCCCCTACTAACAAGAGGGAAATTGATGGCCTAGTCGGCCATCACTGGAGAGGCCCATTGGACTTGCAAACTTTATATGCCCCAGTAGAGGGGAACGCCAGGGCCAAAAAGTGGGAGTGGGTGGGTAGGGGAGTGGGGGGGGGAGTGTATTGGGGACTTTTTGGATAGCATTGGAAATGTAGATGAGGAAAATACCTAATTAAAAAAATTAATTCTAAAAAAAAAAAAAAAAAAAAAAAAAAGAGGGAAATCATGCCTAGCGCTGGAAATCTAGCCAGCTACCAAGGGTTGGAGAAGTTGTGGCTCTTACAGGAGAATCTACAGCCATCACTTTACTAAACCAGCACAATCCATAACTACATTTGAATTAAATAATCTTTTTACCATCAGACAAGTGTAGTTCCCACCCTTCATCCGTGAACTGCTCTCTGTAACAGAGACCATTGTAGAAAATCCCAATTGATTAAAATGTGGAGTTGTGGAGCTGAACCCTAACTTACACAACACATTTCCTATAGCTAAGGTTCATGGTACATTTTGGAAGGGAGGGGGCACAGAAGTCTTTTAAGAGCCTGAGAAACAAAACTCTGCTGTGAGACTGTGTCTCCTACAGATGTCAAGGAAGCTACACCCTTGAAGTCTCATCAACATGGCTGCCTAAACAAAGGCCTTGTTGATTCTGGGCCTGCAGTGAGGCAGGGCATATAAGCAGGAGTATGTTGACAGGAAACAAAGGAAACTGTAAGAGAAGGGGCCAAAGCAAGATGGAACCCCCAAGGTCATGTCACAGGGACCTACCTTGACCAGGCCTCACCTTCCCACTTTCATCATTTCTCAAGAGTATTGTACTGGCTGGTTTTATATGTCAACTTGACACAGGCTGGGGTTATCACAGAGAAAGGAGCTTCAGTTGGGGAAATGCTTCCATGAGATCCTGCTGTGGGGTATTTTCTCAATTAGTGATCAAGGGGGAAAGGCCCCTTGTGGGTGGGACCATCTCTGGGCTGGCAGTCTTGGGTTCTATAAGAGAGCAGGCTGAGCAAGCCAGTAAAGAACATCCCTCCATGGCCTCTGCATCAGCTCCTTCTTCCTGACCTGCTTGAGTTCCAGTCCTGACTTCCTTTAGTGATGAACAGCAATGTGGAAATGTAAACTGAATAAACCCTTTCCTCCCCAACTTGCTTCTTGGTCATGATGTTTGTGCAGTAATAGAAACCCTGACTGAGGCAAATTGGTACAAGCATAGTGGGGGATTCTTGTGACAACCTGGCCATATTTTGGGGAGGACTGTGGAAGGACTTTGGAACTTTGGGCTTGAAGATCCATTCGTTGTTAAGAGCTCTGTCAGATGTTGTGTAGGAGCTTGGAAGATAATGTTGAGAACAGTGCAGAAGAGGGAGGTCTGACTTGTGAAATTTCAGAGGGAAAATTAAAGACTCTTTTCAGGGCCATTGCTATTTGGGTTGTGAAGATTCTGTGGTTCTGGTCAGCTGGGGCTGAAGAATCAGCTGTGATTAACAAGATACCAGAACTACTAAAGCAAAAACTTTGCATTACTGGGACTATTGATGCTGGTTAACTGGAGCTAAGAAATTAACGGTGATTAAGAAGAGACCAGCATCATTGAGGTGACATCTTCTGGGAAATATTTTCTGAGAGCACAGAGGCTGTGTTCCAGAGATAGCCAAGGTTGTACCTTGTGCTGTACCTGGACTTGGTAATGTGTAAGAGTTACCCAGGTGGTACTGGTTTTGAAGGCATGAAGGGGTCACGCAGAACAGCTGAGGCTCGGCACTGTGAGAGGCCTTGGAAGGCCATTGGTGAAGGTCTGGACTCAGTTGCAATTGATGGCCCAGGACTGAAGGGGTCATGCAAAGGAGTTAAAGCTTGGCACCATGAAGAGAGCCTTGAGAGGCTGTTGGTGAAGCATAGTTACAGTGGAAGACAGCAGCGTTTTGGAGATGCCAGTACCATGAGAAGACCATCAAGAACAGCAGCAGCAGTGGAGTACAGGCAGCAGGAGCCTAAAAGACAGGCGTGTGCTACAAAGGGCATGGCTGGAGAAGTGACCCAAGCCCTTGGAGGAGCCCAGAAGATCGTGAGTTAGATCCTAGACATTAGAAGGTTGGAGTTTAATTTTTGCTTTTGATTGTGACTGTGCCCTGATATTTTTCCCTATTGAAGGAAGAAAATATTTTAGTGGATCCCACAGTTAAGAGACTTTTAATTGTAAAAAGACTTTGGATTTTAAATTGAACTTTTAATATGTAAAAACTGGGACTTTTAAAGTTGTTTAGATCTTGGGGATGAATAAGAACTAAGGGTTGAGGCTTACTAGTGATGTGTTTGTGTGTCAAGTTGACAAGGGGTCAATTGTACTGGCTGGTTTTATGTGTCAACTTGACACAGGCTGGGGTTATCACAGAGAAAGGAGCTTCAGTTGGGCAAATGCTTCCATGAGATCCAGCTGTAGGGTATTTTCTCAATTAGTGATCAAGGGGGAAAGGCCCCTTGTGGGTGGGACCATCTCTGGGCTGGCAGTCTTAGGTTCTATAAGAGAGCAGGCTGAGCAAGCCAGGGGAAGCAAGCCAGCAAGGAACATCCCTCCATGGCCTCTGCATCAGCTCCTGCTTCCTGACCTGCTTGAGTTCCAGTCCTGACTTCCTTCAGTGATGAACAGCAATGTAGAAATGTAAGCTGAATAAACCCTTTCCTCCCCAACTTGCTTCTTGGTCATGATGTTTGTGCAGGAATAGAAACCCTGACTAAGACAAGTATATTCAAATATTTTTAGACTTATGTGTATGGGTGTTGAGGTTTGGTCTTTTGCTATCTGTTGTAATGTTAAGTGTGAGGCCCCAAGACCTGGTTGTCCCAGATAGAATCCAAAGTACACCTTGGTCCCAACTTATTTCCAATTGGTAAATAAAAATGCCAACAGCCAATAGCTGGGCAGAAGAGACATAGGTGGGGTTTAGGTTTGTGGAGGGCATGGGGTCAGAGGAGAACAATGAGGAGAAGAGAAGTGCAAAAGCAGAAGGAGGAGAAGCCACATGTGTTAGAAGTCAAGAGAATGCATCCCTGAGGGCTAGCCAATTGGAGTCAGGAGCAGTCAAAATGAAACATTATCAATAGGAAAGTAAATCCTAGTAGCATAGAGACTAGGCAGCTGCCCAGCTATTGTATTGTTTACGGCTTATTGTAAATACAGAGGTTGTACGTGGTTTTTATCCGAGAATAAAATGGTATAAGATGGGGTAGAAATTCCATGCCAAGATTAAATCATTTCTACAACGTAAGGTATTTGGCTGCCTATGTGTCTGTGCACAACACACATGCCTAATTCCCACAGAAGCCAGAGGAGGGGATCATCCCTTGGAACTGAAGTTACAGATGACAGTAAGCTGCTCTGTGGATGCTGGGAATCAAACTTGGTCCTCCGTAGGAACAACAGGTGCTCTTAAGTGCTGAGCAATCTCTTCAGGCCCTCTGTTCACATTTTGAACATATCAGTGGATTAAATCATTGGTTAGTTCGGAGACCCCTCACAGACACACCCTGATGTGTTCACAACCCAGCCAAGGAAACAATCTAGATCAACTATCACAGGCAGCAAAGTGCTATAGAAGAGGCGTCAAAGAAAGGGCCCAAATAATCACATGGAGAGATAAAGGGAATTTTAAAAAAACTAAATCCCAGGTACCTCAACCAGATCAAGACTCTTGGAGTAGAGTGGAGTGTCTCAGTAAGAAGAGAGAGGCATTTGTGAGAAAGAACAGCATTCCAGCCCCATCCCTTTCCTTGCCCCTTAGCCTAAATCTCATGGGACACTGGTACCTGTTTTCCCTAGAACTGAATATGTAGACCCTGAGAAAAGCATGTTCTGGAGCCTGGGTGCTAATAGAAGCTTAGAAGAGGATCATTAAGGAACTGCAGCCAGGAAAACAGCTACTGGCTCTCAGAGTTTGTCTAGCATGGTGAGAATGAGACTGGGCTTCTGGTAGAGGGGCACAGGGCTCCTCATAGGTCTGTCTCGGGCCCATTTCAATGGATCTACCTGATGGGACAAGGGGATCCTAGCCACTGAAGCATCCTCTTTGAAACCTGAGACCTAGCCCAAGCTCACCAGGGTCCTGAGCACTTCTGGGGACAGAATAGAAGCCCAGAGTCACTAGCCTCCTGGGCCATCCTGAGCACAGGTACAGCATATAAGATGGCTGTCCAGATACTAGCTAGCCCTTGTCCTGTCAGGCCTTCCCTTCACTGTGCCAGGCTTAATGCATGTTCTCTGTAGAACCTCAGAAAGGCAACTGAGTCACTGATGTTGTCCTTGCTTGAGTGTCCAGGTGAAGTTGCCTTGAATTTAAGGTGGGCTATGTCCCTATAAGAGGAGAAGACATATAGAGACACACAGGAGGAAAGCAGGCACATAAAGATAGTTTCAGTAACTGAAGCTGTGCTGTCATAAGTCAAGAACATCTGGAAGTAGCTGGAAAAGGTAGGAAGTACTCTTCTCTGGTGCCAGGTTCTTCTGACACCTTGACCTGAAACCTCTAGACTCAGAACTGAGGATGAATTCCCACCATTGTAAGCCTCCCTCCCCCACAAATACTCTAGGAAACCATGGAGTCAGGTCCCTTCAGCCACAGCAGTGATGGATGGCTAGCCCTTGGAAAAAATGCAGAGCTGGACTGGGGCTCAGAGCTCTCAGACAAGCTATAACTTTCAAATGACCCCTCCTACAGCCACTCTCCCCTGCAGAGAGCCCCAGGAGGAAAGCTGGCATCTGTTCCCCCAGCCACCTACAACAACACACCAGAACCAAGGGGTGCCTTGGCCTCCCTTCTCCTGGTAACCTACCCTCATTCTATCCTGTGGCTAAGGAATTTTCCATCATCCCACCTCTAAGTCAAAGTCATTAGATTTAATCATTAACAGGGTTTGTGTTAATTAGTAGGGTAGGATGATCACCCATGCTGATAAGGACACAGCTGGACACTAGGAACAGCTGATCTGACAAGCATGGGGAGAAGCAGAACCTAACTTAAAAGAGACAGGAATGTCCTCCTGATATCCTCCCTCTGAATTCTGAAAGCATCAATAGCCCCTTCCTCTGTCCTGCTTTGGCAAGCAGGAAATGGATGTAACCCATTTGGGGACTCCATCAGTCCAATCCTTTCTATGTAACAGGATTGCCTGTTGTTAAGCCAGTTTTAACGCTGAGGAAATTGAGAGTTTGAAAAGCTAAGCAACTTATTTAAGGTCACAGACACTAAAGGATGGAGCTAGCATTTGAGCCCAGGTAAACCTTCAAGCTGAAGGGACCTAAGTATGGAGGAAAAAAGCACAGAAGCCCAAGATCATGCTAGCCTCTCTCTCTCTCTCTCTCTCTCTCTCTCTCTCTCTCTCTCTCTCTCTCTCTCTCTGTGTGTGTGTGTGTGTGTATGTGTGGGTGTGTGTGTGGGTGTGTGGGTGTCCTAGGAGTTACAGCATCTTGTCCCTCTGCTTTTATGACACTCCAGACTGATAGTAGTGGCCACCCACCACCAGCTGGCACTTAGGCTGACTGAAAGAGGTCCAGAGACAGACAGATAGTGAATCTGTTTTGAGTTCCACTGTACCTGCGGCTCTTAGTATAGTACCTGGCAGGTATACATCTTTGTTGAAAGGATCAATTCAACCTGTAAGAAGGTTGTGGTTAATCGCTACCTCTTGGTTGATCTTCTAATGAAGATCATCTGGGCACCCACGTATTTCAGAAAGTCATCTAGGTCATGCTTTGCCATTGGCCTCTAGCTTGCTGCAGCAAGGGCACTGACATGATGCCAGTCCCTAGGTCAAGTGCTTCTAGTCTCTAACCTGAGAATTTAAATGACTGCTCCTAAGTGTCTTCTACCTCAATCAGTGTTCACCATGGTTAGTGGAACAGTAAAGCACTTTGAAAGAGAGTGAATTGAATGAGCAGTGCCAGCACCATTCCCAAGAGCACCTGCGACAGACTGCCACCAGTGCCTGGCAGAACTGCAGTGACAGGGCTTTTTCACAGGCAAGTGGGCCTTCACAAGCTCCCTCTTGCAGCTCATCACAGAGACCATGCATCCATGCCAATGGGACTTTTGTACCTCCAATAGGTTCTAGAAATATCTCCAGCGGAGAGGCCTTTAGATGTGGGAAGCCTGCAGAATCACAGTCTCCAGAATGGTTCCCACTACTCTTCTCCAACATTCCTACTTCACAGGACTAGATTCTTAACGACTCTGGAATTTTCCAAAAGAGCAAAGTCACTCCATAGGTCAGAAGTCACAGTGAGGATGTTCAGAATGTATGCCACAAGCTCTGAAGTGGTTCCAGAAGAGGTTCTAGAAAGGTTTAAGAAACAGCAGCACCTAGCATGAGCACATGGCTTCCCAAGAAACCATGCAGATGGGCTTGTTGCTCCTTTGGGGGTGAAAAGCAGCTGCTAGCCTTCCTTCTGCAGAACTGTACAAGCAAGTGTGTACAAACAACTGTGTGGACAAGTGTGCAAGCACCATGCACTCCACCCCCACACACACAAACCCTCCCCCCCTTCACCCCCGCCCCCCCCCCCCCGCGGAGTGCACTTTGCTGCCTGACCAAGCCAAGGTGTCTGGAAGCTGAAGGCAAGGTCCTTCCTGCTCTCACCCTGACCCTGTG